>NC_080591.1:11286000-11607500 GCF_029962835.1 Magnolia sinica | reverse complement strand
CATCCATGTAAAGAAGGGCCTTCTCTGCATCTGCCCTTGTCTTAAACTCGACATATCCGTATCCCCGAGGAAGATTAACCTGCATGGAACAGATTGAATACGCTACTACAATATAAAGGTACCAGAAAAGTTTTTTCTCTGTGACTTATAGAACAGCCATGATTTGGAGACTTACAGTGCGATCCATTGTCAACTCCACATTAACAACTTCACCAAAATTACCTGCAAAGTTGCATGATAAAAATGATAAATATCAATTCAAACAAGCAACTATTGTAAGGTGCATCTCAACTAGTTCCTAAATTTTTGCAATAGGTCAGATATTATCACTTATCTTCTTTTTAAGTAGGCCCCAAGTCACCTAAAAGTTCGTTCTAATTGTTATTATATTTTGAATGTTTCATTTACGCAGACTCCTCATAATATATGCTCTCATCCTTATTCTTTCATTTCATCTCCTCTCTAAATTTAGTAGTTAGTACACCTCTTGATGCAGGAGCATTGAAGAGGCAAAAGTGAGTGAGTGAGTGAGTGTGTTTGGGGGGGGGAATGGGGATGTTTACAGGCCACCTTTTAGGTGTTGAACATCTGCCAGCTTTCAAACATATCCAAGATCATTTGATTCTAACACGAACTGAATAAGTTATGATAAAGGCTGGGGGGATGTTATTTTTCAGGCCACCTTTTGGGTGTTGAACAACATCTGCCAGCTTTCAAATGTATCCAAGATCAATTGATTCTAACACGAACAGAATAAGTAATGATAAAGGCTACCCCTGACATGGAGAAGAATAATTATTCATTCAAGAGGGATAGGTAGAACTCATAGTGAAGCATTCATCTGAGACGATCACAACTCACAAGTGTGAAGCCTGCAGAAGGCAAAATACAAGAAAAAAACAACAGAAATCTGAACCCAAGTCTCGCATAGAAGACGGTTTCAACCCTCAAAATCTACAGGAGTTAGCAGAAGGTTAGGTATCAAGAGAGGATGAATCCAAGTCAATGCTTATGTGTCCAGAGAACCAATTTCAAAAGAGCTAAACAAAGTATAGACAAGCCAAACACAGATATTTCTATCCATTGCTATCAATAACCAGGCAAAGAATAAGCCCAAATAGGGATGAAGAAATGGTGGGTCAGTTTTTCCAGTGGTCAGGTGGCAACATTGTCTAGTGTCCTATCTTCTGCAGAACCTTAGGGATGAAGAAATACCAAGCGTCTCTCGGCTTGTGGAGCTGCTAAAGTTTGTATGCATTTCTCTGATTAATTCACTAGCTCACCGTCCAACACGATGCTCATAGATCTATGGCATTCTCGAAGATCTGGTCTGCCCGTCCCACTAAAGATTAGAGCCTGTGTGAATAATTAACCTCGAGAGATTCTGACCATAGACCATCTCAAGAGCAGAGGGATTCCTATGCCAAACAGGTGCTACCTGTGTTGATCCAAAGAAGAGTTGGTTAATCACCTATATAGATTGTGCTGCTTCCACTTTGAATCGCGCTTCAGGCTCACACACCTGCTCTCACTTCCTATTTGTAATTGAAAACATTTTGAAACAAACACTTCCCTGTGACCTGAATCTACTGCTGCTTCCACTTTGAATCGCGCTTCAGGCTGACACACCTGCTCTCACTTCCTACCTATTTGCAATTGACAACATTTTGAAACAAACACTTCCCTGTGACCTGAATCTACTGCTGCTTCACTTTCACGCTTCATGCAATTATAGTCGGAAGTAATTTCAAAATCCAGGACAGTGTGGATTTTTCCTAATTCAATCCAGGAAACTATCAGCACGTTCTCTAGTGGAGAGGAGAGGAGAGGAGAAGAAAAATACCAAAATCGCACTTCATTCATGTAGGAGAGGAGAGAAGGACTTCGTTTTTAAGTACTTTTTTTTAAAAAAGGTGACAGTAGATATATTGATAAGAAACTAAGTACAAGAGAAAAGAGGGGACTCCCACTGAGATAGCGAAAGAGACAACCTTAAAACAAAGCAAAATACAGCCTAAAAATTAGGAAGAATGAGTCCCCATTCAGCTAGAAAAGGCTGGACTCTCAAAATAATTGAACCCGACGTTTTACAGATCCGAGAAAAGCATCTCCCATTTCTTTCTTCCCAAACCGCCCACCAGACTGCCAGCAGACACCTTTTCCACGATATCGATCTTTGTTTCCCTAATTTGGGCCCAAGCCAAGCTTTAAACAGACCCTCAGAAGAGGCAGGGAGACACCACGCTATATTGAAATAGCTGAGAATAGCCGACCACACTTGAGCAATGAGTAGACAGTGAACGAAAAGGTGATCTACCGATTCCTCATCAGCCATGCAGCAGAGACAAATGTTGGAAAGGAAAAGGAAAACCACAGTGCAAGCTCTCAACTTGAGGACAAGATCTCGTTACAAAACATGACCATGTAGAAAGCAATAATATGATTTATGAAAATGGTTTGTAGATCTCAGCAGAAAGTACACAGTGATGTTAAACATGTTTCTGAAATTAGACCAGCAAATGAAACCAGAAAAACATCAAAACCAAAATAAGGGATTTTAAAAAGGACAATATTTAGATTGAAAAAGCAGTATCTGCAAGTTGTTTCATCATTCTTTGCAAGGATCTTGAGTGTTTAGTCTCGGTCAATCCAAATAAGATTTGTAGGATGTGACCTACAAATGGCAGATCAATATACCCAGAAGATAGAACTTACCGAATATTTCTTTCAAATGGCCTTCATTCACATTTCTAGTGAGCTGGTCAATGTGGAGAACCACAGATTCAGGAACAGGAGATGCTTTCCTGAGGAAAAAAAATAGGCAGCTCATGAGAGAAAAAAAAAGGAATGCACAATTCTGTACAAACAAAAATTGAACTACTCAAACTATGAATTTCTTTTGCCTTTTCAAAAGAATATGAATTTCTTTGGAAGTTCTATAGAGTACAAACTGCAAAATCAGAGCACACCATTTAGTTTGACTAGATTCAGATCAGCAGATTTGACTAACATAAGAGAGTCAAACTGCAACCAAACATTCATGTCCTGACAATAAAATTAGCAAATCAAACCCCTGGCAAAGAAAATGAAATACCCAAAGCCTCCAATAAAAAAATACTAGAATTCTTATCATGAAAAGCTAAATTAATAGCAGTAAGAGTTATTGTCAGTAATAACCAAAACAGCTCAAGATAAAATTAGGGAACTAAAACACATGAGGCTTCCTCATCAATTTAACATTCCAGATGGATTGAGGAACTAAAAGGAACTATGTCGGTTTCTTTTGTAAATCTTAAAAGAGAGGCAGATACCACTACTGATGAGCGAGCTGAGAAAGGGAGAGAGATGCTCGATATTGTAATAGGGATTTGATGCCCCTACCATAATGATGGTTTCTTTTTTTTCCTTTTTAATGAAATCATTTATCCTTCAAAAAAAGGGAAAGAAAGAAAACAGCTCATGAAGATAAAATAGGAGATAATGTAGATTAAAATTGCATTGTCTTGACACAATTTAAAATTCAAAACTGGGACAATGGTTAGGTAATAAAACGCATGTATTTTTTTATGGATGACAAAATTTAGTGACAACACAACATTACAGCATGGGAAAGAATTTCCTGCATAAAGAGACATCCCTTTGCCAAGGTGATGTGATGGTCTCAGCATTAGCCACAAAAGACAGCAGCCAACAAAATCCTTATCCTAGCTGAAGCTCCTTTAATCTCATTATACAAGAATGTTAACTAATGCAGGGGCATTTTCACACAGGGCTCGAGTGGGGTGGCCTGTGCGATGCAGGGGCACACTCGGTGTGGGCGGCCCGTGAAAGGCGGGTGACTCGTGTGAAGCAGAACCCATGTGAAGAAGGGCCCACGAGGGGGGTTCGGCTGAGCACCCATAGGATGTGGGGCCTGGGCTATGAGATAAAGGGATTGATTCGCCATGCTCTATCAGTTCGAGCTTTTAGAGCAAGTGGTTAATTGTCCTGCATCAGTAACCACCATGGTTCCATATTCTCATTACTCAGCCAAGAAGAGATCTTTTTTGAAACTCCATCCACAGTCACCTAGCTAGTAAAGCAAAATCCATGTTGGCCATGAATAAGATTGAGCATCATATTCCTATCATAATCTCATTACCCAAGAATGTTAACTGCTGCAGTTCCACGCTCTCATTCCTAAACCACAGTAATTTCATTTTTGAACTTCCTTCCATAATCACGCAGTCATCTAGGAAAATCCATGTTGACTGTGAATGATTAAGATTCTGCATTATATTCCCATTATAATCAATTATTTTTTATATAAGAAATAAGATCTAAGGCAACTAAAAATCACACTAACATGTAAATAATTCATTGATTCATAGGATAAATCCATAAATGACAAAATAATCCATTATGATGCATAAATACTCATGCAAAACAAATCATGCATAGCCCAAACCATACTGCACCAAGATTCCCTTCATCGCCAGCATTAATGAGAAATTACTGTAAACATTCACAAGATTTTACCGTCTCCAAGCATGTTCATCTCCATGAGAAAAGGTGAAATAAAAGATACAGACCAAAGTACAGAATTAGTGAGAAATTTTCAAATTCTAGTTGTGATCAGAGCCAAGTTGAATTAAATTTTAACCTAGGGGGTGGTGAAGCTCGTTTAGTTTGTGGTGGGGGAGAGCGACCTCGCCTGGCTGCTCCTGCAGGGCTGTGGAAAAAACAATGGCATATCAGAGATACAACTCACAACAAAAATATCTATGGTGAAAATAAGAAGAGATAACAAAAGCAAGCACCCAGAAGAATCATAAAATTGCCCCTTATTACCCAAACAACAATGAATGATGTTAAACACATGACTCATCACTCTCCACTGCCTTCCTGACTGTGGGTTTTAAATTGGAAAGGCACAATCATAATCCAGAAATTGCTATGGCAATTTGAGTGATAGATTGATAGGCAATTCACAGCACCCAAGGACAATACCATTCATCGAGTGGGGGCCACCATGAGCTCGCCCTATGAGGAAATTGGATGGTTGATAAAAGATGCCAAACGGTCTATATCCAACGTTCACTTTACATGATTGGATCGACCATCTTGGTCTTGGGCCAAGGTATGATCATGGTGGCCCAACCTCATGCGTGGCCCGGATATTGCATGCATGTGCCACAAATGGCCTCAAATTTTCCCAAAATCACTAGTGCCCCCATTGGAGTAAATGTGAATAATTTGGTGACACCACCTAAAGGACATACATGAATGAAAACACCATAGATGAATGTTTGAGTGTAAGATTGAAGGTTATAGTATGCTGCAGCTTCAATAATAATAATCAAAGGATAGTATGCTGCAGCTTCAATAATAATAATCAAAGGTCACAGTAGCGAGATTTGCTAGCCCCACATGCACCGCCTAGACACATATCTAGCAGTGTTTTAAATAGCGTAGCATAGCTACAACGCTATGTAGCATTAGCAAATAGCGTAAACCCTCTATAGCATAGCATATGTTGTGTACGTAGCTTTGTAGCATACACTGTTTTTTTGTAAATGATAAGTGTATCTGTATTTTGTACTTAATACTCTCAACCTATGGGATTTTAATTTCTTTTCATACTTGTGATTTCAATTAGACATTAATAATTAAAGTAGTTTGCTTAGAAAGCTGTTGATGTGATGTGATAATGATTTTATTTGGTTTATACATGTGTATTGGCTTTCAATAAATGATATTTATTAACTTGTTTGAACATGCTTATACTTGAAAAAATGAACCATCTTTTGGGCCCATATATATATATATATATATATATATATATATATATATATATAGTGTGTGTGGGGGAAATAGTTCTATGCGGTCCAGCTCATGGGAACTTCCCATGAGGTCGAGCTGTGTGGGCCCCACCGTGATGCGCATCGAACATCTACCCCATCAGTCAGATGCACCATTCCATGGTGGGCCTCGGGCTTAAAATTCAAGTCAATCCATGACTTTTGTGGGCCACACCACATACAAAAGTTGAGAGGGGTTATCCTCCCATTAAAACATCAATAATCATTTTTTAGGCCCACCGAGATGTCGTTCACAAATCCAGCCCATCCATTATGTGTGTCCCACTTGGATGAGGGGTCAGACCAAGTTTCAAACGCATCCAAATTTCAGGTGGTCCCCACCAAGTGCTTTTATATGTTTTAGGCATGCCTTCATATGATTTTAGATGGTATGGCCCACCTAAGTTCCGTGTAGGCTTATTTTTGGGATATCCCATAATTTAAAGGGGACCCATCAAATGCACAGTGTTGATGTTCGACACACATCACGGTGGGACCCACACAGCTCGACCTCGTGGGAAGCTCCCATGAGCTCGACCGCATAGAACCATTTCCCTACACACACACACACACACACACACACACACACACACACACACACATATATATTTCTTACTATTTATCATATTTTTAAACCAAAAAGTAGAAATATCATATAGCTTACACTACACACTACAGAGGGCTAAATGCTACGCAACACACTACCTCTATTTAAAACACTAATATTTACTATATATAACGTAAGTAGCATGGGGCCAAAAAAATCAGAAATTACATTTCAGAATAATTGATTTACAAATTTTTTTATTTTTATTTTTTGAAGGATGCGCATTTAGGTAAGTTGGTAAAGTCATGTGGCGTGTGGCCATTCCCTAACAAGTTTCCATTTGCATGAGAAGAACATGTATGCTCTATTAAATTATGATGGTTGATGCATAATGGAGTTCTTCCGTTCTATTCATTGGTACAGTCTTTGATGTTAGAAGTTCTACCTCATGATCTGAACGAGTCACACATACACCCTAGTACATGTTCCTTGACACTAAGGACATCCTCAAAGAGTTGGGGAATTTGTGACATGCCTGATTGTTTGTCATGTGTTTCCAATAAATTTAATCATCAGCACGTCGAATCATATATAGAATGGACTGGTTTAGATCAATCTTAACCAGATAATTATAAATTACTTCCATTTAATATTTACCCAGATAAGAACATAAAAGGTCAAATCACGGCTCATTCGAATTATGATTCGAAATGAAAGCATGGATTTATGCAAAGACGTCGATATTATTTTTTTTTTAAAGCAACAGAAACTTCATTAAAAAAGAAAGGAGAAGAGAAACAATAGAGGGAAACAGAAACAAAGGAAACAACAACAAAGCTAAAAGGAGAAGGGTTACACTGCTAAGATGGCAGACAACCCCTAGCAACCTAGAAAGCTAAAATCAAAACACCTTAAATCCTTAACATTAGAGGCCCATTCTATCACCAACTTTTTGGCCCTAGATCCCACCACCGAAACGGAGGAGGAAACATTGTTAAAACAGCGATTATTTCTTTCCTCCCAGACGGCCCACCAAATAGCGATAATTGCCATGCGCCAAATGATGGACTTGGCCTTCCCTACTTTCAACCCATTCCAAGAAGAGAGCAGGCCACCCGCCGAATCAGGAACACACCAACTCACAGAAAAATTTCGATAGAAGTCGGCCCGAATTTTAGACATGAACGAGCAGTGAATCAGCAAGTGGTTGACCGATTCAGCTTCACACATGCAGCATAGGCAAATATTAACAAGCTGCATTCCTCTCTTGACCAGATTATCGACCGTAAGAATTCTGTTGCGGCCGGCTAACCAAGCAAAACAAATAAACTTAGGGGGACCGGATACTTCCAAATGAACGGAGACGCATCTTCAACTTGGTAATTCGCAGGGCAGGAGGCGGCATAGAGAGACTTAACGGAAAATTGACTCGACTTCTCTAACGGCCAAACAAGGCTATTAGGTTGATAACTGAGGGGAGTGGACCGAAGGATGCACTCCATGAGAGCTTCAAACTCCTTAGCTTCACTATCATCAAGGTTTCTGAAGCTTCTGATGTCCCAGACAATGCGACCAGACGAAATAGAGTAACAGTTGATGATGGGGAAGTCTTTCGTAGGGGATAGGCGGTAGATTTGCGGAAATTGGAATTTAAGGGGCCTCTCCCCAATCCAAAGGTCTTCCCAAAACCGAATTGAATAACCATCGCCCAACTCGAAACTGCTGTGCTGAATAACTAGACTCTTCACTTTAAGGACCCCTTTCCAAAGACGTCGATATTTTTAATTGTTACAAGATCAATAATGCCATGAGCTTGGGTCAAACCATTCATTTAATGGATCAAGTCTGAACATAGGAGCAGGGTCTTGAATATTAGTATAATAATAGCCAATGCGGCCATATTGTATCTATATCGACCTAATATGATACGTGATACGGCGCTGAAACGCACCCTAAAAAATGAGTTGTATCAAGCTATACATGTCCAATACGGTCCATACAAACGATAAGCCCAAAAAGCCCAAACATTCGTTCACTTGTTTTTCTTCTTCTTTTTTTCATTTCAACCATGGAGGAAGCTTAGAAAGTCATTTTAGTCTAGACCTATGCCTTTTATCTTTTTTCCTTTTCATTTTTTCGAAAAATAAAGGGATTTTATTCAAAAGGCGACGAGAAGGCACCAAAAAGCTTACAACCCAATCTAGCAAAAAAGAGAATACTATCTTTCAGCAATGCATTACAAGAAGCCCACTCGGCTACAAGAGCTTTCAATCGATGAATGACTAAACCACATCTTTTTCCTAGTTATTGAAGAATCCCCCTTTCGTCCCAAATAGACCAAAAGGTTGCTAAGACTGCCAATCTCCTCTACGCACGAGCTTCCTTCGGGAAACTAACCTCATGACCCATCAGTAAAGACTATCCATCAATGCACGCATGCACCACTGAATGTTGAAAGAGTATAGGATGAAATCCCATCCTTTCCAAGACAAAGGGCAATGGATAAATAACTGATCAACTGATTCCTCGCTACCCTTCCATAAAACACGTGTTTGGAATCACCATTCCTCGCTTCTGAAGATAGTCGATGGTTAGGACCCTTTTTTTCTACCAACAAGCCACCCAAAGGCTACCACTTTTGAAGGAGCTCCAAACCACTAAAGCGTAGTGGTTGAGACATTGCTCTCGAGCGGGGTAGAACTCAATAAAGCATAGAAGGATGAAACCGAAAAGAAACCCAAGCTATCCAACCTCCACACCGATCTATCTTGTTCCTCGGGAGTCAAATAAACCAAATGGATATGTTGGAGAAGGCTCATGAACTCATCACATTCTTAATCAAGGAGATTTCAACGCCAAAGGGGCGCCCACGCCTTGGAAGAACCAGAAGTTGTCCAATAATCCACAACAGAAACATCACCATCCATCGCAATTCAAGCTAATCCCAGAAAGTCCACGATAAAAGAGTCCATCGCCCAAGCATCCCTCCAAAATTTAATCTTCTCATTGTTCCCAATCTATCTTGTTCCCCGAGAGTCGGATAGACCAAATGGATATGTTGGAGAAGGCTCACGAACTCATCACATTCCTCATCAGGGAGATTTCGGCGACAAAGGGGAGCTCACACCCCGGAAGAACCAGAAGTTGCCCAATAATCCACAACAAAAACATCACCATCCATCGCAATTCAAGCTAATCCCAGAAACTCCATAAAAGAGTCCATCGCCAAGCATCCTTCCAAAATTTAATATTCTCGTTGTTCCCAAATGCGAAGCTTATCCCCTCACTGATTTTAGCTTTCACACTTACAATGTCCCTCCACAAACCAGACGCTCTATATAAGGAAGCATCCCTTGTCCACCATCCCCTATCCTCACACCCATACTTGGAGACCATCATTTTTATCCAAAGAGAATTTTCCTCCATTCCAAACCTCGACCACCATTTCCCAAGGAGTGCACTATTCATAACTTTTATGACTAATGCTAGTCCCCTCCTCTTCTGTCATTATAAGGTCTACACACTTCCCAAGACAAAATATGAAACTTTTTCTTACTAGTTAGTTTCTCCAAAAAAGTTCAACACTGGCTTCGGACACTTAAAAGGGGTAAGAAATAAAGTGGCATATTAGAAAGCCAATTTAATGTG
This sequence comes from Magnolia sinica, assembly GCF_029962835.1. NCBI lineage: Eukaryota > Viridiplantae > Streptophyta > Magnoliopsida > Magnoliales > Magnoliaceae > Magnolia > Magnolia sinica. The sequence continues at coordinate 11,597,465 of NC_080591.1, read as the reverse complement.
TAATCATCCCCCCCAAAGATAAGTATCTACCTTTCCACCGAGATAGCTTCCTCTGGATTCTTTCCACCACCTAGTCCCAAAGATGCTTCAAGGGCTTCCCAATACACAAAGGCAAGCCGAGGTAAGAAGACAGAAACTTCCCCAACCTTACACCCAAAACTACCTGCCAAAACATTCATATCCCCCTCCTCCACTCTAATCCCCAACATCTCACTCTTTTGCTAAATTAACCTTCAACCCCAAAATCACTTCAGAGCAAATTATAATCATATAAAGCCTTTCCAACATATCAGAGTTTGCGTCGCAAAAAATAATAGTGTCATCCACGAACTGAAGACGAGAGATTGGGGTCCCATTTCTATTAAGCTTGGATCCATTAAGGAGGTCCAACAACCTCTTTTAACAACATTCTACCCAACGCTTATGCCACTACCAAGAAGAGAAACTCGAACTTTTGAAAAAGCCTTTGGGAAGACCCATCAATTAAGACCGAGAATATTGCCAAACGAACACATTCTTTCATCCACATCCTCCACATTTCACCAAATCCAATCCTTTCTAACATGTAATCCAAAAGGCTCCAATCAACATGATCATAAGCCTTTTCGATATCCAATTTGCACACCAAACCTTTCAATCCCCCTTAATTCTTGAGTCTATGCATTCACGAGCCAATAGGGCACAATCCAAAACCTACCTTCCCAAAACAAAAGTGCATCGGTTCTCAAAAATGACACTTTCCAGTATCAATCGAAATCTTGAAGCAAGAGTTTTAGCAAGTATTTTATAGGGACCCCAATCAAGCTCATGGGTCTTGAGTCCTTGATGCTTTCCACCCCTGAAATTTTTGGAATGATAGTGATAAAGGATGCACCAATGTCAGTTGATAAGTTCTCGTTGCTTCCTCCATCTACTAGAATCGTGCATGCCTTCCTAACAGAAGTACAGGTGGTGTGGAAGATACTATGTTCAACTATCGCCCCTCACCAATCACTCGAAGCACTGGTAGCATCAAACGTTGGATAACCAACATCTCCCAACTATCTCTTGTTGCATCTTCCCCAACATGCATTCCATCGTGATGTGCATGTTCTTCATACTATGTCATCATCTACTAAATGTCTTTTCAACATACTCTCCTTCCTCGACAAAGTTCCCTTTAACCACATACTAATGTAGGGGATAATTGAAAAGAATGATGTCCTTGTCGTCCACACTTGAAGCATGTGAAATGAGTGTTACTTTCATTATATCTTGAGTGTACTAGTCCTTGTACATAACCACCTCCCCCGGGTTAAATTTTGACTTTGTTTTTGTATATTGGCCCACTGTCCCTTGATCCATGAGAGGCCCTATAGTCATCTTATGTGGGAAGTTAGCATGATGCCCCATTGTCGATAACATGACGGTCCTCGTTAGCACCAAATCATGTCCAAAGTCCTAGTTAATTACCTCATCGGCTTTTAACGCAAGTACGTATGCATCAAACATTTTAAATACATCATTGAGAGCCAATTCACTCCTTATGTCCAACTTAAGACCATTAAGATTCTTGAAATTTTACTCACAAAACTCTGCCTGTGAGTCAAGGTATGGAACTTTCAGTGTGTTCATTCACACATGTATGTCTTAATGTAGTTATTGGCATCTTTAATGGACATCATGGGCATAAGTCGCGGATAGAAATTTCCTTTTTAATTTCATTTTCATCTTTTTCCAAGAAGTTACTTTCTCCTTATTTTGATGGATTCGCTTGGCATGGAGATCATCCCACAATACTAATGCATGACCGGAAAACTTTCATGACTGTTAACTTAACCTTCTGATCATCCGCATTTTCCTTGTACTCAAAAACCTTTTCCACGTTACCCAACGAGGTTTGGGCGAATGCTCTTCACCATAGGTTTGCTCCCTACAGGTGAGGGTTCGATTCCCCTCATTGGCTTTACCCGATACACGTGGTTGTGGGTGATTGCGTGTATCCGCATGGATTAGTCTCACTTCAAAAGGAGGTGGGGACACCATGTGTCTTTAAAATAAATAAACCTTTTCCACCTTACTTTGCCAATCAATGAAATCATCAACATACAAACGATCGTAAAATTCCAGAATTTCCAGCTAAATTCCAAGCTCTCTGCCACGTTCTTACAATCAAAGGACTCAATCATTCATATCCTCACCAGTTAGGGCCACCCGTTATTTGTTAGGACCTCGGCAAGGTCCTTCCCTACATATCCTTGTGTTCCAACCTAGTCCCCAAATCCCCTCTACGATTGAGTTCCCCCACTTAATTAGTGAGATTGCTCACCACATCCGTGAGTTGATCAACTCATTCTGTGAAAGTGTTGATAATTCGATTACTTGCACAAACTCTTTTTGTGCCAGATTATGTAGAGTTGAAAATCCCCAACTATCACCTGCTACGATACAAGATGAAGCAACCCGCTTATCAATGAGATTTCCATACCCAAGTTGCAAGAACACACCCGCAAGAATGTGAGTAGAGAGGAATGAGCATTCTTTTTTAATTGAAACTTCTTCTTAGAAGTACTTAGAAACTCAAACTCAAAAACTTGAAATGTCTTACTATCTACACCACCCCCTTTATAGAACATTAAAGACAATCCCTATGCACCTTTAATTAAAATCAATCTAATTGATTTCAAATCAACATAATCTATCTAAGGCAGCAATAACCACCCCCTTTTTATAGAATATCAAAGACAAGCCCTATGTATCTTTAATTAAAATCAATCTAATTGATTTCAAATCAACATAATCTATCTAAGACGGCAATAACTCACCCCAGAAAAAAGAAAAAAAAAATGACCCAAAAATGGTATAGGGAAATCTACCAAATAATCACAATAACTTTAGAGAATCAATTAACTATATCTTCAAAATCAGCCCCCTATCTTCTAAAAATAGTAATGTAATCTCTGTCATTTTTCCTCAAAAACTAGCAACAAACAGCCCACAATTGAGCAAATACTAAGCCCAACATGGGCCTTCGGCCTACATCAATGGCGCCCGCACATATTGTTTTTTCTTCTGCCTGATATGCCCCCAATACCAATATCAAAACCATGTACACAAGGTCCTAGACCCAACCCATTTAGCTCATGGGTCGGCTTTGGGGAGGCCTAGGTCAGGCATAGAAATTACAAGTGGGCTTCCCCACAAATAATGTTCCAAAGTAGTTTTATCATGGTTAAAATCAAATGAGATTCAAGAGCACGTTGGCTTATGCTATCATAGATAATCTTGAGAAAAATTTAAGAAGAAATCCAAGTCAAATTTGTCTTCAATAAACTATTCACAAACTGCAAATAAATAAATAAATAAACATGATCAATATATGATATATGATAGTTTCTATGGTGAGCATCGCCCTTTCCAATGACCACCATTGTTTCCTTTGGTGCGGGCCAAGTTGATCAAGCAAGATTTTGGGATCTAGGCCTAGCATGGGGGTGTGCATCTAATGGACGGGTTAGATGGGACTCGCACATCATTGTGGGCCCCACACAGTTTGAACACATGGTAGTTACCATATGTCTGAATGTATGTGATCGCTCCTATTTTAAACGAATTGGGTCTTCCCCATATTCTAATTTACTACATTTCCTGAATCTGAGTCCAGGTCCAATTCAGTATGGCCCAAATCAGACCCATTTAAAAGCCAGCTCCAGCACAGGTCAGTCGGTTTGATTTTGATAGGTCCCGGACCTGACCCATTTAGTATTTCAGGTTGAACTTTCGGACCTACACCTGCCCCATGGGTCCCAAAAATTCAACCCCGACCAACTTATTGGCGGGTCGGGTGGACTTCACCCATTTGAACCACTACCAACAAATGTGACGTTGGCGCGTGTGCGACGTGTAAAGGTGCATGTGAGGCTAGCAAACCTCGCAGCACCAGTTGAGATTTTCATGTTCGAGCTTCTAGAGGGATTAATAACAACCTGCAAATATCAGTTCTCCCAATTTCGGTTTTAGATAGACATCACGCTTCAATGTACCACTACAACATCAAAAGTAAGGAAAAACGGGTGTAGTGCGCCGTAGGCATTAAAATTCAGGGTGTAAATGTCACTAGAGTAGAAGGAAAGGGATCTTGCAAAGCCAACATGAAATCCCAAAAAAACCCTAGATTCTTCAGTTTTCTCTATTTTTTAATAAATTCCACGCTGAAAAATAGAAATGATGCTGCGATAGAGAACCGACCTTCTTCTGGTAGGCGGAGGGCTTCGGCTGCGAGAGCTGGCGCTTCCAGAAGGCGAGGATGACGACGTGAACGATTTAGACCGGGAGCGCGAGCGAGACCTGGACCGGGACCGGGACCGGGAGTCAGAGCCGGAAGACGACCGTGAGTGAGATGACGAACCGGAGCCTGATCCGGAAGGCGGGGCCGGCCGACCTCGACCGGGTTTGGCCATGATGGAATGCTCGCCTGAGGATAAGGGAAAGAACTGAAATGGTAGAAGGAAACCCTAGAAAAACCCTAACTAGTGGACATGTGTTCGGTCCTCTCTCTGGACAGTGAAAAAAGGGAAGGGAAAGGAGGAATTTTTGCTGAGGTTACGTCATTTACCCTCCGTAATGGACATATTTACAAGAAGCCGAATTTTGCTACTCGAGCCCGCGCAACAAAATGCCCTGTGGACCCCACTCTGATGGGTGGAACATCCACACCGTCCATCGTTTGGGAAGCAGACCATTTTTAGAGTGTGAGCCTGATCCAGAACGGAAGTGGACCACACCACAGGAAAATGATGTGATGGAAACGATGCAAGTAAATCTTATTGTCCATTAAATCAGGATGATATTTAGATTTTCCATCCATCCTGGTGGGACTCACGTTATGAACGGTTTGTATCGGCCTTATTTTTTGAGGTCACATCCTAACATGAGCTGTGGACGGAGTGGATGTCCATGTGACCCACGCTGAAACCATCGTCCAACCACATACGTTTTTGATCAGCCTAATAGCTGTCTTTTCAGCTCATCTCAGTGCGAAAAACCTTGTGGACGGTTAGGATGGTCCATCCACACTGTTCATGACATGTATTTTATCCAACACAGTCTATCTGTTTCGCCAACTCATTTTAGGGCATGACCCACGAATGAAGCAAATTAAAATCTCTAATAGACCACACAATAAAAGACAATAGTGATTGAATGCCTATGTTTAAAAGCTTGCTTGGGCCCACAAAAGTTTTAGATCAAGCTGGTATTTGTGTTTTCCCTTTGATCTATGTCTTTGTGACTTAATTTACAAGTTAAATAGCAAATAAACATTACATTGCCTCTCAAAAGTTTTTTTTTATGCCGCCCATTTAATCACCACAATTTCCCGATGGTGTAGTCCACCTGATATTTAGGTCTTCTTCTTTTTTAGGCTAGCACCCTAAAAAAATGATCACCGATAGGTGAACAACATGGACAAAGCACACATATCGGGACCCACAAGCACCATCCAGTAGCTACGTTGCTACCAATGGTGTTAGCAGGCAATCTGCATCCTCTTGTCGTAGATCAGAGCTTAAGACTTTAAAGATTGTAGAGGATATGGGCACAACTAATAATTTAAACAAAAGTGCTCTCGATTTTAACACGTGCATATAGACTATCTAATAAGTAGGTTTACGTGGTTTTGAACTAGTATATGCTTGTAATAGAACAGATCTAATGAGTGGCTTGGGTTGCATTTATAGATATGCCTTTTAATTAATTTTTTATTTGTCTCACATTGGCTAGGGATGAGAAACCTTTTGCATGAGAATCTCTTCGTATATAAGCTTGAAAACATTCTAGAAATACTGTTTGAGGTGTATGGGAATGTGTGCACCACATGCCCAGCAGTAATGTTTTTCCATGAATGGTTGATTTGGTAGTGCAGCCGTAACACTCCAGGAGCCAATGTAATTGTGTCAGATAGAACTAGTACCAAAGATAACAGTCTAATTGTGCCCGGCTCTAGGCTAAGGAAACTTACTTTGACTTTATTTCCTACTCTCAACTATCTTTTAAATTATAAAATACAACAAGTCTTATCTCATATGGCACTGTCAACCTAAGGGCTTGTTTGGTTTTTCAATTCACTGGGATATCGTGAAAATATATAATAAATATTCTCCCCTATTTAACTTACTTTTTTTTATGTTTTATTTAATGACATACATTTTTACACAAAAATTAAGAATGCCATAATATATTTGTGGGTCCCACCATGATGCGTATCGCTTATCCACACCATTAATCTATTGTGGATGATGAATTTATGATATGAGCTAAAAAATGAGACATATCGAAAGCTCAAGTGGACCACACCACTAGAAAAAGGGAATCGAACACTTACCATTAAAACCTCTCAGGCCCACTGTTTCTTTTTTATGTTGGTCATTTGAATGTTCAATTTGCCTCATTTTTCGGTCATGCCTTCAAATATTGTGTTTAAATGATTGGACGAAATGGATTTATCATATACATCACCTTAGGGTCCACAAATTTAAAATAATTATTTTGAAGTGGTTTCCGAGGTAAAAAGTATGGTAGATTTTTAAATGATTTTCAAGAGGGTAAAATGGTAATAATTACCCATTTCAAAGGTATTTACATAGCTACTGGAAAATCAAATACACCCTTAGGGAAGAAGAGTTCAATTCAACTACAAAAGGTACATTGGTGCGTAAACCTTGCTAAAGCACCTATGGTCCCCCTGCAAGTTGATGAGATATTTTAAGTGAATATTAAACATTGCTAAAGCACCTATGGTCCCTCCACTAGAAATAGCTAATATTAAAAAATCAAGTTGATGAGATAGTTTAAGGGATTTTTGAAGAATAGTATTGAAGAATATAAATATTTTAGTAGAGGTTGTCTATTCTTAATTTATGGATGTGGATTGCATATCAGCTCAGGCAAGGGCTTCGTGGGCCCTGCTATAATGTATGTATTTTTCCACTCTAGTCATATATTTTTCCATGTTATTTTATATTATAATCCAAAAAATGAGGCACATTCAAGGTTCAAGCGGACCGCACAATGAGGATTGAATGCCCTCTATCAACAATTTCATGAGGGCTACGGAAGTTCTGAATCAAGCTGAAATTTATGTTTTCCCTTCATCTAGGCATATGTGAACTTATGAACAAGTTGAATGACAAATAAACATAATGGTGAGCCCTGTGAAGGTTTCAATTGTGGGCTTCATTGTCGCCCTAGCTTCCTCTCGTGTGTTCCACTTGATACTTGGAGTTGTTTAATTTTTAGGTTAATACCCTAAAATGATTTGAGAAAAAAAGGGGAACATGGTGGATAAAACCTATAATGCATGTCTTTTACTTAACTATCTATGATGACTTTGTCCTTTGCTTTTATGGCTTTTCTGGTTTAATACAAGCAGCATAATAATATTGATAAATGCAACTAATATTGTAATTGCTGTAGTTATAGGTAAAAACCTATATCATTTGTAGGGGTCATTTGGCACCATGAATTTGGGGGATTTCAAGTCTCCTTGTTGTTTGGCATTGTAAAGTAATTGGGGGTTTCGAATCTAGCGGGTTTCAAAAGGGGGGTTTCAAATCCACAACGAGAGTTCGTATTACAACTAAAATCATTCCAAGAGTTGCATGTATAACATGTGTGTCACTAAAATATTACGCACATGGCCCATTAATGATATTCCAAAACAATTAGATTATCAATTGCATCACTAGAATTACTTTAATGTGATGATTAGCACCGTCCAAACATTATCTATGCAAATCAATGGTTAAAAATCGATGGTTAATCACTCGGACATAATCTCGTGCTTGTGGCCCATCCGAGACTTGGAAGTCCATCACTTTCGAGCAAAGCATGTATTTTGGTGGGCTTATTATAACTATTGTGTCAAACATTACATATGTTACTAATTAGAGATATTAGAGTTGATTTAGTAAGTAAATTCAAACCCCTGTAAATATATTATGCATAACTACTTCTGGATTAAAATTGATTTCCAATATTGGGTATCAAACACATCAGGAGGCTTTCAAATCCACGAGAGTTCTGAGTCCATTTTCTCAAACAGGCCCGTGGCGCATTACATGCTCAATTTTAAACACTGACATAAAGAGCCAAATGAGGATGATGTATTTGGTGCCAATGTAGCATTCTAAAACATACTTATATGAGTAATGATAGAAAATTTTAATACGTGGCGTCCATCAACACCGTTACTATGATTATGAGAATTAGTATTGATACATTCTGCGAAGTTACGGTACATTCTGAGAAGTCAGGAATGACGTGGAAACCACAAATTATCCCATAAAAAGGCCCAAGCATTTGTATAAAAAGGCCATAATCGACATAGTTTCTTTCATGTATATTTGTTTGTCTAATTTGTAACTAATCACTAAGGATATGTTTAAAATTATCAACAATCAAAACAGTTCATGTTGGCCGCTGATCCTTATGGAAATGCTAAAAGACTCAACGACTTAGCCAACTTATTAGCCCTGATATTAGGTATGACTTGCTTAAGCTAGGGTGGAATTGACCCAAGTTATCAAACCTTCAACTGAGCCTGAATCAACTTGGGGCCTGTCTGGCACCTTGTATTTTGAGGTATTTGAGCAAATTTGAGTGTATTTTGAATACAATTAGTCGTTTGGCATAGTGTATTTGGAGATGAAATCAAATGTATTTTGAATACATGCTTCAAGTGTGTCTTGAAATCTCAAGTTTAAGATTTAATGTATTTGGAGTGAAACAAAATTTTGGCTCATTTTGTAAATACAAAAGAGTCATAAGTGTGAAGTGGAGTCCCCAGGGTACTCATCCGCTATACATGTGACTCGCCAGAGATACTTTAAAAACAATTTAATAAGCGGGAACAACACTTAAATCACATCAATATCATAATCTAAACTGTCCAAATGTTAGCCATCCAAACAGACAATTTAAAAAGTCAATAGATAATAAGATGCTTATTTGTGATCCTTACATTTGTGGTCCACCCAAGGCTTAAAATTTCTTGATTTATCGGCTAAAGTATATAGTTTAATTAACTTGTTACAATCATTTTATTAAATATCAAATATGTATGTTAATCTATGATATTAAAGCTAATTAAGTTAATTAAATTTAGGACATGTGAATATATTAAAAATGTTCACCGGCATTTTAAATACAAGTTCTCAAATAAAATGTTTGGATTTCAACTATAAACTATCAAACACAATTGATGATAAAAATTGCATTGTTCCAACGCATTTGACCGGTGTATATTTAGATGAGTCGCTAGAAGATGAGTCGGATCAATTGTCCGAGTTTTGAAACCATGGTCATATGTCATAAGCCACCACCCACGGTGCAGAAATGATCCTTGACGGGCAGGTTATCATTTTAAGCAGGTGGCGCACGTGTTGCATGATCCAAATCTGCCACTGGTACATTTATCTGAAAAAAATGTACCAAATGGGAATATCCCAACCTTGCAATCAACACTCCCCCCTCAATCAATACAAATGCAAAAGATTCAACGACCAGGATCCTCAAGCCTACAGGAGTTCCTTTATTCTTGGACCATCTACAGTGGTCCCCGTAAAAAAAGGTCCAACGTACCTTTTCTTTTTCTACCAAAAAAGAAACGACCAGCTTTTCCCACATGGGTCATTCATCTGGTGGGCCCCACGTTGGATGGGCAATGGACCAAAGATCTCATCCGCTGAAAATAACAGCAATCACATTGGACCTCTTAAGCATCCATTCCCATTATAACTGTATGGCCAGGATGCCCAGCCGGGGGCTTTGTTCAGCACAGCCATCCATTTCGGCCGGCGAGATGAACGGTCCTGATCACTGGAAAGCAGCCCTTAAAGGCAAAAGGGAATAGCCGCTGGAAGGAAGATTCGTAGCCCAGCAGGCCACTCAAATCGGTGGTTCCTCTCAATCTCGTGGGCCCACTTAGGCCCTATAGTGCATACCCTTGCATGATTGCGGAAAGCTGCACCATCAGACAATTTTCCCAAACAGCCAATCAATGAACTTCTATTCATCGAGGCAAATCCCTGTCCTCTCGACTCCATCAGATCCATTTTCATCCACCCAGAAAAACTTTAAATGCACAATCAACAACAAACCCCACCACATCAACGGCTCAGATCACTAAGTTACTCTCCACGTGCCCTGGAGAGATCACGATAAACCACCAAATCAGAAGTCCGGCGGACTACAAAGAATAACGAAATTACCCTCGATTCTGTCGAAATCTACTAAACCCAGTCCTTCCTAACGTTTAAAACCCGGTGAACACAGACTCCGCCGTTCAAAACCCCACGAAAGAAACGGCAAAACGCAATTCCACGAAATTACGAAAATTCTCATTTTCATTTCTCTCTTTTTCTGAATAAATACGGATGCATCTTCTCTCTCGACCATGCGACTCCGTTTCCATTCCACCAAAGCCCTAAAACCCGTTCCCGATATTCTTCTGCAACATTCCAGATCAGTCCTCGGCAGAATTTCGAAATGACTGGCGAGCCCGAAGGCCCGAGCGCCAGAGATCTTCTCTGCAATGCTGTTGCCGGTGCTTCCGCAGGTTCGCCTAATATGAGTTCCCTGCAATTTTGTTTGTTTGTTTGTTTTTTTTTTTTGTTGCATGTTTGGTCGAGGGATGTGGAGAAATTAGAAGGGATTTTGTTTTGGGAAATTGATATTTTACACACTGAAATTGCCAGTTCCACCCCCAATTTGTAATTTTGGTAATTGTAAACTCTTAAAAGACTGTGGAAACTCGGGCGAGAGTAGGATGATAGTTCACTACCATTCTTCCGAGGTTGCGGTATCGCATCTTCTATGCGGGTCTGCATGCATCCGTGTTTTACTACAGGTGGCATGCATGAATTTTGATCTGGATTATCTGAATCGTGGGCTTGATGTGGATGGAGCAGCATAGTCCTGAATTCAAACTGATTTGATGGTCTAACCATATATGATTTCACCTGTTGAATTTGGGATGTTGACCAATTCATTTTCAACTCATTTGAATGTCACCAGTTGAGTGGTTGGGAACATTTGATTGTTGGTCCATGCTTAGTATATAGTGGGCCCACAATTTAGAGGATCACATTGTCGTGCATGTATGAAACACACACGGAATGAGACCCCACAACTTGAAATGCGGCAGTGAACAATCACCATAGTATTGTCCTGAAAACACCAGTTGGAAAAATTTACTTTGATTAGATAACCCATGCAAAGTTGGAAATATTAGCTATAGGTGAATTGTTCTGCACGTAGGAAATGTGTACAGTGAATGAGACCCCAAAACTTGAAATGCTGCAGTGAACAATAGTTGTCCTAAAAACACCAGTCGGAAATATTCATTTTGATCAAACTGCCCCTACAAAGGTTGAAATCTCAGCTAGCACTTGCACACCAAGAACACATCAATCATTATAAACATACCGCTGTAATGCATGTACTTTGCATGCATATATGTCCAAGATGGAGAAGTTGATTTGGATCACCAGATGAGATTAAAATGCCTATCAACTTTTTTGATATTTGGAAAATAACATGTTTTGAGGGCATCTTAGTTGTTTAGAAACAGAGGAAGGAAGCAATTGTTGCCCCTCACTGCTAACCTTTTCCATTTGGTCCAAGCATTCTTTACGGGCAGCTAGTGGCCCCCTATTCGAGTAATCCAGATCATTCATCTGGCAGGCTCCTCGGGATGGATGGAAACTATTCTGCATTGAACTTTCCCAACCATCCAAGTACTGGGCTGTTGTTGTTGCACATGGACTGCTGTCTATATTTTTCTTTTAAGCATCCATTTTTAGGCCCATGCTTGGATAGCTAGGATTGTCCAATGGGGGGATTTTGTGCCGCATCACTAGACTCTCGATCATTGAATGCGTGCCTTTTATGAAATTTTGGTCCAAACTAAAAGCCAGTTATATGGGCCAAGCATTGTTTTGTTTCGTCCAAGAAATATCACATGGGTAAACCATCAAATACACTCATTACTCATAACAGGCACCCCTGGAAAGCTTCATCTGAAAATTTGGCAAAAAATGCTATTTTTGATGAATTATAAGTTCTTGAAGCAGCAAGAGAGTTTAGAAAAAGGAGTTGGTTATTATGTATTTGAAACATGCCAAAATGCCTCTTAATTCTTAGTTATGTCTCTTCTGTCTGTAATTATATTGTTTGTCTTTTAAGATAGCAATGGTACTGTCAACATGATAAGTTCCCCTTGTCTATAATATTTTTTTTAAAAAATCTTTTAAGATAGTAATGGTATTGTCAACATGATAGTCTCCAGCAAATTTACCGTGTTCAATAGTGGTAATCTGTTCTCTGTTCCATATGTATATGCACCACACACACCCAACACACCCACATATATAAACATAGTAGTCCACCATATGCTAAAGTCTAGTCCAACAAGGACTTTAAAGTGACTTTAGATGACAAAAAGGAAACTAATGAATGATAAGATAACCTTTCTAATCCAACTACTTCTTGTTAAATGCAAATAAAGTAACAAATGAAAAGATTTATCCTTTCGTTGTGAAGCTGTAGTTGTTCCATGTTTACTCAATGAATGTTGTATGTATACCTTTAGTTGGGTGTTATGGAATGATTACTTGCTACAATGGTCAAATTATTTATTTATTTTGTTGTGAATTCTCAAGGCATTTGCTGATGTCAATTTTTTTGAGGATTTATAGCGTGTGGATTAAATAACTTCATCTACAAGCCAACTTCTTAGGGCCTTAGGATGCAAGCGTCGTTAATGATTGTCTATTGGGTTTCTTCTATGGTGAATGATGGTGCAACTTGGCTATTGAGTCAATGAGATCTTGACACCCGAATTGTGAAGAAAATGGACAAGAGTACACCCATAAGAATATTTGAGTAGAAAGGGTGAAATACTTTAGATACCAAACTTCTTCTTATAATACTTGTCAAAAAAAAAATCGGAATGCCTCCCTCCTACGCCACCCTCTTTTTTCAGGATCCTAAATGAATCTTTAATGAGAATTCCCCTAATCAAGAGATTGATTTCAAATCAACAATTGTAGTTGGTTTCAAATCAATCTAATATACCTAAAGTGGTAACATGCCTAATTATAGTAAAAACAAATATAGGAAATAATCCTCAAATCTTCAATCATATCTCTAAATTAGTCCCATATCATCCATCACATCCCCCCATATTTCCTACAATAGTAAATTGTACCTCTTGATATTTATGCCTCAAATTTATAAATAAACAGTCCAAAATCAGCACGTTGATGGGCTCTGCAATGTATCATTGGCTTGCATCATTCCCCCCAGGTTAGAAAGAATTTAGGCAAATTAGAACTTTCATATAACTAGTAGATGTTTAGATCCAGTCCTTTCAATTCGTCACCTACAATCCATGTGCATTCATAATAGGTCTTGTTCTTCCATTTCACTGAGTATTATTTATATTGTCTCCATTGATTGTTAGTAGTCTTCATTTTTAACACCTGTTCAGCTGCTTCCTCTTTTTTCTTTTAAACTTCTTTATGTTGGACCATTCAATTAGCGGGAGTTTGGCTAGATTCATTCTGTGATGCGTAAGATTTGGCATGTTCGAACTTGGTGCCAATTCAACTAATGCCGAATGTTCCTCATAGGAGAAAGTCCAACTGGGAGTTCTTTGGGCACTTGATATTCACAAAGGAACTTTTGCATGAGAGGTGGAACATCTAATTATTTTGTTTTTTCTTTAGTAACCAAGACATAAATGATGCCATTCGCCTTACTTTCTTCTTAAAACTTTTCTGCATTAAAGATTTTTGGCCCTTATCTTTATCAGATTTGGGTGTTGGAAGATGTTTTATTGGAAGCAATGTGATATTAATATCATCCTTGATGAAGGAATAAGTGTTAGTCCGAGTTAAATGCACAATATCTCAGTCTCACAACTATAGTCTCCCTAACAAAATGCGGCATGCATCTATGGGAACCATGTCATACCACACCTCATACTTGTACTTAGATCCAATAGAGAATTTAACTAAGTACTTGGAGTTAATAGAAACTTCTCCTTTTTTTGAACCAATGAATCTAGAATGTGTGTGTATGCTTATTTTCTTTGAGGTTTAATTTATCTACTATTTCTCGTGAGACAATGTTTTTTGTTGCTCCCCTCGCCTGCCAAAATGGTGCATAACTTGCTACTAGAAGTGCAAGTAGTGCAGAAGATTTTGTGTCGCAACCATCGTCCTTTATTAATCACCCAAGTCGTCAATAATACAGTCCGTTGGATAATTAACGACTCGCCCTTGTCACCATATACGCTTGTTATGTGATGAGGACATCACGCGCGCACGCGTGCCGCCCCCTACGCACATACGGAAGGAGAGGGAGGGCCCCACCGTCGATCTGGTTCGATGACGACGTCCAGGGAGGGCCTCCAAGTTAGAAGACGGAGTTTTGGTTCATTAGAGTGGGCTCGATGATCAAATAAAGCCCATCATGGGATCTCATGATCGGGGCCCACTAGTCGGATTGATTTCATATTTTATGTTTTGATTATTTATGTTATTTAGAATATCATGAACGCTTTAGATTTTTTTTGATTAGTTTTTATTTTGGTTTACTTCATCGCCAAGTAATAGGTTGTGCACATGACGCGAGTTTTGGGGTATAGGATTTTCTCTATAAATAGGCACCCCTTGTAGTTCTTGTCATTAATTGAAGTTTAATAAAAATTCCTGCAAGTTTTTTCTTACTCTCTGAGTTTCCGAGTTATGGAAAAATTCAAGCGGGTGGGAAGCCCTCCCTTTTCGAAGGGCTAACTACCGTGGTGCGAAGCCACATCTATCCCCATCCGCCCCTACCCTCTGTCATCCATATTTCCCCCTTCTACAATCATCCTCGCTTCGAATCCGCTAGTTTTTGCAGCCGTTCATATTCCTATAGCCAGTTTCCAGAATCTGGCCCTGCAGGAGGGCCGAAACTTCAACGGAGCACTGTGCCCCGACTGTACGTCGGATTGTCGCGAGATTTGGAGGGTTTGTAGTCTCCCCCCGGCCGACCAGAGCCTAGAAGGCTGTTTTGGGATTCGAGCCCCCAGCGCAAGTGTGGCCAGCCTCCTGCGCACGTGCGTAAGGCCTGGGCCGCAGTCCGCACGCGGGAACTGTTGTTTGGTTCAAGTTTTCTTTCTATTTTCCCCTTTTCATATCTATTTTCATAAAGTCTAGCCCTATATTGCATTATCCCTAATTTATTTGCCCATTTTCTCACCCTAGGGTTCCTTGAATTGAAATTGGAGAATCCCTTGGATTAGGGACTGATTACTATGCATGTGTGGTTGATTTCTATTTCTCTTTGAGCATCGTTTGGTCCATAATTTTATTGATCCAGTTCTAGCCTGTGTAGGCCTGGACCTGTGCAGATTCCCCTTGAATGTTTGAGCTTTTTGTGTGGGATGTGGAATTATTATGTGATTGTTCTGAATTAGTATGATCTAAGCCTTAAATCTTGCATATCATATTTAAATTTCATGTCCTGCATCATTATGTCTTCTCGAACATGTGCCCCATCCTCATATAGCAGTCCTTCATATTCTTTGTCATCTCTAACTTTCATTTGCATGTCGTCGGGAGTGTCTACAACCATTCCTCTTCTTTGCAAGGTTGGTTCATGTGATGGTTTCTTAACCCCTAAGTCAAAGGTTCGAAGAGTTGGTGCCATCATCTTCAAAAAAATGTTTAGGACAATGATTATCTTAAAAAAAGTTTAAGACAGTGAAAATAATGATTTTCCGGTTGCCCACACTTAAAGCACATAAAATGAGTGCCGTTTTACCCCATCTTGGGGCACTAACATCGCGTCCATAACCACCTCCTCTTGGGTTGGGGTTTGGTTTTATTGTTGGACGTTGGCCCATTATCGCCTGACCTATAACAGGTCTTGTTGCCGCCTTATGCACGAAGTTAGTATGTTGTTTTGTCGATGATGGTTCACGTGGGTTACCAAATCATCTCCCATTATCTCCTCGGTTTTTAATGCATCTATGCATCAGATTCATTTATGATGTCCAGGTTAGACCATTAAGATATCTCACAAAACCCTATCCTTGATATCAATATATGGAAGTCTTGGGTGTATTCATTTACCAGTTTGTTCCCTTAATGTAGACTGTGATATCTTTGATAGAGGTTGCGGGCATAAGTCGTGAGTGGGAATTTTCTTTTTAACTTATTTTTCATCTTTTCCCAAGAATTTCCTTTCTCCTTACCTTGATAGTTCGTTTGGTTTAAAGATCGTCTCACCATGTTAACGCGTGACTGGAAAACTTCATAGTTGCTAACTTAGCTTTCCGATTGTCCACGATTCCCTTGCGATTGAATACTTTTTCCACCTTGCTTTGCCAATTGATGAAGTCGTCAACATACAATTGATCATTGAAATAAATTTTTTTTACCTTAATTCTGGGGCGCTCTTTCATGTTCCAACTATGGAAGGATTTGATCATTGCTGCCTTTACCAGCGGGGGCCGCCCATTGTTGGCTAGGACCTTGGTACGGACTGCCCCTATGTGCTCACATCTCTAAATTTGATCTCTGGATTTCCTCTATGCTGGAGCTCTCTCACTTGATTACTGAGATTGTCCATCGGACCATCGGTACACCTGAGTTGATCTACTTGCTCTGTGAGTACGTGGATGAATTGGGTTACTTGCACAACTTTTCTTGTGTCACCTCTTTTGAAGCCATTAGGAGATCATGTAGAGTTAAAATCCCCAAAGATGACCCGCTTTGTTGCCAAAATACTGCAACTCTGTTATTGAGTTAATGAGATCTTGACACTCAAATATCAAATAAATGGACTAGAGTACATCCACTAGAATATTTGAGCAGATGGGGAGAAATACTTTTTTGATATCAAACTTTTTCTTACAATATTTAAGAAAAACTCACGCTAAGAAAATCCCTCAACTAAGAGATTGATTTCAAATAATTTATAGTTGATTCCAAATCAATCTATTTTACCTAAAATGGTAACTAGTCTAATTATAGTAAAAGTGAATCTAGGAAATAATCCTCAAATCTTTAATCAGCCCCATATCATCTCATCCATCACATTCCACCATATCTCCCACAAATAGTAAATTGTAGCTCTTAATATTTATACCCCAAATCTATAAATGAATAGTCGAAATTCAGTACATGTTAGGCCCTACAATGGGTTGTGGGCCTGCATCAAATGGGAGCTGAATTTATGTTCTGTGATACTTCTTTTGGGAACGATGATGCTTCATTTTCATTGTCCGTCTTCTTTTTTTTTTTTTTTTTTTTTTTTTTTTTTTTGTATAATCCCCACTATTGTTCTCCTTATTTTTGTCTAATAAAATATAACCACTCTTTCAAAAGAAAAAGGATTGAACAAAATGTATCTATTTTTGATTGGTTTATCTTTGGATAAACAGGAACCATCACTTGTTATTTTTGGTATCTTGCAACATTCTTCTCTGTTAACACTCTGTTTGAATAGAATTTGTGCAGTCATCTTTTCATGACTTTTCTAATGTGTTGCAGGAGCCATTGCTGCCACTTTTGTGTGCCCCTTGGATGTAATCAAGACAAGACTTCAGGTTCATGGGCTTCCTGATATGCCTCATTCTGGTCACAGAGGTATGACAAAACTTTACTTTCAGCTTGAAAAGTTATTTTGCGTATGCATTACTTTTAAGTTCTAATGGGTTATGAAATTTATCAAGAACTGATTATTGACAGAAAAGGAAAGTTATATTTATAATTTGCATCTAACACTATATAGATTCATAATGATCAATTCAAGAAGTTTCATCTATTGCCCATGGTACTGTATCATCCACCTAGGGTTTATGTGCCAACGTGCCATATATGCATGACATCCAAGCCATGCAAAAGGTAGCACCACCCATGGAGACCACCTCGTGCAAAAATCATGTTCATCCACTTCTCAGGTGGGTCACCTGTGTACGTTGAATTAGACCTCAACCATTCATTATTTTCATATGTGTAACCATCCGATGATTGGACCAGCCTGGTTTTTGTGTCAGGTGATCTTCATGGTGGACGGGTGGAGTCCACTATTTTGACAATATGGATGTTTTATACACATGACATGTTGGCATGTATGCCCCACATGGATCGTAACTTACCATCCATTGAAGTGTTTGTGACCATTGCTCGTATATAGCATGGGAAAAAAAATCAAATGTGAGAAAATATACAATATGCTAGGCATCAGGATCTTTGAAAATGAAGACATCATCCTGTCTTGAGTTACATGACTAAGTGACAATTATGGCATCTGTAGGATCAATGTTCGAAATATCGGTATCACGTTACGTATCGCATCCATGGGATATAGATACATATCGGTTATCGCACCGGATATATCGTTTGTATTAGGTAATTTATCGCACTTTTTGGGAAATATAGGGAAACATTAGAAAAATGGTTGATTTTTTTGATGAAACCTCAGGGATTGTTAAAAAAGACCTTAATACACACTTTTAAACTATAACATCTCAAAAAAGAAGTGCACATAATAGGTTTCCTTTGGATAGGGTTCTAAGCTATGCATTGTCTAACTTAACTAATGCAATTACATTCAAATTGAATGTATAACATTTAGAGTGTATTTGATGATCATTTCATCAAACACTCCTAAATACTTCGAAATTAGTTTTAATTGACAACTGGTTGAAGGAAAATTTAGGAAAAAATAATATTTTAATATTTTTCTATTAATTTTTAATTAAAAATGATTTTTATTTTCCAAAAATTGACAAAGACTTAACAAATCAATAGATCAACCCTCATACATGCTTGATTTCATGTTTGGTGTGCAACGCATTGCAAGCAATTTGGGAGAAATTGAGAAATTTTTAAAATTTTTTCAAATCGGACCTACTACACTCAAATTTCGAAATTAGAGTGTATGTGATAATCATTTCATCACATACTCCTAAATACTTCGAAATTAGTCTCAATTGACTGTTAGTTGAAGGAAAATTTCGAGAGAAAAAAACATGAAGAACCAATGGATATTGAAATCAAAGCTCCAACTTCATGATTTTTCGTGCAAAACATGAAGAACCAATGGATTTGTAACCATTTGATACTGATTTAAGATAATTTCAACAAAAAAAGGGATCAAAAATTGAAAATGCCCACCGGATCGAACATATAGGATATATCGGCACTACCGGTGCATTTCGTATCGCATAGGTGGGATGCAAGATATATTGTGGGATATATCGACGGATATTTAAAACATTGCGTAGGATACATGCGACAATTCTAACATAAATAGATTGCAGATAGCCCCAGTAAGGAGGGGAACCTTAATGGTTGAAGGGTTTGAAAATAGGATAGGAACATCTAAAAGGGACTTCGAGATTGAGGTGGTGATAAGGGTAATGAAAGGATACTCAATACTCGTGTACTGACGATAGCATACTAGAAACAAATGGCAAAATAGTATTCATAAAGCCAAGACGGGACAATGCTATGATGGTGATTTTTAATATATTTTATCTATTTCAGTGCATGCAATGGCAGGACTAGGTATTTGAGAATTTGATGAGAACTTAAAAAATTGTAAGCTCTCTACCATTGTCAATTCCATAGCCTCAGTAAGGCTAACGTTCGGTGGGTGGCTCATCCTAAATATTTTGGAGCTCTTCCTAAATATTTTGGCAATATTCCAAAGTTGTAATTAAAAGCCCAACCTAATTGCTGGGGAAAAGGTCAAGACACTTACTGTCTATTCTTGATTCAACACACTTCTATTGTAGTATCCAAGTGGATACCATTGCTTCCTCTCGAACCATAATAATAATATTAATTTTCAAATCATTGAATCATTTATTTCTCTTGAAATCCATTCAATTGTTATTTCTACACACGTCTTTTTTAAGGAGGTCTACATCCATTATGTGGCATAAGGGTTACGTCACGTATGAAACTTAATAGTATACCACTTCGAGGATGACGGCGATGACGACGATGCTGGTATTAGATCGCCATTTTGATGTACAGAATTTTGACCCCACACACACCTTTAGACGTGGCACACTGCATACACGGAAACTTGGCCTGTGTGTGGGACCGCCTGAACTGTGCATATTGTGGGTCTTGCCATGAGGATGACATAGTAAAAACATCAAGTTGGTGTATTTATCAGGTCAGCACATATATGTTGAATGCGGACTGTTTGTACTTTTTCTAGATCTTTCATTCTTTTCATATAAAGGTGGGCCACCTGATGAATTGGACCAGTCTGATTTTTGCACCAGGTCAGAGCCACAATGGAGACCACCTCATCCATTGCTCAAATGTCCCAAGAGCATGCTAGTTTGCACATTTATTATGTTTAGTAGTAGTTGTGGAGAGGGTGTTTGCGGGTCTAGCCAATCTCTAAAGTTAGAAGGGTGTTGGGGTTGAGAAATCTATATAAATGATCATGTGGCCTTGGGTAGAAGGGATAACTTGATAAGTATTTTTCATTTGGGGCTGAGAAAGTTATATAGGTGATCATATGGCCTTGGGTATAAATATTTTTCATTTGCTCGGATGTCCCAAGCATGTGCTAGGTTGCACATCTATCTATTGTATAAAAGTTTGTGTGGAGAGGGTGCTGTGGGGCTAGCCAATCTCTCAGGTAAATGATTAGATGGACATGGGCAGAAGAGATGAAAGTGTTTTTCATTTTCTTTTCTTCAAAACTATATAAATGATTAGATGGACATGGTCGAGTCAGTTTGCCTACTCAGTTGACTCAACATGACTCAAACCAAGTCATTCAGCCGAGTAAGTTTGAAAAAAGATGCAATGGACAGGATTTGAACCCCTTAACCAGCAAGCCGCACAATTGGTTTGTGTTTTCATTCACCCATTTTTATATTCATAGTGTTTTTATGTGTCAACTATTAGTAAATAGTAATCCTACTTTTGTATTTAAATATTGAGTCGAGTTGAATCAAGGCTTCTAGTCAACCCGACCTCATGGACATTGACTCGAGTCAACTTTTCAAAATTTTGAAATACGGGTAGGATTATTTGGGTCACCCCAATATATACTATTAATGATCAATAATGTCAAAATCGTTATCGTATCACCAAACATAATAGGGGTTGAATCGTATCAAATCCCAAAGCGTAAGATTTTTTTTATTTTTATTTTTATTTTTTTTAAATTTTCTTAAAAATATGAAAAATATAAATAATTCAGAAAATTTTAAAAAGTTAACACTATCATGACATGGTATTACTTAAAAATTAAATGATTCTCATCTTTCCCCCCCCTCTCTCTCTCTCTCTCTCTCTCTCTCTCTCTCTTTTCCGTCTTTCAAGAATTTTTCCTTAAAAACATACAAGGATCCTTTAATAATTTTTGTTCTTGTTATCTTTCTTGAACGTAGAATCACATTGGAAAAGTGGCATCAGATTTTGTAGATTGACGAAAAATGATATTTGGATTTCTAACTATCATTCCACAATACATAAGTCAACATGATGATAACCATCCACAAAAACATTCTAGATAACTAAGTCATGCATCAATTTGGTGTTTTGACCAATTAAGAAGTAAGAAATCATAAATAAATGAATAAAACTCTAGGATTAAAACATTGAAGAGAATATATATCATTTAATCTCTTATAAAGAACAAAATAAAATAATTTACCTTTTTCTAAATGATTCTTTTATTAAAGGTTTTTTTTTTTCCCCTTCCTAAATGATTCTTATAGCCCCCACCAATTTAAAAACATAAAGTGAAAGCTGAGTAAATCTTAAAATTGAAGAAACCGAGTATAATTTGAATCGTAATTTGGGATTTGAATCCTAAATCATAGGATTCATATGAAAAGGGATTCAAAGGTGGGATTCAAATGGTTTTGCTTAAGATTCCACTCAAATCATAAATCGTGAATCATAAATTGTAGGATTTTGACAACACTGCTAATGATATGCAATCTAGCTATAAATACACAAATGGATCTTGTGGTTTATATATGATAACAACGAATGCCATTGTTATAGGTCTTGCATGCATATTATCATGTATTGCCTCCGATTGCATAAATCAATGTATAAATCTCTACATCTTGAATATAAATTTACGTTTGAAACTTAATCAACAACTAGAGTATACAGTCATAGTTTTGGGTCAACAAAAATAGCGGTTTGTGTTGCCGATGACCCGTAATCCATCTGCAGTTAAGAATGGAAAACGTAGGGGGGTTGGTGATCTTGGCGACATAATTTTATCTAGATCTGTGGGAGATCAATGTTTTTAGTATTCTAGCTAGACAGGGCGTGAGACTAAGGTATTCTGGGACGGTAATGGTGGCCATAATGGCTGCTGCCATTACTGTTACGATACAGGCCGTAATGGCCATTATGACCCCCCAACCAATTTATGAAGAAAACCTATATCGGCCCCATCTTTTTTCTGTAACGGCCGTTATGGTTATGGCACACCATGTGTGAGATGCTTGGATCCTTATTCATCATTGAGATGTTGGATGGAACAGGCTATGCTATTTGCCTTTTTAATATGTAGACAGTAGAATATGCTATACTGATTCTGTTAATTTGTTGAGTTTGATATTCTCCTCTCACATGGCTGGTGCATTTGTGTTTGATCAACTTGAATGTGTTGTCCATGTATCGATATCTGTTAATTTGTTTTAAATGCTAATTCATCGTATCTTTATGAAGCTTCTTCTGTAACATTATGTCTATTTTTGGATTCGTTTCTGAAAAGAACGGTCATGAAAAAGATCGGAATGCCTTTCAATTATGTTATTTCGAGAAGGCAGTGATGGATAATACAAAATATGGAATTCAAAGAGTTCCCTGTTTGCGGACATAACTAGGTTGATATTTTGAGCTATCGCTTTATAGTGTGTATCCTCTGATTATTTCCTTTATCTTCTGTCATGAAGATTTAATATTTGAAAGTTTGAAGTCTTCAATCTTTGTTTGACATCAGGCAGTCTCATCATTACGAGTCTAGAACAGATAATAAAAAAGGAAGGCATCAGGGGAATGTATCGTGGCCTTTCTCCAACAATATTGGCATTACTACCGAACTGGGCAGTAAGTAACTTAGTATTTTAGGTTGCCATTTACCTGTGAAAGTTTTTTATTTGCATGCTTTATTAATTCCCTACTAATCTTTTGCGGCATGCGTTCCCTTGTGTCCGCTGATTGCTTTGCACAAAAGAAAAAAAAAAAAGAAAAAAAGAAAAAAAAAGAAAAGAAAAGAAGAAGAAGCAAGTTTTTTGGTAAATATTTATTTTGATGTACATGGTAGTAGTAACCATGGTGTGTAATGATTTGTAGAGAGGTGCAGTAAATTACCGTTTGTTTTCATGCTCATGGAGAGCTGGGACCAAAAGAGAGCCTTGACTAGTCAGCTGAAGATCAGCTAGTCAAGCTCTGGATGAGCAGCTAGCGTGCATCTGATTTGAAAATCAAATGTTGGTGGGAATTCAGGGTATTTTGGGTATTGTCATATGGGTAGATAGTAGGTAGTTGGGTGGTTGTGCTTAACTGATTAGTTATGCCTAATCAAGATTGTTGCAAGGAATAGTATTAATGTTCTGTTTTGGGGATTTTGTAAGGACTTTTTTCTGGAATTTTAATAGAAATGCATTTCTTGGAGCAAGATGCTAGAGAGCCCTTCTAGATTTTCGGTGGGCGTTTGGAATCCATATCCATATGGTCTAAAACATATACAGACCTTGTGCACCACACGTTCCTAATTTGAGTAGAAGTCCAAGTATTTAATGCTAAACAAGTTTGATTTTGAAAAGGAGACCTATTTAAATTGAATTAAATAACTGATTCCTAAAAAAGAAGGTTCCAAAAGTCTTCGAGACTTTAGACCCATTAGTCTCTTAGGTGGCGCGTACAAGATATTGGCTAAAGTGTTGGTGTCTAGATTTCATGCGGTCATCGGGGAAGTTATATCTCCATCGCAAGGGGCTGTTGTGGAAGGAAGACAAATTGTGGATTCTACATTGGTGGCGCACGAATGCATAGATTCATACAATAGGTGGGGCCTGAAAGGAGTACTATGTAAGTTGGATATTGAAAAAGCTTGTGACCACGTAGATTGAGACTTTTTGGATTATACATATTGGGGAGGATGGGGTGTGACGAAAAGTGGCAGTCTTGGATTTGGGAATGTGTTGCTTGGGCTAAATTCTCGGTATTGGTAAATGGTTCTCCAGATGGTTTCTTTTCAGCATCAAGAGGATTTTAAGGCAGAGGGATCCTATCTTCCAATATCTGGTTGTAGTGGTAATGGAGGCCCTTAGTAGAATGATAGAAAGAGCTGCTGAGGTTAACTCGGTGAAAGGATCTAGGGTTGATAGCTTGGAATTTCAGTTTACACATTTACAGTTTGCTGATTATACATTGTTATTCTTTTTTGTTTTGAACAATAATGAAATTTCATTGAATAAAAAGGGCAGATGTTTTAAAGTGAGCAATCTTTGATCGATTATAGTTTGCTTTGAAGTGGAATTGTGTTTAAAGGTGAATACCAGAAAAAGCGAATTATTAGGGGTGGGCATATCTAAAAGGAGGTGGGATTTTTATTTTTATTTTTTCCAAGTATTTTCAAATGTAGGGAGGGATCTTTTCCTACTACTTGCTTTGGCCTTCCGTTTTGTATTGGAAGACCTGTGAAAAACTTACGGGATAACGTGGTGGAGAGATTTGAAAGCAAATTGTCTCAATGGAAGGGTAGGCACTTATCATTGGGTGGGAGGTTCCTTCTAGTTTACTATATGCCGTTATTTAAATGCCTAAAGTTGGTGTTATATAGATTGGAAAAGCTTTTGGGGGGGGGGGGGGTGGTGTGTGTTACAAATTTTATCTCGTGAAGTGGGAGGGAATTTTTTTAAGCCTTGGGACCAAGGGGGAGCTGGGTTGAGGAGTTTCGAGATTATGAATTTGGCTTTGTTAGGGAAATGGGTTTGGAGATTTGGAATGGAAGAGGGCTCTATTTGGAGAGAAGTGATAGGTAGGAAATATGGGGTTGATGAAAGGGGTAGGTGGATAAGGTTGTCTTCATTGTATAGGACATCATATCTTTGGAGAGTTGTGGTGTCAGTGAAGAGTAAAGTGTGGGAAGGGGTAGGTGGATAAGGTTGTCTTCATTGTATAGGACATCATATCTTTGGAGAGTTGTGGTGTCGGTGAAGAGTAAAGTGTGGTAAGGGGTAGGATTCTATTCGAGGGATGGGGAAATTATTAGGTTTTGGGAGGACATTTGGGTGGGGTAGCAAAGGTTGAACGAAATGTTTCCATGATTAGCTTGGATCGTCTTAGAGGGTGATTTGTGTGTGGACAAATATTTTTCCATTTAAGGGGAGCAAGTCATTTGGGTTCCGCCATGTAGAAGGAATTTGGAAGACGAAGAGATAGAAGATCTTATTGGGTTGCTTGAGTTGTTATCCAAAGTGCACCCACTTATTTCAGAAAAAGATTCGATGAAATGGTTATATGATAAATCAGGAAAATTTTCAGTGAAGTCTCTTTATAAGGTCTTTAGCGGAGTTAGTATCAATGAAGAGCTCGGCCTGATGGATTTCTTTTGGCGTTATGGCATTCTTCCAAAAGTTGCGATGTTTGCTTGGTTAGCCGAAAGAAAGAAGGTATTAATAGTTGATAATCTTCAAAAAAGAAAGCTGATCCTTCCGAATGTTTGTGTTATATGTTATCAAGAGACGGAATCGGTGGATCGTCTCTTTCTTCACTGCTTATTTGCAAAAAGTTTTTGGGATGGTTTCTTCAAATTGTTCCGAGTAGAATGGGTGGTACTGAGGTCTATTGATTGATTCTTCGTGGTGTGGCGTGGCATGGTGGAGGAAAAGGAAAGGCTGGGAAATTTGTCTGGTGTGTAAGTCTACTGGTGGGTATTCGGTTCATTTGGTTAGAAAGGAATGATCGATAGAAATAGGAAAAGGAATGTTATGGAGGTGTTTCAAAAGGCAACATCTCATATTATGGAGTTGGTGTTTGCATCAAAGGTCATTGATCAGTTTCCAGATAATTGGTTCGAGCTGTAATTTTTCTTTCTTAGTTCCTGGTCTTCGCATTTTTTAGGCTGCGGCCTTTATCCATAAATTTACCAGCATCAAAAAAAAAAAGAAAGAAAGAAAAGAAAACTACAAATTACTTGCCATATCTGAACAGTGTACTGTGTGAATCAATCACATCCATCCACGATGCACATGTTTGGGTCTACAAATATATCCAGATCACCTGTAGGGCTTGCCAATCTGATCTGATTGCCTGTGGGGCCAGGCCACCCATTTTGTCTGATATTGAATGATAGGGTTGATTGCATCCAGTAAGCTTTCCACCAGCAAACAATTATGACACATGGTAACAGGTGAAAGTTATATATGCGTGTGAAAATAATCTGCCCCATTAGTTTTTCAATTAAATTCTTGCTTTGGTTTGTCAAGCCAACCAAAGTCACAGACATGGGACGCCTTTTAAGCTTTATCTTATATGCAATCACTCATGTAGAGTTCCTGCTATTAATCTCGAACAAGTAGACTTGAAGTCCATGTTGGGTTATGGGATTTCCAATAGAATGGGGAGATTGATGAAGATGTTTCCAATAGAATGGGGAGATTGATGAAGATGTTTCCAATAGAATTAGAGATGGGTGGATGAAGCGGAGATGTGATTCAGTGTTTTGTGATCACTGTATGCCTATGGAACTCCAAGATTTTACAAGGCATCTATTGATCAACTAGTCTTTATAGTGTATGTCAGCTAGAAGTCTGTACGAACAGAGATCAAGTGTCTGAGAGATGAATGTGTGGGAAGACTAGCAAGGATAAAATTAAGAATGAGGAAATGCATAAGAGCATATGAGCAGTTCCAATTAGAGATGGATTATGAGCAGCAGATTGAGATGGTTCGATCATGTGCAGTGAAGACTGGAGATGACTCCAGCAAGGAGGCGAACGTTGATTAGGGTTGAAGGGCCTGAAAAGAGGATCAGAGGAAGACCTAAAAGGACATGGTTTGAGGGGTGGGGAAGGATATGAAGGTTTGTTCACTCACCAAGGACAGAGCCATAGGACTTACTGGCAAAATAAGATTTGTGAAGCCAATCCCAAAAAAGCTGTTTATAAGGCTATGATGATGACGATGATCATGATGATGTTTTTTTACTGAAAGTCTGAAACTAGTGTGTGAATGGCCATAACTAAGAAGCTTGAATTCCAGAATTATCTTCTAGATTGTAATATGGGTTATATTCTTTATTGCGACTAATGTTTGATTGACACATTGATCGGTCATAATGAAAAAAAGTTTGAATTCCAGGAATTGTATTCCATTATTCTGACTATGAACATTATCATTTCATCATAGAAAGCTTGAATTCCTGGAATTATATTCCATTAATCTGACCATGAATATTGTCATTTCATCATGTAGGTATACTTCACAGTTTATGAGCAACTCAAAGGGCTGCTTCGTTCACATGGTTGGTTCTCCAATATATATATAGTTTTGACGAAATGGTTCTGCAATTTGGCTGGAATGTTATGTGTATGTTCCACCATTTCTTAAATGGTGTTGACTCACCCATCCAAATTATGGACCCTATTGTGAGTGGATCACACCTTGGAAGTCATAGTGATGGCTAATCATGACCATGCCAATGGTAATGATGTGCAGTCAACAGAAAATGTTCATTCGAAATTCAGTGGCTAATATCAGATGGTTAAGATCATTCAATCAATGTCTCATGCTCCATCCACAGTCAGGCTCACTGTTTGCTCATTTGGATTGACTTACATGTGCACAGTGGACGAGTCACACTGCTTGAGAAATGGTTGTAAGGGCAGATTGTGTTGTCTATCCCAAGACTTTTCCATTTCTGACCTCTGGAGTATTCCTTTCCTTCCCTGAATTTAAAAAAAAAAAAATTTGTATTATCATCTCTTTTGAGCCAAATTATCTTTTAGAAAGATGTCATATCTTCCCTGAGCTTTAAAAAGAAGTATCATCAAAATCCAGCCCTCATTCTCCCTTAAATCTTATTTGATTTGTTGATTCTTCTAGCATTCATTTAGTTTGTATAAGTGCAGTAGATGGGAATCATCAACTTTCAATCGGTGCGCATGTGTTAGCTGCTTCAGGCGCCGGAGCTGCGACTGCCATTGCAACCAATCCGTTGTGGGTTGTTAAGACCAGACTCCAGGTATGTTTCGATATTCTAATTACTCGACAAAGGGCAATTTTACCATACGAGGGTGCATGATTATTTCATCTTGTAAATTTGCTAGACTGCAGCTTCACCATCCTTGGTTTTACTATTTCATTTATGTGGTTGGTTGTACTTTGCTCACATTCCAGTCTTTATTCTCGACAGTTTCCAAACCTGTAGCACCAATGTTTAAGTTGGGTTATTTTTTCACATAGTTTTGAATCTTGTTGTGATCATTTTTAAAATTTTTTTTCTTCCATTCCACTGTTCAAGATGGCTATCCTTCTGTTCTAGAATGTATTTATCCTGTCATAAAATTGTAGGAGAACAAGTCATAGCATATAGGGCTGGAAAAATCATTTTCTGATGTCTAATTGCCCG
The DNA here is from genome assembly GCF_029962835.1 of Magnolia sinica. Taxonomy (NCBI): domain Eukaryota; kingdom Viridiplantae; phylum Streptophyta; class Magnoliopsida; order Magnoliales; family Magnoliaceae; genus Magnolia; species Magnolia sinica. The sequence continues at coordinate 11,568,791 of NC_080591.1, read as the reverse complement.
GTTGGGATGTTTCACGTTTTGGTTTGTGTAGAACTCTTTGTACCCATATGGCCTTGTTTGGCTTTGCTAACAAAAGTGCTTTTTGTATGTGTGTGTGTGTGTGTTTATTCTGAAAATTGCTTTTTTAGGCTTTTAAGTGTATTTTGGTTAGCCACTTAATTAATTAATTTTAGAAAACACTTTTTGAAATTTGCGCTTTTTCGTGAAGTGCCTAGCTCCCGTTTCTTGGAGGCATTTCGGCTTCTATAGACTTGGAAAAATCACTCTCCGGAAATCGAATATCTGTCTCTCGGTTGGAAGGTTTATTGCACATGAGTGTAGAGCTGTGCACCTCCACATGTAGGCAAAACTTTGCGACATCATGCCATTCATAAGTTTCTCCATATCATGTCAGGATTTGACTCCAAAAATGAGGTGTAGCCACGTCTCGAGTGGGTCAACCCAAAGGAAACAGTGGGGATTGAATGGCAACCATTGAAACCTTCGTGGGGGCCACTGTTATGTTTATATGCCATCTAAACCGTTCATAAGGTTATTCCCACCAGGTTGAATGGTAAAAAAAATTATTATCCTAATGCAAAACTTCTTTGGTCCCCTCGAAGTTTTCAATGGTGGGCATTCCATCACCATTGTTTTGTCTAGTGTGGCCCACTTGAGTTTTGGATCTGTTGCTCATGTCCTAACATCAGCTGGTGAAACTAGTGGACAGAATGGATGTCACATGGGCATTGTGGTGGGCTCCATCCACTAGCTGTTCCGGTACAGCTTGTGTTAAGATGTGAGCTAAAAAATTCAGGTCTATCTAAAACTATAGTGGGCCACACTAGAGGGGAAAAGTGAAGAATGGTCATGTGTGTGTCTAATTAACCAGTCTGTTGTGCTTGTTAACCAAACATGTTCTTTTATTGCAAAAGCAGTTTTCTGCAAGAAATTGTCTTTCTCATACATGTTTAATTGTTTCTTGCGAGTCAGTTTTGCAGTTGTGAGAAGCAATGCCAAACAGGCCCCTACTTTTTGATGTTTCATCATCAAAGTTCCACTCATAAATTGTTTGTTGATCAATGAATCTATTTCTGTGTGCCTTCAAACACCTGTTACTAGCCTTCTAACAGGAGATCTTTGCAGTGCACATGCCTGTGTTGGCTTGTGTGTGAGATAGAGGCCATTCATTGGACTGGGTGCAATGTGAAATTTCCCAGACCAAAAATCAGGCCCCATCTACTCATTGATATTCGTTGAATATCGGCCGTCAGTCATTTCAATCTATTTTCTCATACAAGTTTGACCTGCCGGATAAGTGGACCAGTCAATTCTTTTGGCTAGAGCATGCTTGGTGTCCACTATCTCATGAATGGTCTGGATCTCACAAAAATGTGCCATGTGGACATGTTGCTGTGGAGAACCCTCTACTGATCCCATGCTAGCGAGTAGCATTCTTGCCTGAAATAGTGTTACATTTGTATGGAGGCAGTGGCATGTTGGGTTTTGTGGTGAACTGCGTTAACACCTGTCTGTCCGGGACTGACAGATGCTTCCATGTTATGTTTGTGACAGCGTCTTTCTTTGTTGGATACTTGAGAAGCCATCATGTATAATACATAACTTCTAGTGCACCATAAGCATTTTATAATTCATGTGATTGAAGTAAATGCAATGTACTGTAAATCCTATATTCATATTTGATCTTCTAACTTGTAGCATGCTTTTGAATGTGGTCTTGCTCATCCATTTGTTTTCTGTTCTTTCACCAGACTCAAGGAATGAGGACAGGAGTGGTGCCGTACAGGAGCATATTTTCCGCTCTGAAAAGGATCGCACATGAAGAAGGCATACGAGGATTATACAGGTCAGTTGTTTGATTCTCCACACTTTCTACCCTGAGGAATTGTAGCTTCATTATGCACCAAGACACGAAATGTCATGATGTGCATAATTCATACAATGATCCTGGTTGTTCATCTGAGGGGCTTTGCCATGGACAGTGGGTGCTTGAAGTCTCCCAGATCAGAAGATCCAATCTGTGGACTTATGACCGTCGATGTCTTTATTTTCTTAACCATCTATGTGTAAGCCACTGATAATAGCTTCTTCCAATCTGGTATAATTTTGGGCCATCCCCATTCGTGGTGTGGTCCATCAAATCAACATTCTGGATTGTCAAACCATTGCCCTACATGGACTTGGGCAACTATGCGATACTTCCCAGTTCTCTTTTCTTCCAACTCTTGACTGCATGGATAACTGAACTTGCTGAGCCATTCTCTGGTTGAGTTGAGTGAGTCAGGAACTTCCAGTTTCTAATTCTTTATTCACTACTCACGAATAATTTTCCTTAATAATTTCAACTTTGTGCTGTTTTTCATGTTGTAATCAGTGGCCTTTTGCCTGCATTAGTGGGCGTTAGCCATGTCGCCATCCAGTTTCCGGCATATGAAAATATCAAAGAATATTTAGCAAGAAGGGGTAATGAAGTAACTTCTTTATATTCTTTTTAGATCTTTTCATTACCCCTTCATTACCCCTTGGCAAAGCTGTTGTTTTTCATATACTTCGTTATTTCTGATCAAAATCAAAATTTGCAGATAATACAACCGTGGATAAGCTCAGTGCAGGAAATGTTGCTATTGCCTCTTCATTATCCAAGATACTTGCATCAACAATGACTTACCCCCATGAGGTATGTTTCTGGCCCAAATAAATCAAATTTCTCCCTCAGTATCTGTGACAATATCTGTTTGTGGAGTTTTGCTAGTGCTAGATGCGGCTGCTTGATATGTGTTGGAAATGTGAACTGTGCAGCTGCTGTGCCCCATTGTCTAGAAGAGGCCCTGGACTAAAAAGTCAGTCACCATCAATTTTTGAAGTGGGCCACACATTTTTAGATGCCCATTTTCTGTAGCAGTGTATACTACCTGATGAGTTGCCCAGTTTGATTTTTCGGATCAGGACATCTAGACAATGGGGCCCACCTGATGCACAGTTGTCCCACATGTATGAGGTTGGTACGTGTGCCTGCATGAGGATGGACCTGTTGTTATTGGTGTGTGGAATTAGTTAGCCTCCACTGGGTAACAGTTAGGGCTTGTCTGGATGTATCTCCGGCAAAAGGGGTTTCCCCAAATGGCTTTTTTCTTGCCCAATATTTTTGTTGACTCGCTTAGACGATTGGCCTTTCAGCTTCCCATATTGATGAGTGGGAACCAGGTGGGTGTTTGTGGAAGTGCTTCCAAATGAACTAGCAAAATGGAGTTCGGCTCAAACTGGATTCTAGCCATCAAAATGCCCTTTTGGGGATGTCTCCAAACAGGCCTTAGCCAGTTACATGATTACTTTTTTTAGAAGAATTTACTCAATCATGTGGAATCAGGTGACACCTGGACCGGTCTGGCTGCCTGGAATCTGCATAATCAGTTCTTCTTAGTCCTTTTTAATTTTCTATTTCGTGATTTCCTTGTGGTCAGGTTGTACGGTCAAGGCTGCAAGAGCAAGGCCAAGTCCGGAATTCCAAGAACCATTACAAGGGTGTCATTGATTGCGTTAAAAAGGTTTTCCAGAAAGAAGGCATCCCCGGTTTCTACCGCGGCTGTGCCACTAATCTGTTAAGAACTACCCCAGCAGCTGTTATTACTTTTACCAGTTTTGAAACGATTTATAGGTTTTTGAAACGTGTTGTACCTTCTGATGGCCCGAAATCTGGAAGTCATTTCAAGCCCCAAAATGGAAGCAATGATGCTGGAGAACCATCGAAAACCCAATCTAACAGAAAAAGCTCCTCAATCCCGTTGAGGAATAAGGATCAGCTAACAGCAAGCCATTGATCGAGATGACCCTCCAATCTTGCCAATGTCAGGTGAGATTTTGAGGGAAAATGGAAAATTCAAGCATTTTTAACTTGCATGTGAAGATGAATAAGAATGAGCATTGCAAGTGTGATTGTTATTTATTTAATTTATTTTTTTTAATTTTAATTTCCTGCTATTTTGAAAGGTCAGGGCTAGTCAGCAAGACATTGGATGAATGTGGTGCATTTGCATGCACTGTTTCAAAATCTTAGCTGATGAACGTTGGGTTTGGTCCACACTGGTTCAAATGATGGTTCATACCGTTCCAACCACAGCAAGGACTGGTTCAATCCTGTTTAGATGGTTGTTTAGCCCCCAAAAGGCTTAAACTACTATCGAACTCAGTTTGTGAAGAACTGTTTATATGGCCAACCATTGAGGAATGGTTAGCCATCTATCTTGAGTGATAGTGAATAAAAAACCTGAGGGCGATGATTGGTCAAATGCCAAAGGCCAGTGATAATTTTGGTACATGAAAATGTGAGGAGATGGCCCCATGTGTGCGGAGGAGAGATTGGTCAGCTGCTTGGACTTTTAAGAACATGGAAATGTTGGGTGACGGCCTCGTGTGTGCATTTTTTGATCGTAGCATGGTTGGGAGGGTTTTACCGGGCATGCCTGCACAGTCAGCATATTGCACCCAGGCCTTCCATAATCCAAAACTAACACATTTTCTATTTAGGGGATGGTCCTCCTGGAGGGTCTGCTGTTGCTACAAGTGGGCCTATTCAGATTGTTGATCTGAGAAACCTTTGGATGGCCTTTCCCTGAATAGGACCTTAATGGTAGAATCCTAACCTTTTGAATGGTTGCTTGGTAATAGCCAGTTTAAGAAAAGAAAACCATTGAAAAATGACCACAGGTCGGATGGCTACAATCTTCTATTATGAGAGGTTTTGCAGGATGTCCAGCTGATGGTGGGACCATGCGAAGGGTTGGATTTAGATAGCTGAAACATGGGCCTATTTCGACAAATTGAAAACCTAAGGGGATTTATGCTATTCTGCTAAATTATTCGTAGAATATTAAAACCCAAAATTGGATTAAATATGTGAAATCCATGGTTCTAAATTTTAGTGAGAAATCGAATCTGACTCTCCATGGAACTTGCTGACAAGCTCGAATTGATTCAGACTCATCGTGACTTGTCAAGTCGGTCTGTTGACTTGGTCTATGAGACATGACTTGCATGAGTTGGATAGAGTCACTGGCCAAGTTAAATTCATTTTTAAATCAAATGACAGAAGATGTTGGCAGGATAAATAACCCACGGCCTCAATCACAGGTGATGAAAGTGTCTACAGCAGGCTGTCTTGTGATTTAATATTCCTAATTTAATTTAATCATCAAATATCAAGTCCAGTTGAATCAATCTTTGAGTCAACCCAACCTGGCTGGACATCAAGTCAAGCTTTCGAGTTCTTAAACTTTGAATAAAAATGCCTTCAAAATCAACACATAGTTCATGCATTGATAGATGCTTAACCCATTATAACCATTTGCACCAAAAGACCTAGACTCTTGGCAGACTGTCCTTGCCTCATTTCAGACAGAATGATAGAAAAACTGAGAGTCAGCAAAAAAAGGAGGGGGGCTGGGCTTTGGACAATCCAATCAGCATGTCTCGGTTGATTCTTTGGGTAATGGAAATGGCATGTCTCGGTATGTTAAAGAACATAAGCATACACGGTTTGAAATCATACATGTAAGGTAAAAACTTCAACGGAATGCAGTCACAACGGATGACAGTTATATCGTGTTTTCATGTGATCAATAGCAAATCTTACCATGGAAAGGTGATGCGTCCAAATACTGACTACCTGTGTTATGACCAACACGATTATAGTTGGGACTGTTGTATTCTATAAAATGGTCCCAAATCGGTCACTTCTCTAGTCCAATGAGATTGCTGGGCGAGTGATGTGATGTCGATCTTGAGACTTCTGCTCCTGCCAACTGTAGAATTCCTCTGTTGAATCCGATCGTAAGCCAACATTAGTTAAAAACACATGATGCTTGAAAAGAAAATGGTCAGGCCTCTCTCTCTCTCTCATCTTCTTTAGATAAATGAAATGGGGGTTGAGTGATAAGGGGAATCAGAATTATAGGGTCCTGATGCACCCAGTCCATATAAGCGGGGCCCTCTGTTCAGTGCTCTAGATTTTTCAACTAATGGGACCTGCAATGGATGAGAAATGCCCCAAAAATCTTCAAGACAGGAAGAACCTAACCCTTCACCAGTGGACTACAAATTGAGAGACTGCAGCAAGAACTAGAAAAGGCAAAAAATTGGTCAGCCAGGATCCTCCAATCTGCAGGAACTTGGGGACATCCCACATCCACTGTGGGGGCCATAGAACAGTGATCTGGATCAAATCATGGTGACTGGGGGCATCAGGACCCCAATTTTCCTCCCATGGTGAAACCTGAAAACCGGGATCACAGCTCGGAAACACAATAATCAAGCAGCTGCGGCTGCGTTTTGGCATTCTTTTTCATAACTTATAATGAGAATAGGTGTAAAACAACTCAGAATACGGATGATAGAAGAAGGTGGATACCTATTCACATGACTTTTGCTATAACAACATTATGAAAGGCTCTTCAGAGGTCACCACACCAAGCCTTTTCTTCTCCTATACCTGTCGATGTGGTCAGTGCTCATTCGTGATTTCTCGGGTGGATCAACCTTCTTTGATTTCTCAATTCGACTATCTAAACTGTTTCTAGAGATCTGGGGTTGGTCAGAGCTTGCCTTGGGGTTATCTGATTCTGAGGTTCCGAGTTCGATTGGTATGCCTTGATTGTCGGGGTTCGATCTACTGCCTTTAGAACTGTTTCCTGCAACCTTTGCTTTACTAGTGCTCGACACGAATTTCTTCAAATGTTTTATGTACTCAGGGTAAACCTCAAGATCGCAATGGCCGCCGCCGCTTAGCCAGAGTGGTTCATATTTTTCCTTGCTAAGTTCCCAGAGCTGTTTACCATGGGAAAAATCGACAACCTCGTCTGCTGTTCCCTGAAAGAAAAACGAATAATGCAGTTTTGCAACTTTCATTGGTAAAATTTTCAAGGAAAAAAAAAAACATACAAATCAGTCTGAATACTAGATATGGATGCATGATCTGTGTATTAGTTTCGTGAGAACATACTTTGGGTGTGAAGTAATGATTTAAGCTTCCAATTCATTCCTTGTCTGAAGGAATAAACAAAGGTAATAAAACAAAAAAGGTTACGCAATGGCAGTACACGGTAATGGTGGAACCCATTATGCAATACAGGGCTGTAACATCCAATCTGAAAAAAGTGGCCCATAACGGCAGTGATGTAAGAGCCGATGCAGGCTTGTAGCAGGCCGTTACAGGGCCAATACTTTTTTTTTTTCCCCCTTCAAAGAAGATTTTGACCATTATGGGGCCAATACCATCTAAAACCCATGTCATATGGTCGACTGTTATGGTTACCAACACCATCTAAAACCCATGTCAATCAATCACAAGTTGACAAGGTCACAGCCAAAACCAACGTAAAGACCTCAATCTAGATATCAAAGCAGCGAGTTGCCTCAAACTGAGGGAGACTGATTTCTCATGTTAGACTGGGAAGTAAATAAATTGAACTAAAGAAAACAAAGCATAATCCTCATCTAAGCTTTATCCTGACTAATTGGGGTTGGCTACATGAATCCTGTTCCGCCATTCCACTCTATCAAGGGCCATAAAACACCCTAGCATGAGTTTGGAATCTCATGTTGTTCAGATTCATGATGGAAGTAATCACATTAGTTTGACAACAGTTGCCAACCTGACGCAACCCTCCCTTATCTGGGATTGGGACTGGCAATGAGAGCACAAAACTCCCACAGGCAAAATGTAATGGGCTCTTACATAGGTTGATTACAATCAAGCGGTATCTAATAGTCTTTTACATGGATTGATTACAGTGAATGAGTTGAAGAAAAAAAAGCAAGGGCAGAGAAAAAGCTAGAGCTAAAACACTTACATGAATGACTAGAACTGGGCAGTTTACAAGGTCGATTTTGTCAATATTCTGAAAAAAAAAGCAGTATGTTGTTATCCATCAAATATAACAGGCAAGCCATGTAAAGAGAATGCCATTATGAATCAAACTTCAAAGAAGTTATATTTCGTGCTGCCCCACCAGACGTGGGATAAGTATGCGTGATGATTGGAACCATTGATCTGGAGGGTCACCTCATGGATGGGCCTCTTAGAATCGTAAGTGATTGGGCAATCTTCGCCATCAATTTCTGAGTTTTTCTTGCTGAATGTGGACCGCTGCCATTTTCTGCTTCACTTTGATTTAACCATCCATTTGCAGCCAAAGATCAGCAGGTTACCTTGGTCCAACCACCTGATTCTTGAGCTTTGGACCATCCACATGATGGCCCAGTCAATCGGAGGTCCTAATCACCATGCAGAAATGTCACGAGCACCTTGAAGATGCTTTACTGCATAACTCATGGAACTCCCATGAACCGCACATCTTTGTAGCATTTCCTCAAGATACCAATTATCGAACATTACCTTGTAAATGTCAAACCAGAATGTATGTTTGAGTGGGTACAATACTCTCAAGCCAGAAAGAATGGGACTATGTAGAACCACAGCTCTCGAGCATGGTAGACGGGAAGCCAAATCAAGAGTCGGACCACTCCCAACAGATTGACCATACAAGATTACATCTTCCTCTCGAACTCCATATTGCTCCTTGAGACATGCATACACCGCCTCGATATCCGCATATGTATTGTGCTCACTGGGCTGTCTTAAGGACAGAGACTTAGTGTAGTATCAAAAGAAAGGAGTAGACTAAGGTGCGCCTCCATCACCATTTAATTATGGTGGCAAGTGGCAACTTATCCACCATATGCATCACATAAATGCAGGTCAATCTAGACCACCCAAATTATGCCCATCTGGATGGAGCATTGCCAGAAAATTACACAGATCAGACAATCTTTCAATGGTCTGGATGGACATAAATGAATTCCATGTGCAAGGTGGATAAGTTGCTCCCATTTAGTAAATAGCAGCCAACACACAGACTTGCCCTAGAAGAAAAGGATAAATGATAGTTATGGCGGAGACTTCAGCAATACAAAATTCATAAAAATGCAAACAAAATAAAATTTTCTCATCTATGGGACTAAGGAGGAAAAGTCATTCTAGGTTTAAGCATCTTACCTTCCCTGTAGATTGCCCATAACCAGAATAATCATACCTGTAAGAATCATTCATTGGAATCCAATATCAACCAAAGAAAAACACTTGTAAGAACACTAAACATCATATCCTCTCCAATGAAAAAAAAAACTGCAGTTGACAAAGGGGAGGATATATGTACAATGAACAACTTACAATACACAGCTACAAACAAGATATGAAGATTCGACATGATAGCATAGAAACAAAGTGATTGCAAATCAACACATGCATAATTCACATAAGGTGTAAATCAAAATGTGCCGCACATATCATGACAATGGTTGCCGATTATTATTTGGTAATTTGGGAATACAAAGAAAAATGGAGATCACTTCGAGGGAATCAGCCTCCCTAATTAAAACCCAATTGGTATTTTATTAACCCCTTGTTGAAGTCTTAGAATTCTTATATAAGACTCCTTCAAAACCCCTAACAAGCTAACTAATTACAAGGAAATGACTTAAGGTAGGAGACACATAAAACTAAGCATACATCCCATTTGCAAAGACAATCGACACTTCCAGGGCAACCGTGTGAGAATAAAATGGTTTGTTACGTAGAGTTGTGACCGGTGAAGTACTGGTGGTAAATCCAAAAAGTTAAGAGTAAACAAAACAAACCTTAGGAGATTAAACTTATTCACGCTAAATGAAAGAATGGGGGACATGAGCCCATTTAAATTTGGATAAAATGTAAAGAATATGCAAGTCGGACAAACACGATTAATAGAACTAGAACGGACATGGAAACTCATGAGCCTATTGGGAGATGGAGGTCTTGCTCCTCTACAACATCTCTATCATAGATGTGAAACACGTTTGGTGAAAGTTGAAACTCTTGGTCTTGTGGGTCACCACTAGGGCAAGCCATAGGCCAGATATCAAAGTAATTTAAAATCCTCACCATAAGTCTGGGCAATTTTGATCTGTTGAATGTAGAACATGGCTCCTTTCTCCTTTTGCTCAAACTTTTCTTAACCGTCCAGTTACAAGCCCTGATGCTTTTATTCCGTTCTTTGTCATTTTTAAGCTATAGCTCTTCATGCGGTGGCCCCCCCAACGGTTCTTATTTACTGAGATTTTTTTCCGCGCATAATGAGGATGTTGGAGATGAATGAATCCACATCTCCAGCTAGGTTCACGACCTTTTTTAGCAAAACCTCTACTAGAATACATGGTAAAGGGCATACAATAACTGTAAGAATATCCATGTAGTTAATACTCCCTTCAAATTGTACAAACAAGATTAAGAGGGAACACATTTCTAATTTAAAGGCAATGCCAATCAATGGTCGGACTTGGTGAAGATTGACGTATACTGCCTAGATAGCTATGGGGAAGTCAAATGATCAACTATTGAAGCTTCCCTCAATTACAATGACAGCCATCAGTATTGTTGTAAGGCTATTCCGACTTGGGTGGGCGAGTTGACTCGGATTCGGCACTGCCTGATCCGGTTCGATGCCACAAGTCACCTCCCCAGTCACCCCTACTTGGGCGAGTTGGGCCACTATGCCCCCTGACTCGGGAGACTCAAGATCGAACAAATTGATCTGAGTCTTTGAGTCTAAAAACCACAGCAATGAAACAATGGGGTTGGATTGGCAATCAGATTGATACCCTCCCACATAGAGTAGCTCGATAACATGATCAGATAGGAGAACACGAATACAAACAAAACCTGCCCTAGGTACATGCAAAGGGGCTATGACATAATTCCACCATACACTTGGTAAGTGTTCATTTAATCCTATTTGAATGCTTATTCACTCACATATTCCTAATAAAAGCATCTGGCTTTCTTTTCGATTTAATAGTTCTTTTAGGTTATTTTCTGTCTGAATGAATTAAAGAGTTTGTGATCCTTCTCATTCAGTGAATAAAAAATATTGACTTTATTCTTTCAAGTAGCTACTTTCCTCCACAATTAATACTATTCACCAAAGTTGTGGTTGATTCCATTCATGCAGTACATAGTTTGCTACAAAGCAAGTAAAATTAAGAAAAAAACAAAGGCACAGTGGCTAATTCGTTCAAAAAATAATACCCCATCCCTAGTATGTCCAGAGAATTAGGTAATCATCAGTTGAAATCGGATATACAAGTTTGACATAGAGCAACATCTTGCTCTTGCTAAGCATGTCCTCTAACAAAGAATAAATCAAATATGAACTTTTCTTACTTCACAGTCCAAGCTTTTGCATGTTTCCATGCCATGACTAGAGTTGTCAATGAGTAGGGTTCGAGTGGGGCCCGATCCAGTTTTACCCAATCCGGTTTTACTAAATAGGCCAATAATTCAAACTGGAGCCTGATCTGTTTACTAAATCGGCTAACAAGAATTCAAAGCTGAACCCCACCTGTTTACTAAATGGGCCAACAAGAATTCAAAGCTGAACCCGACCTGTTCACTAAACTGGGAATTCAAGCCCATCCTGCAACCTGGGCCTGACCTATTTACCAAACCCTATTAAGCCAAATGAGCTTCCTACCTGGAATACAGAGCAAACAAGAACGTAAAAACAGCTGGACAACGAGCAGGCAGGAGCCCAGGCCGTATGGTTAGATGGATTATTTAACTAGAGCCTACCAAAAAATGGACTTTACCAATGACAACTGCACCATTCCTTCCATAGTGCTTCAATCAGTCTGCCAAAGAAAATCGGATATGGAACTTGACCCATTAATATTCGAGTTTCCTAGTTATCATGTATCAAGCCAGAAACAGTTAGTCTCATCTACAATTAATTAAACTCCAGTGTTATATGCAAATGATTTCATAACGAACAGGGGTGAATCCAAACACAGGAGCATCGGAAATGTGCCTATCAGAAACCATGATAAACCGACAGGTACTCATAAATATATGTTTTTTAGTTCGTAAATGCAAAAGACAGAGAATAGTATATACTAACTAGAGTACATTATTCCTATAATTAATAATATTAGATCTTTCTAGTGATATAAAGAAGATTTGAAAGCAAATGAAGGTGAATACATTGAAGTTTATTCTTTGAAGCGCAGTGAAGCACACAGGAGTTTTGCTTTCTTCGGCAATTGAGGTCTGTTGCCCTTGGCCTATCCATGATGGTGCCAACACGGCCATGTGATCATATCATTTGGAAAGTCCATTTGTTGGGACCTACGGTGGATGTGAGACTGTACAAAATCCCACCAATTTGCAATCCAAACTGCCTTAATTTCACAGTTCAAAGCGGTCCATCAACCACTCTTCTTTATAACCATCCAATTGAATGCCAGAAATTGGACAGTGGAAGGGATTCTCTGACCAATTTCCATCTTTACAGCTGCCAATGCGCTGCAGGCCCCATTAGATAGATGTTCCATATCATCAGCCCCACATAGACCAATCATGGATAGAGTCGATGGAGACTGCGACCACCATGAAATTTTGTTGAGTTGAGCAAAATGCCATTTTCTACTCAACCCAGCTCCCACACAAGTGGGGCCCACCTTCTGGTGGTCCAAACCATTCATCAGGTGATAACCATCATCAATGGACCACACCAAAACAAATCTTCTCCATCAGATTATCTTAACTATCAGAATGGTGGTCTGCAAACCCGCAATTTTTCCCATGACCCACATCAACATATATAAAAAATTCACTAATAGTATGATAAAATCTCCCATCGGAGAAGATTTAACACTTCCGGCGCCCACCACATTCACAGAAGGGCCCACCACACATTTGCTACGAAGCACATAATGGCAGGATCCACCAGTGCAGTCGCCGGCTGAACGGATCCCACCGCAAAACACCATAGATCTCAGGAAGGCAGGCCTGCCCGTAGTGACTGAACCAAAAAGGCGGGTCCCACCTCTTCCTCTCAGCTGATTATTGTACACTTACTAACTAATTCATATTACAGCTAATCAATAAAAATCCACAAAATTCACCAAAATTTGAGAAAATTGAAATTTAAAAAAAAAAAAAAAACAAAAAGAGAAAAAAAAAGACCCCTGAATAAAGAAAGAATTACAGAATTACCCCATGAGGTTGACCCTCAGATGGACACTCAATTCCACGAAGAGCTCGAACATCTGGCCCAAATCGGCTGCATTCCCATGCGAGTACAGGACGGTGGCCGTCGCCTTGGGGTTCTTGATATAGACGGCCACGATATCCTGGCCACGGCGGGTCCGGAGCTTGGAGACGTCGGTGTCGTTCCGCTTCTGGATCTCCGGGATGTCGAACTTTCCGGCCCCGTCGTCGAAGATCAGACTGTAGGAGGGAGGATTTGGCGGGAAGAAGGCGAATTTCGCAGCGATCGACGAAGTGACTCCGCCCATCGACGCAGACTCGGATTCATAAATGCTTTTTCTTCTTATTTTGAATTCTCAAAAAATTCGTTTTTTCTGCATTGAAATTAAAAAAAAAAGAAGCTTTTTTTCTCTTTTAAAAAATAAAATAAATTCTTTTCTTTCAGAGAGAGAGAGAGAGAGTTTGATTTTGTCATCAGACGGCGATTTTGAAGGAAGACGGAGGAGAAAGGGGAGTCTTAGATAGGATACTCGGGCAGTGCATGGCAGCTGATATGCAGGCACTTCGAACTTTTACATTTGGCATTTAGTGTATCAAAATTAAACCGATGAAAAGTTACGTTCCAAAAGCAGATTGTTTTGAACAATCCTAACCCTTGATTCGTGGACATCTTTTTTGTTGAAAAAGGACCATTGGATAGTGTTCATTTTTAACCGTCCAATGAAGGTACACCAATCTAATTTTTTTAAGCTTATCTAATGATTATAATTTTGGTTCTTGATATTACTTGGACAAAACACCACACCATAGGAAAGAGCAGGGAAAATGACGTCCACCGTTGAAATCTTACAACTTGTTCATGAGGTTACAAACACAGAGACCTTGATTATGAGAAAACGCAAACATCAACTTTATCCAAAACTTCTGTGGTACTTAAGAAGTTTTTAACACCAACCGTTCAATTTATTGTTTATTGTGGTGTGGTCCACTTTTGGTTTCGGCGTGCTTTAAATTTGGGATCATGGTTTAAAATGAGCTGAAAAATCAGATGAATGGAGTGGATAAATCTCATACATTACAGTGGGTACCAAAGAGTCCTTCCGTCATGGAGGCAGGTGGTGGTGGCAGAGATCGCATGGACCAAATTTAAGTTTTTAGTACGGATAGAATTGTACTGTGATGTGGTCCGGTAGGAGATTGTATGGACCGAATTTAAGTTTTTGTTTTTAAAGCCTTGAATTCTCTTTTTTATTTTCCGGACGATCAAATGGCTCTTTTGCTACTCCATGGCTGGTGCTCGGTGCTCTGTGGACCCCACCGTGATGTATGTGTTTCATCCATGCCGGCGGTCTATCTTTCTAGATCATTTTATAGTATGAGACTAAAAATGAGTTATATCACAATCTCAAGTGGCCACATTAAAGAAAACAGTGTTGAATGAAGGTGGACCATTAAAAACTTTTTAGGGGCCATAAAAGTTTTGGATCAAGCTGATATTTGTTTTTTCCCTTCATGAGTTTGTATGACCTAATCAACATTTTGGATGTCAAATAAACAGTACAGTGGGCCTTAGGAGCATTTAAATGGTGGATATCCAATCACTATTATTTTCCTATGGAGTGGTCCACCTGAGGTTTATATCCTCTCATTGTTGGGATAAAGCCCTAAAATGATATGTAAAATTAAATGAATGGAATGTATAAAATACATACATCATCGTAGGGCCCACATAGCACCGAACACCAGCCAAGGGGCTGGTGGCAGGGGGAGTAGCCAATCCGTTTCCTTCCTCTTTTGCCGTGGCTGCCAGTTTATATCCCGCTATCTCACCTCGAAAATTGAAAGGTCGTTACGTCCCACTAAGGATTAAAATTTGAACCAGTTCTTGCTTTATTTAATCTATTTAATTTAATCATACGGTAGTGGACTAAATGGACATATTTTTTTATTTTTTTATTTTTTAGTTTTTTGTTTGAATTTCTTTATAGCCCACAACTATATCAGCGTTGTATGCTAAAATTTGAACTGTTTTCTCTTGTGTGATCCATCTATGATGATTTTTACCCTCAAAATTGAACTGATGAAATGAAATTCAAACCCCTTACATATGGATAGGTTGAATTTATTTCACGACAACCTAATAAGCCCCATATAAGATGTGAATTGGTTCAAAGCGTGGGGCCTTACCGCATGAGGACATTAGGCAATTTCCTTCTTCCTTTTTTCTGGGACCCACATGAAGACGAAGCTTCTTCGACAATTGGTAGTTGAACGACTAGAATCCGCACTCTCCTGGCAGCGATAAAAAAAACTCCGGCCAAGCTCTAGGGAAGTTTATACTACTCTTTAGTGTAAAAAATAAATTTTTTTTTTAAATTTAAATAATATATTTAAGTTTTTCGGCCACAATCTTCTAAGTGGAAGATATGATGAGTAAAGGTAGGTTTTTTTGTGTTTCTTTGTTATCTCTTTATTGGTGAGCATGAATGGGGAGAGTTTGTAAAAGAGAGAAGGGTGTGGTGGTTTATTTATAAATGTAATAGGTTTTTATTATTGTATGAATCAATGGTTGGAGTTCATGAAAGGGGAGATAGTGTGGGGGTCCACTATTAGCATCGGTGGTTCACAGTGAATACCAGTAGAGTTCACTGTGGATCGCTAATATTTACTGTAGACTGTAGATAATATGAGCAGGCCACTCTTAATATCTGCGGTCCATAATAAATATCAGTGAAATTCATTGTGGATCTTGGTTCGTGATATTACTTGGACAATTTATTTTGACTTGCATGGATGCCACATGTGAAAAGTTTTAGTGGTTTTTAAAGTAAACCACGCCATGGGAAGGAGCGGGGAAAAATGAGGTCCAACGTTGAAACCTTCCTAGGGCCTATAGTGACATTTATTTGTCATCCGACCTCTTTATAAGGTCACACAGACGTAGATTAAGGGAAAACACAAATATCATCTTGATCAAAAACTTTTGTGGCCCCTAAGAAGTTTTCAACACTAAGCGTTCAATTTACTATTTCTTATGGTGTGGTCCACCTAAGCTTTCAGTATGCTTCAGAAATGGAATCATGGCCTAAAATGAGCTGAAAAATCGGATTAACAGAGTGGATAAATAACATACATCTAGGTAGGCACTAAAGAGTCATGCAATCACGGAGGTCGATGGCGACAGGTAGGGCTGAAAGTTGAGCGGGTCAGGTCGGGTTGGTGCTCAACCCTAGCCCAACTCAAGGTTCTTATACCTCAACCTTAACCTAACCCAACCCAACCTCGAGTTAGGAATTCTCAACCCAAGCCCAACCCAAGCAGGCTCGGTCAGGTTAGCCAGGTTGGTCGGGTAGATATATGCTAATATTTTCATTATTATATTAATCTATTATATTTTCAATACACATCTTATTTTTTATACATATAATTTTATTAATTATGTATGCAGTTATTTATCATAAAAAAGTTCATTTTTTTCTCTTAATAAATAAGCTAAAATATAGGACAACTACTCCTTTAAAAGTCGTATTTTGTATCAAGCAATCTATTTAGGAGAGAGAAATTCGGCATATATCTTGTTAGCTTGAGTCATCGAAAATGACGTGGACCAATGAAACATGACGGCATTGGA
This sequence comes from Magnolia sinica, assembly GCF_029962835.1. NCBI lineage: Eukaryota > Viridiplantae > Streptophyta > Magnoliopsida > Magnoliales > Magnoliaceae > Magnolia > Magnolia sinica. The sequence goes on along the minus strand of NC_080591.1, from coordinate 11,552,085 downwards.
ATTTCCTGTGCCTTCAACATAGATGATCCACACTTAATGATAATTAATTTATAAGGAATTTATATATTGATTGGGTTCGGGTTGGGTCAGGCAACTCGAGATCTCGACCTGAGCCCAACCCAAGTTTTATCTGATTCGTGTTTGTATGGCCCAAAACCGATACATCCTGCCCAAGCCTAACCCAATATCAGGTCGGTCACAGGTCGGCCAGGTTGAACCCACCCAACTTTCAACCCTAGTGGCAAGGTCACACGCAATCCACGTCTCAGATTTTTGGGTATAATTCATTGGTATACATTTGAGAAATCAAGGTTACCCATGGTAAAGGCTGCAAGCTTCCGCACCCAATCTGTGGAGCTCATAGAGATTCTCATGAAAGATCCACTCCACCCATTAGTTTATAAACATAAAAATAAAATAAAAAGATAAAAAATCAAGCAGATCTAAAACTTAAGTGGCTCACACCACATGAAACAACAAGGATCGAATGACCACCATTGGAATTTTGTGGGGGCCGCAAAATTTTTATATCAGTACGATCTTTGTTCTTAGAGCTTATTTGAGTGGTAATAACCTTATGAACGGTTTGGATGGCATATATACATCATGGTCGGCTCAAGGAAGATTTCAATTGTGTACGTTATTTCCTTAGCTGTTTCTTGCACTGGCCTACATAAGTTTTGGATCTGTGTTACTTTTTACTTTACTTCTTATTGTGATGTTTAGAAATGTTTAGAAAGTGATGGATGGAGTGGATTTATCAAAGTCATCTCTATTGGGACGCAATTTGGCTAGTGTCCCTGTGCTATGTGGGCTCCATTATGGTGTATGTGTTTTATCCATGTGGTACATCCATTTTTATAGATCATTTTAGGGCTTGATCCCAAAAATGAAGGGGATATAAATCTCAGGTGGATCACACCACAAGAAAACAGTAGTGATTGAATGTCCACCGTCAAAATCCTCCTGGGGCCAGCTGTACGGGAACGGATTGGCTACTCCCCCTGACACCAGCCATTGGCTGGTGGTCGGTGCTCTGTGGGTCCTACCATGATGTACGTGTGTCATCCATGCTGTCCATCTATTTTTATATATCATTTTATGATATGATAAAAAAAAATGAAGTATATCTCTCTCTAAATTGGATCACATTACAGGAAACAGTGTTGAATGAATTTTGACCATTAAAAGCGTTTTGAGGGCCATAAAAGTTTTGGATCAAGATGATATTTATTTTTTCCTTTCATCTGGTCTTTATGACCAAATCAACAGATTGGATGTCAAATAAACATTACAGTGGGCCTTAGGAGGATTTTAATTGTGAATATCCATTTATTATTTTTGTCCTGTGGTGTAGCCCACCTAAGATTTATATCCCTATAATTTTCTATATAAAGCCATAAAATGATCTGTAAAAATGGATTAACGGAATGGATGAAACACGTACATCATGGTGGGACCCACAGAGCACCGACCATCAGCCACGGAGCTGGTGTCAGGGTGAGTAGCCAATCCGTTCCCCAGCTGTACTGTTTATTTGACAGCTCCGACCAGAGCTCCCTGTGCAACCTGCGTCCTTGAACGTACGCGGATTTCCTGAAAAAACCTTTGGCAGGAATTTCCTGCACCGGAATGTTAGGTGGGGCCACCTTGATGTTTTTGAGAAATCCACACCGTCCATCAATTTTGAGAGATCATTTTAGGTCACAAAACAAAAAATGAGGTGTATCCAAAATTCAATTGGGCCATACGAGAGGGAAAACGGTGGAAAGAGTTTTCTATCATTGAAACTTCCCTGGAATCTGTCTTGATGTTTATATGCCATCCAAACCGGTTATATGGAAATTCCCAGTGGGATGAAGTGAGAAAACCAAAATTTTCTCCTGACATGAAACCCATATGAATGTTTCAAACGGTGGTCACTGAATAAACGTTGTTTCCTCCCATGCGGTCCACTTGAGTTTTGGATCCATCTTAATTTTGTTTAAATGTCCTAAAATAATCTCTCAAAACGGATGCGCGGTGTGGATTTCTAATAAACATCAAGGTGGGCCCCAGTTAGCATCCCAGCGCAGGAACTTTATGAGAAAGGCTTTCCGCGTCCGGAACGGAGCCCTCTTGCCTTAACAGCCAAGAGAAAAGCCGCAACGGCTCTCTATTCGGAAAAAGCAAAAATCAATAGCCAAGAGAAATGCAGCAACGGCTCTCTGTTCGGAAAAAGCAAAAATCAAATCTCTCCCTCATTCGGCTTCTCTCGCCGAGCGCCCCCTCCCTCAACGGTCCTCCCTAAACGGTATTCTATTGCCCCCATGAAGCCCTCGATCTCTCTCCTCTCTCTAATGGCGATGATGGTGAGATGATGATGATGTGATCTGGTTCGTTAGTCTGCATTTTCAAGGCATCAAAACCCCGGCAACAACCACTAGGTCATCTCTCTCTCTCTCTCTCTCTCTCTCTCTCTGTCGAATGTTCTTTAATCTCCTGTTCTTCGATGTGCGATTCAGAAATTTCTAGCGCAAATTGATGTATTGTGTCTCTCTTCTTTTGATTTGATTTATTGATCGGCCTCTGGGAAATCGATTCTCCATCTGAATTCTGCTACGATTATGGTCTGTGGATAGGTTTTATAATGCCATCAATGGTATCGTGATTTCTTTTTCAGAAAAGGGTAGTTTGGTCCTTTTTTGAGGAAATCGAGATTTTTTTTTTTTTTTTTTATATCGGGAATTCATTAGCATGTTGGATTTTGTGATCTAGGGTTTGGATAGTTTTAGTTTTGTGTTATTCTTTCTGATAATCATTTTGGTTTTTTCTTTATCATCTGTAGAGATTGTTCATGACGACATTATGGATTCGAATTGGTTCTAATAAGGGTTTTGATATGTTCATATAGGGCAGTCTTTCTGAATTATTTTTTTTTCCTTATTATTTATAGGATATCGGTGAATGTATTGAGTTTCAGATCAGGAATTCTTTAGGTATTTGGATTGGTTTTATTCAAGAATCTTCAATGGGTTCAGATGGATTCATTGATCAGAATTCTTTAAAATATGGTATTTTGGTCCCTTTATCGTCCCCTTGCAAGGATTGGTTATATGAGGATATTGAGTCCCAACTTGGGAATTCATTAACCCTTTTAGCTTTGGATTGTTGAAGGCTTTGATAGCTTTACTTAATGGAATTCTTTCGGAAAATAGGGAATGGGTCTCCGTCTCTTATTATTATTTTTTTTTTCTTTTTTCTTTCCTTAAGAGATCTGCAGTGAGGAAATTTGATTTTCTTATTTGAAATTTGTTATGAATGATTCAATCATTTCATTCCTTCCTTTGTGGAGCCTTCCTTGCCAGTCTCACAACTCGTATGTCATAGGAAGCTTGCTAAATTTCAGTCCTCCTATTTCTACATACTTGTTTCTTTTCAATGTTAGAAGTTGGCATGGGCCATGGAAGCATGCCCATCGTTCAAAGTATCATCCACTATGACTTGGCATTGTGAGATTCATATTGGTTTTAGTGGGACCCGGTCCAAGTCGGACCACCTGTACAACTATGTTTCTTTATTTTAGAATTTGAATTGTGCTACTGCAAGTAATTTCCATCTGGTCCTAATCCTTATAAACCTCTGTCTGCTGGTGGTTGCACAAGTAACATCCCATGCATTTAGGGAAATCATCAATCCTGAGTGCTCCAATCCCTCTAATTTTTCATTTTTCACTTGAATCTATTATTCAAACAATTCAGTTCTGTTTTCTTAATAGGGGATTTGGATTTTTTTTTCCAGCTTTTGCCTGTGCTATTGGCCGATTTTTCCTTGATCTCTTTCCTTTTTCAATCCATCTGCATATTTCCATCTTGAAAATTTCTTTTGAATTAATTTCTCCAAAGAATTCAACGGTTTTCAAGCGTTCTTTGCACAGAATTCTTCAAAGATGCCATCAATTTGCCAAATTCCAATTGATTAAAAAAAGACTCCTCTTTGATTCAGTTTTCAACTTCTTTATTTGAACAAGAGAAAGTGCTCTTTTCTCTTATGTTAGCACAAAGGACTTCTCTTGCTTGGATCTCATTTGTAAGACTTCATATAGATGTATCCATTGTCTGTTAAACCTGATAGCTTCTTCAAGATTGAAGTTAGCTAAGGAGTTGTCTATATATGCATGAATTTCTTTAGCATATTGGTTATGAGGAACTGTTAGATCTAATCGATCTCTAGCCTCTCTTATTTGTCTGAAATATTGTTGATACCAAAAGGAGAGTAGCACACGTAATTAACGAAATTCAAAAGAACAGAATAAACTGAATTTTTCAGAATGGAAATTAGGGTTTCACCATCAGACCTTAGCTCATAATATTGTATCAAAGTTTTTGCATTAGTGAAATGTCTTTTCCATATCTCCATCTTTCTTTGCTTATGATAAGATAATATGAAAATGTCGTGGATCTGCGTATTCCAATGATAGCCTTAGTGAGGAAGAAACCTTGTTCCTTGACGTTGAGCTGTTGCCGTTAGCCGTTAGCCGTTAGCATGGTGCGTTAGGCGTTGAGGCATAGGCTGTTGTCGCAGTGGGAACTTGATGTGGTGATCCGAAGATGCTGGTTGACTGGTTTTGGTATCTGAAAACATATCTTGGGGATGCCCTAAAGCACTCATGGTATCATTATGAATATACAAGCCAAAACACCAGGAATGTTTTCTCAATTTATTTCCATTTGATTTGGATCTATCACAAATTCAAATTTGAGTAGAAAATTCTCTTTATTACTCTGTTCATACATATTTCATATCGATTCATAAGAAGTAGTGGACAAACAAAAAAAGGGGTGGGAGTAACTTACTAAGCAAATAAAACTTCTTCAATGAAATCATCGGAGTCACAGCGTCAGCCAGTAAATTTGGAAGTCAGCAAGTACTTCTAACTTGTTTTTTGACATCCCAGAATGTCCTGTTGTAATCAAACATCAGTTCTGGATAATGGATAGCTTCACTCCAAATTACGACTGTATATTTGGAATGGACTTCCTCAGCAAGCTCACAGACACTCATCTATACTTATCATCAGCCAAAGAATTTGATAGAGTTCCAGATATGGATCTATAGACATAAATATGTTTGAAGCCACAAACATAGAAAGGGAATTTAGGGACAAACTCTCTAAGTGCAAAACCTTAGAAGAAATGAAGAAAGTCACAGAAAAGCCTGAAGTGACTAGTGAGACAAACGAAGATTATATGCCAGAATTCAGAGCATATAAAAATCAAGACCATACTCCAACAGCAAGGAGTAGAAATAGATTCAAAACCAATCTGGTAGAACTTGGAGAAGGAGAAGTAGACAACCCATCTACATCAGCCAGCCCTCCAAACAAAACCAGATTTGGAAAATCCCAATCTACGATCAAGAAAAGGTAGAAAAAACTCTAGCCAACAAATCCCTCCCTAGCAGTATGGATGGATTTAAGAACAACAAGAAAATGGCAGAAGTCCCGATCAACACATTAGGACTTAAGCTTAACATTGACAGAGTCGCCAATGTTAAAGACACCTTAGACAAATGGAAAAACAATATGGAAATCTGTTTTGCCTTAAACCCGACATGGTCAACAACAGACTGCCATGCATATGCAGAACTCTCCTTTGAAGGAAGAGTTAAGGCATATATGGATTACATCAGAGAAAAGAACAATGATGAATCCAAAGCCCTCATGGCCAAATATGATGAAGAATTCAGAGACAAAAGAGATGTATCCGGCTATGTGTGGCTAATACATAGAGAATTCATCGGAGAAATCAGACAAAATAGCCTGCGAAATGAAGCAGACGTTACTAGAGCCAAGCTAAGTAGATTAGCAATTTGTGACCTTAGCAAGATCGAAGAATATACCAATAACTTCTTAGATCTATATGCTATTTGTAAAGACAGATCAGACAGCCTAAAAGACGAATATTTTAGGAAAATCCCAGTCATAGGAGAAACCCTCCTAAAAGAATACTACAGTCAATACAGCGAAAATGGTGAAAGAGCCAACACCATTGGCGAAAGAGCTAACTTCGCTATAGATTAGCTCAAATATAAAAAGGAGCTACATAAGGAACAAAAGCTAGCAGCCAAGGTCCTTGAGAAGCTCAAACTTGGAGCAGCCAAGGTCCTTGAGAAGCTCAAACTTGGAGCAGACAACCGAGATGATAAGATGCCAATCCAGTGGGGTTGCCATCAAAGCACCAAGAGAGACAAACATAGATAGAAAGTGAAGAAATATCGAAGACATTTCGATAAACACTTTGATAGGCCCTTGGAAGTATAAATTTTGAAAATCAAGAACTTTCAAGAATCCTAAAGAAAGGATTAACAAGTTCAAATCTCGAAGATACTTCAAGAAGAACAACTTAGACAAGAAAAGAATTCCTAATTGCAGAAGGGAACGATCAACAGACAAGATCAAACAAGAATGTTGGAATTGTCACAAAACTGGACATTTTGCGCCAAATTGCCCAGATAAAGGATAAATTATGTCTATTTTTTTCTTATCTGCTTCGATAAGGAGTTTAATTTCCCTTCCTTTTTTGCATTTTTCCTTCAGTCTAATAAAATTATCGTTATCGTTCAAGCAAATTTTTTTTAAATAAGCTCAAAGGGAGTAAATATATAAGAATCTAGGAAGGCAATGGATAAGAATCCCCAATATAGAGAGAAAACCTACAAAGTCTTCCCTTAGCTAGTGAATTGACCATACTATTGCCCTCACAAGGGACTCGTGAAAAAAGTAATATCTAAATGCATCATATTATTCATGCTACCATTAGTGATCTAAACTCATCATATGATTGAAGCCTCTTCCCATGACCTATCCCAATGGATATGTTAAATTAATCCATCTATTCGTAATATCTGAGGTTGGCTTTTAGTGATCCACATTGTTAACTTTGTAGTACCCTCTTCAGTTCTATACACAATTCAAACAATCAGGTTTCTTTTTATAATGATCCAAATTCATATGATTTGGCCCATTTCTAGTGATCCAAACCTTTGACATGGGCCATTTCGATGGATAAAAATCATTGACATGCTTGGGCCATTCAGTGGATCCAAATTGTTCATATGATTTGGCTCATTCGGTTATCCAAACTCATCATATGATTGAAGCTGCTTTTCATGATCCATGGCAATGGATATACTAAGTTGATCCATGCCAATGAATATACTAAGTTGATCCATGCCGGAAATTTTGTATGACACTCTTTAGCTTTACAAATGATCCAAACTGTTCATATGATTTGGCCCATTTCTAGTGATCCAAACCTTTGACATGCTTGGGCCATTTCAATGGATCAAAACCTTTGATGTGCTTGGGCCATTTTAGCAGATTTTGAACTTCTTATATGAATCAGCCCATTCAGCGATCCAAATGCATCATATGATTCGTATTACTGTTAGTGATCTAAACTCATCATATGATTGAATCCTCTTTCCATGACACATCCCAATGGATATGTTAAGTTGATCCATCTATTCGTAATATTTGAGGTTGGTTCTCAGTGATCCACATTGTTAATTTTGTAGGACCGTCTTAAGTTCTATAGACAATTCAAACATTAAGGTTTCTTTTTACAATGATCCAAATTCATATGATTCGGCCCATTTCTTTTTTGGCATGGGCCATTTCGATGGATAAAAATCATTGACATGCTTGAGCCATACAGTTGATCCAAATTGTTCATATGATTAGGCTAATTCGGCGATCCAAACTCATCATATGATTGAAGCTGTTTTTCATGATTCAAACTCAACATATGATTGAAGCTGCTTTTCATGATCCATGGCAACAGATATGCTAAGTTGATCCATGCCCTAAAACCCTCTTCCATTCTATACACAATTCAAACAATCAGGTTTCTTTTTACAACGATCCAAATTAATATGATTTGGCCCATTTCTAGTAATCCAAATCTTTGACATTGGCCATTTCGATGGATAAAAATCATTGACGTGCTTGAGCCATTCAATGGATCCAAATTGTTCATATGATTAGGCTCATATGGTGATCGAAACTCATCATACGATTGAAGCTGCATTTCATGATCCAAACTCAATGTATGATTGAAGCTGCATTTCATGATCCAAACTCATCATATGGTTGAAGCTGCTTTTCATGATCCATGGCAATGGATATGCTAAGTTGATCCATGCCCTGAAACCCTCTTCTGTTCTATACACAATTCAAACAATTAGGATTCTTTTTACAACAATCCAAATTAACATGATTGAAGCTGCTTTTCATGATCCATGGCAATGGATATGCTAAATTGATCCATGCCCTGAAACCCTCTTCTGTTCTATACACAATTCAAACAATCAGGATTCTTTTTACAACAATCCAAATTAATATGATTCGGCCTATTTCTAGTGATCCAAACCTCTGACATTGGCCATTTCGATGGATAAAAATCATTGACATGCTTGAGCCATTCAGTGGATCCAAATTGTTCATATGATTAGTCTCATTCGACGATTGAAACTCATCATACAATTGAAGCTGCTTTTCATTATCCAAACTCAACATATGATTGAAGCTGCTTTTCATGATCCAAACTCATCATATGGTTGAAGCTGCTTTTCATGATCCATGGCAATGGATATGCTAAGTTGATTCATGCCCTAAAACACTCATCTGTTCTATACACAATTCAATCAATCATGTTTCTTTTTACAACAATCCAATTTAATATGATTCGGCCCATTTCTAGTGATCCAAACCTTTGACATTGGCCATTTCGATGGATAAAAATCATTGACATGCTTGAGCTATTCAATGGATCCAAATTGTTCATATGATTAGGCTCATTCGGCGATCCAAACTCATCATATGATTGAAGCTACTTTTTATTATCCAAACTCAACATATGATTAAAGCTGCTTTTCATGATCCAAACTCATTATATGGTTGAAGCTGCTTTTCATGATCCATGGCAATGGATATGCTAAGTTGATCCATGCCCTAAAACCCTCTTCTGTTATATACACAATTCAAACAATCATGCTTCTTTTTACAACGATCCAAATTAATATCATTAGGTCCATTTGTTGTGATCCAAACCTTTGACATTGGCTATTTCGATGGATAAAAATCATTGACATGCTTGAACTATTCAGTGGATCTAAATTGTTCATATCATTAGGCTCATTCGGCGATCGAAACTCATCATACGATTGAAGCTGCTTTTCATGATCCAAACTCAACATATGATTGAAGCTGCTTTTCATGATCCAAACTCATCATATGGTTGAAGCTGCTTTTCATGATCCATGGCAATGGATATGCTAGGTTGATCCATGCCCTCAAACCCTATTCTGTTCTATACCCAATTCAATCAATCAGGTTTCCTTTTACAACCATCCAAATTAATATGATTCGATCCATTTCTAGTGATCCAAACCTTTGAAATTGGCCATTTCAATGGATAAAAATCATTGACATGCTTGAGCAATTCAGTGGATCCAAATTGTTCATATGATTAGGCTCATGCGGCGATCTAAACTCATCATACTATTGAAACAGCTTTTCATGATCCAAACTCAACATATGATTGAGGCTGCCTTTCATGATCCAAACTCATCATATGGTTGAAGCTGCTTTTCATGATCTATGGCTATGTGTATGCTAAGTTGATCCCATGCCCTGAAAACCTCTTTTGTTCTATACACAATTCAATCAATCAGGTTTCGTTTTACAGCGATCCAAATTAATATGATTCTACCCATTTCTAGTGATCCAAACCTTTGACATTGGCCATTTCAATGGACAAAAATCATTAACATGCTTGACCCATTTAGTGGATCCAAATTGTTCATATGATTAGGCTCATTCGACGATTGAAACTCATCATACAATTGAAGCTGCTTTTCATTATCCAAACTCAACATATGATTGAAGCTGTTTTTCATGATCCAAACTCATCATATGGTTGAAGCTGCTTTTCATGATCCATGGCAATGGATATGCTAAGTTGATTCATGCCCTAAAACACTCATCTGTTCTATACACAATTCAATCAATCATGTTTCTTTTTACAACAATCCAATTTAATATGATTCGGCCCATTTCCAGTGATCCAAACCTTTGACATTGGCCATTTCGATGGATAAAAATCATTGACATGCTTGAGCTATTCAATGGATCCAAATTGTTCATATGATTAGGCTCATTCGGCGATCCAAACTCATCATATGATTGAAGATACTTTTTATTATCCAAACTCAACATATCATTAAAGCTGTTTTTCATGATCCAAACTCATTATATGGTTGAAGCTGCTTTTCATGATCCATGGCAATGGATATGCTAAGTTGATCCATGCCCTAAAACCCTCTTCTGTTATATACACAATTCAATCAATCATGTTTCTTTTTACAACGATCCAAATTAATATCATTAGGCCCATTTGTTGTGATCCAAACCTTTGACATTGGCTATTTCGATGGATAAAAATCATTGACATGCTTGAACTATTCAGTGGATCTAAATTGTTCATATCATTAGGCCCATTCGGCGATCAAAACTCATCATACGATTGAAGCTGCTTTTCATGATCCAAACTCAACATATGATTGAAGCTGCTTTTCATGATCCAAACTCATCATATGGTTGAAGCTGCTTTTCATGATCCATGGCAATGGATATGCTAGGTTGATCCATGCCCTCAAACCCTATTCTGTTCTATACCCAATTCAATCAATCAGGTTTCCTTTTACAACCATCCAAATTAATATGATTCGATCCATTTCTAGTGATCCAAACCTTTGAAATTGGCCATTTCGATGGATAAAAATCATTGACATGCTTGAGCCATTCAGTGGATCCAAATTGTTCATATGATTAGGCTCATACGGCGATCTAAACTCATCATACGATTGAAACAGCTTTTCATGATCCAAACTCAACATATGATTAAGGCTGCCTTTCATGATCCAAACTCATCATATGGTTGAAGCTGCTTTTCATGATCTATGGCTATGGATATGCTAAGTTGATCCCATGCCCTGAAAACCTCTTTTATTCTATACACAATTCAATCAATCAGGTTTCTTTTTACAACGATCCAAATTAATATGATTCTGCCCATTTCTAGTGATCCAAACCTTTGACATTGGCCATTTCGATGGACAAAAATCATTAACATGCTTGACCATTTAGTGGATCCAAATTGTTCATATGATTAGGCTCATTCGGTGATCCAAACTCATCAGACGATTGAAGCTGCTTTTCATGATCTAAACTCATCATATGGTTGAAGCTGCTTTTCATGATCCATGGCAATGGATATGCTAAGTTGATCCATGCCCTAAAACCCTCTTTTGTTCTATACACATCTCTATCAATTAGGTTTCTTTTTACCACGACCCAATTTAATATGATTTGGCCCATTTCTGGTGATTCAAACCTTTGACATTGGCCATTTCGATGGACAAAAATTATTACCATGCTTGACCCGTTCAGTGGATCCAAATTGTTCATATGATTAGGCTCATTCGGCATTCCAAACTCAACATATGATTGAAGCTGCTTTTCATGATCCAAACTCATCATATGGTTAAAGCTACTTTTGATGATCCATGGCAATGGATATGCTAAGCTGATCCATGTGCTAAAACACTCTTCTGTTTGATACACAATTCAATCAAGCAGGTTTCTTTTTACAACGATCTAAATAAACCAAATTCAGCCCATTTCTAGTGATCCAAACCTTTGACATTGGCTATTTTGATGGATAAAAATCATTCACATGCTTGAGCTATTCAGTGGATCAAATTTGTTCATATCATTAGGTTCATTCGGCGATCCAAACTCATCATACGATTGAAGCTGCTTTCCATGATTCAAACTCATCATACGATTGAAGTTGCTTTTCACGATCCAAACTCAACATATGATTCAAGCTGCTTTTCATGATCCAAACTCATCATATGGTAAGAAGCTACTTTTCATGTTCCATGGCAATGGATGTGCTAAGTTGATCCATGCCTTAAAACCCTCTTCTGTTCTATACACAATTCAATGAATTGGCCCATTTCTAGTGATCCAAACCTTTGACATTGGTCATTTCGAGGGATAAAAATCATTGACATGCTTGAGCCATTCAGTGGATCCAAATTGTTCGTATGATTGGGCTCATTTCGCAATCCAAAATCAACATATGATTGAAGCCGCTTTTCATGATCCAAAATCAACATATGATTGAAGCTGCTTTTCATGATCCATGGCAATGGATATGCTAAGTTGATCCATGCACTAAAACCCTCTTCTGTTCGATTACACAATTCAATCAATCAGGTTTCTTTTTACAACGATCCAAATAAATATGATTCGGCCCATTTCTAGTGATCCAAACCTTTGACATTGGCCATTTCGATGGATAAAAATCATTGACATGCTTGAGCCATTCAGTGGATAAAAATTGTTCATATCATTAGGCTCATTCGATTGAAGCTGCTTTTCATGATCTAAACTCATCATATGGTAGAAGCTACTTTTCATGTTCCATGGCAATGGATATGCTAAGTTGATCCATGCCTTAAAACCCTCTTTTGATCTATACACAATTCAATGAATCGGGTTTCCTTTTATAACGGTCCAAATTAATATGATTTGGCCCATTTCTAGTTATCCAAACCTTTGACATTGGCCATTTCGATGGATAAAAATCATTGACATGCTTGAGCCATTCAATTGCTCCAAATTGTTCGTATGATTAGGCTCATTTCGCGATCCAAATTCATCATACGATTGAAGCTGCTTTTCAAGATCCAAACTCAACATATGATTGAAGCTGCTTTTCATGATCCAAACTCAACTTATGATTGAAGCTGCTTTTCATGATCCATGGCATTGGATATGCTAAGTTGATCCATGTGCTAAAACCCTCTTCTGTTGGATTACACAATTCAATCAATCCGGTTTCTTTTTACAACGATCCAAATAAATTTGATTCGGCCCATTTCTAGTGATCCAAACCTTTGACATTGGCCATTTCGATGGACGAAAATCATTGGCATGCTTGAGCCATTCTGTGGATAAAAATTGTTCATATCATTAGGCTCATTCGACGATCCAAACTCATCATAAGCTCATTCGACGATCCAAACTCATCATATGATTGAAGCTGCTTTTCATGATCCAAACTCAACATATGATTGAAGTTGTTTTTCATGATCCAAACTCATCATATGGTAGAAGTTGCTTTTCATGTTCCATGGCAATGGATGTGCTAAGTTGATCCATGCCTTAAAAACCCTCTTCTGTTCTATACACAATTCAATAAATCGGGTTTCCTTTTAGAACGATCCAAATTAATATGATTTGGCCCATTTCTAGTTATCCAAACCTTTGACATTGGCCATTTCGATGGATAAAAATCATTGACATGCTTGAGCCATTCAGTGGATCCAAATTGTTCGTATGATTAGGCTCATTTCTAGATCCAAATTCATCATACGATTGAAGCTGCTTTTCAAGATCCAAACTCAACATATGATTGAAGCTGCTTTTCATGATACAAACTCAACAAATGATTGAAGCTGCTTTTCCTGATCCATCGCAATGGATATGCTAAGTTGATCCATGTGCTAAAACCATCTTCTGTTGGATTACACAATTCAATCAATCCAGTTTCTTTTTACAACGATCCAAATAAATTTGATTCGGCCCATTTCTAGTGATCCAAACCTTTGACATTGGCCATTTCGATGGATAAAAATCATTGACATGCTTGAGCCATTCTGTGGATAAAAATTGTTCATATCATTAGGCTCATTCGACGATCCAAAGTCATCATACGATTGTAGTTTCATGATCCAAACTCAACATATGATTGAAACTGCTTTTCGTGATCCAAACTCATCATATGGTAGAAGCTGCTATTCATGATCCATGCAAATGGATGTGCTAAGTTGCTCCATGCCTTAAAACCCTCTTCTGTTCCATACATAATTCAATCAATCAGGTTTCCTTTTATAAGGATCCAAATTAATACGATTCGGCCTACTTCTAGTGATCCAGACCTTTGACATTGGCCATTTCGATAGATAAAAATCATTGACATGCTTGAGCCATTCAATGGATCCAAATTGTTCGTATGATTAGGCTCATTTGCCGATCCAAATTTATCATATGATTGAAGCTGCTTTTCATGATCCAAACTCAACATATGATTGAAGTTGCTTTTCATGATCCAAACTCAACATAAAATATATGCTACTTTTCAGGATCCAATATGGTTGAAGCTGCTTTTCATGATCCACGGCAATGCATATGCTAAGTTGATCCAGGCGCTAAAACCCTCTTTTGTTCGATACACAATTCAATCAAGCGAGTTTCTTTTTACAACGATCCAGATAAATATGATTCGGCCCATTTCTAGTGATCCAAACCTTTGACCTTGTCCATTTCGATGGATAAAAATCATTGACATGCTTGAGCCATTCAGTGGACATATCATTAGGCTCATTCGGCGATCCAAACACATCGTACGATTGAAGATGCTTTTCATGATCCAAACTCAACATATGAATGAAGATGCTTTTCATGATCCAAACTCATCATATGTTTGAAGCTGCTTTTAATGATCCATGGCAATGGATATGCTAAGTTGATCCATGCGCTAAAACCCTCTTCTGTTTGATACACAATTCAATCAAGCGAGTTTCTTTTTACAACGATCCAGATAAATATGATTCGGCCCATTTCTAGTGATCCAAACCTTTGACATTGGCCATTTCGATGGATAAAAATCATTGACATGCTTGAGCCATTTAGTGGATCAAAATTCTTCATATCATTAGGCTCATTCGGCGATCCAAATACATCATACGATTGAAGCTGCTTTTCATACTTATCATATGATTGAAGCTACTTTTCATGATCCAAATACATCATACGATTGAAGCTGCTTTTCATGATCCAAACTCATCATATGGTATAAGTTGCTTTTCATGTTCCATGGCATTGGATATGCTAAGTTGATCCATGCGCTAAAACCCTCTTCTGTTCGATTACACAATTCAATCAATCAGGTTTCTTTTTACAACGATCCAAATAATATGATTTGGCCCATTTCTAGTGATCCAAACCTTTGACATTGGCCATTTTGGATGGATAAAAATCATTGACATGCTTGAGCCATTCAGTGGATCAAAATTTTTTATAGCATTAGGCTCATTCGCCGATCCAAACTCATCATACGATTGAAGTTGCTTTTCACGATCCAAATTCAACATATGGTTGAAGCCGTTTTCATGATCCAAACTCAATATGATTGAAGCTGCTTTTTATGATCAATGGCAATGGATATGCTATGTTTATCCATGCGATAAAGCCCTCTTCTGTTCGATTACACAGCTCAATCAATCAGGTTTCTTTTTACAACGATCCTTATAAATATGATTCGACCCATTTCTAGTGATCCAAACGTTTGACATTGGCCATTTTGATGGATAAAAATCATTGGCATGCTTGAGCCATTCAGTGGATCAAAATTGTTCATATAATTAGGCTTATTCGACGATCCAAACTCATCATACGATTGAAGCTGCTTTTCATGATCCGAACTCAACATATGATTGAAGCTGCTTCTCATATTCCAAATCATCATATGGTACAAGCTGCTTTTCATGATCCATGCAAATGGATGTGCTATGTTGATCCGTGCGTTAAAACCCTCTTCTGTTCTATACACAATTCAATCAATCAGCTTGGCTTTTATAACGATCCAAATTAATATGATTCGGCCTATATCTAGTGATCCAAACCTTTCACATTGGCCATTTCGATAGATAAAAACATTAACTTGCTTGAGCCATTCAATGGATCCAAATTGGTTGTATGATTAGGCTCATTTGCCGATCCAAATTTATTATATGATTTAGGTTGCTTTTCATGATCCAAACTCAACATATGATTGAATTTGCTTTTCATGATCCAAGCTCAACATATAATTGAAGCTGCTTTTCATGATCCAATATGGCTGAAGCTGCTTTTCATGATCCTTGGCAATGGATATGCTAATTTTATCCATACAGTAAAAACCTCTTTTATTCGATACACAATTCAACCAAGCAGGTTTCTTTTTGCATCGGTCCAAATAAATATGATTCGGCCCATTTCTAGTGATCCAAACCTTTGACATTGGCCATTTCGATGGATAAAAATCATAGACATACTTGAGCCATTCAGTGGATCAAAATTGTTCATATAATTAGGCTCATTCGACGATCCAAACTCATCATACGATTGAAGCTGCTTTTCATGATCCAAACTCAACATATGATTGAAGCTGCTTTTCATGATCCAAACTCATCATCTGGTAAAAGCTACTTTTCATGATCCATGCAAATGGATGTGCTAAGTTGATCCATGCCTTAAAACCCTCTTCTGTTCTATAAAAATTTCAATCAATCAGGTTTCTTTTTACAACGATCCAAATTAATATGATTCTGCCTATTTCTAGTGATCCAAACCTTTGACATTGGCCATTTCGATGGATAAAAATCATTGACATGCTTGAGCTATTCAATGGATACAAATTGTTCCTTATTCGACGATCCAAACTCATCATACGATTGAAGCTACTTTTCATGATCCAAACTCAACATATGATTGAAGCTGCTTTTCATGATCCAAACTCAACATATGATTGAAGTTGCTTTTCATGATCCAAACTCAACATATGATTGAAGCTGCTTTTCATGATCCATGGCAATGGATATGCTAAGTTGATCCATGCGCTAAAACCTTCTTTTGTTCAATACACAATTCAATCAAGGGGAATTCTTTTTACAACGATCCAAATAAATATGATTCGGCGCATTTCCAGTGATCCAAACCTTTGACATTGGCCATTTCAATGGATAAAAATCATTAACATGCTTAAGCCTTTCAGTTGATCCATAATGTTCATATGATTAGCCTCATTCGGCGATCAAAACTCATCATACGATTGAAGCTGCTTTTCATGATCCAAACTCATCATATGGTTGAAGCTGCTTTTCATGATCCATGGCAATGGATATGATAAGTTGATCCATGCCCTAAAACCCTCTTCTGTTCTATACACAAATCAAACAATCAGGTTTCTTTTTACAACGATCCAAATTAATATGATTCAGGCCATTTCTAGTGATCCAAACCTTTGACATTGGCCATTTCGATAGATAAAATCATTGACATGCTTAAGCCATTCAGTGGATCAAAATTGTTCATATCATTAGGCTCATTCGGCAATCCTGACTCATCATACGATTGAAGCTGCTTTTCATGATCCAAACTCAACATATGATTGAAGTTGCTTTTCATGATCCAAACTCATCATATGCTTGAAGTTACTTTTCATGATCCGTGGCAATGGATATGCTAAGTTGATCCAAATAAATATGATTCGACCCATTTCTAGTGATCCAAACCTTTGACATTGGCTATTTCGATGGATAAAAATCACTAACAGGATTGAGCCATTCAGTGGATCAAAACTGTTCATATCATTAGGCTTATTCGGCGATCCAAACTCATCAGACGATTGAAGCTGCTTTTCCTGATCCAAACTCATCGAACGATTGAAGTTGCTTTCCATGATCCAAACTCAACATATTATTGAAGCTGCTTTTCATTATCCAAACTCAACATATGATTGAATTTACCTTTCATGATCCATGGCAATGGATATGCTAAGTTGATCCATACGCTAAAACCCTCTTCTGTTCGATACACAATTCAATCGATCAGGTTTATTTTTACAACTATACAAATTAATATGATTCGACCCATTTCTAGTGATCCAAACCTTTGACATTGGCCATTTTGATAGATAAAAATCATTCACATGCTTGAGCTATTCAATGGATCCAAATTGTTCGTATGATTAAGCTCATTTTTCGATCCAAATTTATCATATGATTCAAGCTGCTTTTCATGATCCAATCTCAACATATGATTGAAGCTGCTTTTCATGATCAAAACTCAACATATCATTCGATACACAATTCAATTACGCGGGATTCTTTTTACAACGATCCAAATAAATATGATTCGGCCCATTTCTAGTGATCCAAACCTTTGACATTGGCCATTTCAACACAATTCAATTACGCGGGATTCTTTTTACAACGATCCAAATAAATATGATTCGGCCCATTTCTAGTGATCCAAACCTTTGACATTGGCCATTTTGATGGATAAAAATCATTGACATGCTTGAGCCATTCAGTGGATCAAAATTGTTCATATCATTACTCTCATTCGGTGATCCAAACTCATCATATGATTGAAGCTGCTTTTCATGATCCAAACTCATCATATGGCAGAAGCTGTTTTCATGATCCAAACTCATCATATGGTAGAAGCTTCTTTTCATGATCCATGCAAATGGATATGCTAAGGTGATCCATGCCTTAATACTCCCTTTTGTTCTATACACAATTCAATCAATCAAGTTTCCTTTTATAACGATCCAAATTAATATGATTCGGCCCATTTCTAGTGATCTAAACCTTTGACATTGGCCATTTCGATAGATAAAAATCATTGACATGCTTGAGCCATTCAATGGATCCAAATTGTTCGTATGATTAGGCTCATTTGCCGATCCAAATTCTTCATATGATTGAAGTTGCTTTTCATGATCAAAACTCAACATATGATTGAAGTTGCTTTTCATGATCCAAACTCAACATATGATTGAAGCTGCTTTTTATGATCCATGCAAATGGACGTGCTAAGTTGATCCATGCCTTAAAACCCTCTTCTGTTCTATACACAATTCTATCAATCAGGTTTCTTTTCACAACAATCCAATTTAATATGCTTTGGACCATTTCTGGTGATCCAAACCTTTGACATTGGCCATTTCGATGAATAAATATCATTGACATTATTGAGGCATTCAATGGATCCAAATTTTTCATATGATTTGGCTCATTCGGCATTCCAAATTCATCATACGATTGAAGCTGCTTTTCATGATCCAAACTCAACATATGATTGAACCTGCTTTTCATGATCCATGGCAATGGATATGCTAAGTTGATCGATGCACTAAAACCCTCTTCTGTTCGATACACAATTCAATCAATCAGTTTTCTATTTACAATGATCCAAATAAATTTGATTCGGGCCATTTCGATACATAAAAATCATTGACATACTTAATCCATTCAGTGGATCAAAATTTTTCATATGATTAGGCTCATTTGGCGATCCTGACTCATCATACGATTGAAGCTGCTTTTCTTGATCCAAACTCAACATATGCTTGGGCCATTTCTAGTGATCCAAACCTTTCACATTGGCCATTTCGATACATAAAAATCATTGACATACTTGATCCATTCAGTAGATCAAAATTGTTCATATGATTAGGCTCATTTGGCGATCCTGACTCATCATACGATTGAAGCTGCTTTTCTTGATCCAAACTCAACATATGATTGAAGCTGCTTTTCGTGATCCAAACTCATCGTATGCTTGAAGCTGTTGTTCATGATCCATGGCAATGGATATGCTAAGTTGATCCATGCACTAAAACCCTCTTCTGTTCGATACACAATTTAGTCAAGCAGGTTTCTTTTTACAACCATCCAAATAAATATGATTTGGCCCATTTCTAGTGATCCAAACCTTTGACATTAGCCATTTCGATGGATAAAAATCATTGACATGCTTGAGCCATTCAGTGGATCAAAATCGTTCATATCATTAAGCTCATTCGGCGATCCAAACTCATCATACGATTGAAGCTGTTTTTCATTATCCAAACTCATCATACGATTGAAGTTGCTTTTCATGATCCATGCCCAAAAACCCTCTTCTGTTCTATACTTAATTCAATTAATCAGGTTTCTTATTACAACGATCCAATTAATATGATTCGGCCCATTTCTAATGATCTAAACCTTTGACATTGGCCACTTCGATAGATAAAAATCATAGACATGCTTGTGCAATTCACTGGATCAAAATTGTTCATATCATTATGCTCATTTGAGGATCTAAACTAATCATACGATTGAAACTGCTTTTCATGATCCAAACACAACATATGATTGAAGCTGCTTTTCATGATCCAAACTCATCATATGGTTGAAGCTGCTTTTCATGATCCATGGCAATGGATAAGCTAAGTTGATCCATGCCCAAAATCCCTCTTCTGTTCTATCGGTTTCTTTTTACAACGATCCAAATTAATATGATTTGGCACATTTCTAGTGATCCAAACATTTGACATTGGCCATTTCGATAGAGAAAAATCATTGACATGCTTGATCCATTCAGTGGATCCAAATAGTTCGTATGATTAGGCTCATTTGCCAATCCAAATTCATCATATGATTGAAGCTGCTTTTCAAGATCCAAACTCAACATATGATTTAAGCTGCATTTCATGATCCAAACTCAACATATGATTGAAGCTGCTATTGATGATCCAAACTCAACATATGATTGAAGCTGCTATTTATGATCCAAGCTCAACATATGATTGAAGCTGCTTTTCATGATCCAATATGGCTCAACATATGATTGAAGCTGCTTTTCATGATCCAAACTCAACATATGATTGAAGCTGCTTTTCTTGATCAAAACTCGATATATGATTGAAGCTGCTTTTCATGATCCAAACTCAAAATATCATTGAAGCTACTTTTCATGATCCAATACGGTTGAAGCTGCTTTTCTTGGTCCATGGCAATGGATATGCTAGGTTGATCCATGCGCTAAAACCCTCTTTTGTTCGATACACAATTCAACCAAGTGGGATTCTTTTTACAACAATCCAAATAAATATGATTTGGCCAATTTCTAGTGATCCAAACCTTTGACATTGGCCATTTTGATGGATAAAAATCATTGACATGCTTGAGCCATTCGGTGGATCAAAATTGTTCATATCATTAGGCTTTTTCTGTGATCCAAAGTCATCATACGATTGAAGCTACTTTTCATGTTCCAGACTCAACATATGATTGTAGCTGCTTTTCATTATCCAAACTCATCATATCGCAGAAGCTGCTTTTCATGATCCATGCAAATGGATGTGCTAAGTTGATCAATGCCTTAAAACCCCCTTCTCTTCTATACACAATTCAATCAATCTGGTTTCCTTTTATAACGATCCAAATTAATATGATTCAGCCCATTTCTAGTGATCCAAACCTTTGACATTGGTCAATTTGATAGATAACAATCATTGACATGATTGAGCCATTCAATGGATCCAAATTGTTCATATGATTACGCTCATTTGCCGATCCAAATTCTTCACATGATTGAAGCTGCTTTTCATGATTCAAACTCAACATATGATTTAAGATGCTTTCAATGATCTAAACTCAACATATGATTGAAGCTGCTTTTTATGATCCAAACTCAACATATAATTAAAGCTGCTTTTCATGATCCATGCCTTAAAACCCTCGTCTGTTCTATACACAATTCTATCAATCATGTTTCTTTTCACAATGATCCAATTTAATATGATTTGGCCCATTTCTGGTGAACCAAACCTTTGACATTGGTCATTTCGATGAATAAAAATCATTGACATGATTGAGGCATTTAGTGGATCCAAATTGTTCATATGATTCAGCTCATTCGGCATTCCAGATTCATCATACGAGTGAAGCTGCTTTTCATGATCTAAGCTCAACATATGATTGATCCATGGCAATGGATATGCTAAGTTGATCGATGCACTAAAACCCTCTTCTGCTCGATACACAATTCAATCAATCAGTTTTCAATTTACAATAAATATGATTCGTGCCGTTTCTAGTGATCCAAACCTTTAACATTGGCCATTTCGATAGATAAAAATCATTAACATGCTTGAGCCATTCAACGGATCCAAATTGTTCGTATGATTAGGCTCATTTACCGATCCAAATTTATTATATGATTGAAGCTGCTTTCATGATCTGAACTCAACATATGATTGAAGCTGCTTTTCATGATCCGAACTCAACATATGATTCAAGTTGCTTTTCATGATCCATGCAAATGGATGTGCTAAGTTGATCCATACCTTAAAACCGTCTTCTGTTCTATACACAATTCAATCAATCAAGTTTCCTTTTATAACGATCCAAATTAATATGATTCGGCCTATTTCTAGTGATACAAACTTTTGACATTGGCCATTTCGATAGATAAAAATCATTGACATGCTTGAGCTATTCAATGGATCCAAATTGTTCGTATGATTAGGCTCATTTGCTGATCCAAATTTATCATATGATTGAAGCTGCTTTTCATGATCAAACTCAACATATGATTGAAGATGCTTTTCATGATCCAAACTCCATTTTGAAGATGCTTTTCATGATCCATGCAAATGGATATGCTTAAGTTGATCCATGCCATAAAACCCTCTTATGTTCTATACACAATTCTATCAATCGGGTTTCTTTTTACAACGATCCAATTTAATATGATTTGGCTCATTTCTGGTGATCCAAACCTTTGACATTGGCCATTTCGATGAATAAAAATCATTGACATGCTTGAGGCATTCAGTGGATCCAAATTGTTCATATGATTTGGCTCATTCGGCATTCCAAATTCATCAAAAGATTGAAGCTGCTTTTCATGATCCAAACTCAACATATGATTGAAGCTGCTTTTCATGATCCATGGCAATGGATATGCTAAGTTGATCGATGCACTAAAACCCTCTTCTGTTCGATACACAATTCAATCAATCAGTTTTCAATTTACAACGATCCAAATAAATTTGATTTGTGTCGTTTCTAGTGATCCAAACCTTTGACATTGGCCATTTCGATAGATAAAAATCATTGAGATACTTGATCCATTCAGTGGATCAAAATTGTTCATATGATTAGGCTCATTCGGCGATCCTGACTCATCATTTGATTGAAGCTGCTTTTCATGATCCAACCTCAACATATGATTGAAGCCGCTTTTCTTGATCCAAACTCATCATATACTTGAAGCTGTTGTTCATGATCCATAGCAATGGATATGCTAAGTTCATCCATGCACTAAAACCCTCTTCTATTCGATACACAATTCAATCAAGCAGGTTTCTTTTTACAACGATCTAAATAAATATGATTTGGTCCATTTCTAGTGATCCAAACCTTTGACATTAGCCATTTCGATGGATAAAAATCATTGACATGATTTAGTCATTCAGTGGATCAAAATTGTCCATATCATTAAGCTCATTTGGCGATCCAAACTCATCATACGATTGAAGCTACTTTTCATGATCCAAACTCCTCATATGATTGAAGCTGCTTTTCATGATCCTAACTCAACATATCATTGTAGCTGCTTTTCATGCTCCAAATTCAACATATGATTGAAGCTGCTTTTCATGATCCAAACTCAACATATGATTGAAGCTTCTTTTCATTATCTAAACTCCTCATATGGTAAAAGCTGCTTTTCATGATCCGTGGCAATGGATAAGCTAAGTTGATCCATGCCCAAAAACTCTCTTCTGTTCTATACACAATTCAATCAATCTAGTTTCTTTTTACAACGATCCAAATTAATATGATTTGGCCCATTTCTAATGATCCAAACCTCTAACATTGGCCATTTCGACAGATAAAAATCATTGACATGCTTAAGCCATTCAATGGATCAAAATTGTTCATATCATTAGGCTCATTCGGCGATCCAAACTAATCATACGATTGAAATTGCTTTTCGTGATCCAAACTCAACATATGATTGAAGCAGCTTTTCATGATCCAAACACATCATATGGTTGAAGCTACTTTTCATGATCCGTGGCAATGGATAAGCTAAATTGATCCATGCCCAAAAACCATCTTCTGTTCTATACACAATTCAATCAATCAGGTTTCTTTTTACAACGATCCAAATTAATATGATTCGGCACATTTCTAGTGATCCAAACCTTTGACATTGGCCATTTCGATAGAAGAAAATCATTGACATGCTTGAGCCATTCAGTGGATCCAAATAGTTCGTTTAATTATGCTCATTTGCCGATCCAAATTCATCATATGATTGAAGTTGTTTTTCATGATCCAAACTCATCATATGATTAAAGCTACTTTTCATGATCCAAACTCAACATATGATTGAAGCTGCTATTTATAATCCAAACTCAACATATGATTGAAGCTGCTTTTCATGATCCGATATGGCTGAAGCTACTTTTCATGATCCGTGGCAATGGATATGTTAAGTTTGTCCATATGCTAAAACCCTCTTTTATTCGATACACAATTCAATCAAGCAGGTTTCTTTTTACAACAATCCAAATAAATATGATTCGGCCCATTTCTAGTGATCCAAACCTTTGACATTGGCCATTTCGATGGATAAAAATCATTGACATGCTTGAGCCATTCAGTGAATCAAAATTGCTCATATCATTAGGCTTATTTCACGATCCAAACTCATCAAATGATTTAAACTACTTTTCATGATCCAAACTCAACATATAATTGAAGTTGTTTTTCATCATCCAAACTCATCATATGGTAGAAGCTGCTTTTCATGATCCATGCAAACTGATGTGCTAAGTTGATCCATGCCTTAAAACCCTCTTCTGTTCTATACACAATTCAATCAATCAGGTTTCCTTTTATAACGATCCAAATAAATATGATTCGTCCCATTTCTAGTGATCCAAACCTTTGACATTGGCCATTTCGATAGATAAAAATTATTGACATGCTTGTGCCATTCAATGGATCCAAATTGTTCGTATGATTAGGCTCATTTGCCAATCCAAATTTATTATATGATTAAAGCTGCTTTCATGATCCAAACTCAACATATGATTGAAGCTGCTTTTCATTAACAAAACTCAACATATGATTGAAGGTGATTTTCATGATCCAAACTAAACATATGATTGAAGGTGATTTTCATGATCCAAACTCAACATATCATTGAAGTTGCTTTTCATGATCCATGGCAATGGATATGGTAAGTTGATCCATGCGCTAAAACCCTCTTTTGTTCCATACACAATTCAATCAAGCGGGATTCTTTTTACAACAATCCAAATAAATATGATTCGGCCCATTTCTAGGGATCCAAACCTTTCACATTGGCCATTTCGATGGATAAAAATCATTGACATGGTTGAGCCATTCAGTGGATCAAAATTATTCATATCATTAGGCTCATTCGGTGAGCCAAACTAATCATACGATTGAAGCTGCTTTTCATGATCCATACTCAACATATGATTAAAGCTACTTTTCATGATCTAAATTCATCATATGGTAGAAGCTGCTTTTCATGATCTGTGGCAATAGATAAGCTAAGTTGATCCATGCCCAAAAACCCTCTTTTGTTCTATACACAATTCAATCAATCTGGTTTCTTTTTACAACGATCCAAATTAATATGATTCGGCCCATTTCTAATGATCTAAACCACATTGGCCATTTCGATAGATAAAAATCATTGACATGCTTGAGCCATGCAATGGATCAAAATTGTTCATATCATTAGGCTCATTCGGCGATCCAAACTAATCATACGATTGAAACTGCTTTTCATTATCCAACTCAACATATGATTGAAGCAGCTTTTCATGATCCAAACACATCATATGGTTGAAGCTACTTTTCACGATCCATGGCAATGGATAAGCCAAATTGATCCATGCCCAAAAACCCTCTTCTGTTCTATATACAATTCAATCAATCGGGTTTCTTTTTACAACGATCCAAATTAATATGATTCGCCACATTTCTAGTTATCCAAACCTTTGACATTGGCCATTTCGATAGAGAAAAATCATTAACATGCTTGAGCCATTCAATGGATCCAAATAGTTCGTTTAATTAGGCTCATTTGCCAATCCAAATTCATCATATGATTGAAGTTGCTTTTCATGCTCCAAACTCAACATATGATTAAAGCTGCTTTTCCTGATCCAAACTCAACATATGATTGAAGCTGCTATTCATAATCCAAACACAACATATGATTGAAGCTACTTTTCATGATCCATGGCAATGGACATGTTAAGTTTATCCATACGTTAAACCCTCTTTTGTTCGATACACAATTCAATCAAGCAGGTTTCTTTTTACAACAATCCAAATAAATATGATTCGGCCCATTTCTAGTGATCCAAGCCTTTGACATTGGCCATTTCGATGGATAAAAATCATTGACATGCTTGTGCCATTCAGTGAATCAAAATTGCTCATATCATTAGGCTTATTCAATGATCCAAACTCATCATATGATTGAAACTGCTTTTCATGATCCAAACTCAAAATATGATTGAAGCTGTTTTTCATCATCCAAACTCATCATATGGTAGAAGCTGCTTTTCATGATCCATGCAAATGGATGTGCTAAGTTGATCCATGCCTTAAAACCCTCTTCTATTCTATACACAATTCAATCAATCAAGTTTCTTTTTATAACGATCCAAATAAATATGATTCGTCCCATTCTAGTTATCCAAACCTTTAACATTGGCCATTTCAATAGGTAAAAATCATTGACATGCTTGTGCTATTCAATGGATCCAAATTGTTCGTATGATTAGGCTCATTTGCCGATCCAAATTTATTATATGATTGAAGCTGCTTTCATGATCCAAACTCAACATATGATTGAAGCTGCTTTCATGATCCAAACTCAACATATGATTGAAGCTGCTTTTCATGAACAAAACTCAACATATAATTGAAGGTGATTTTCATGATCCAAACTCAACATATCATTGAAGCTGCTTTTCATGATCCAATACGGTTGAAGCTACTTTTCATGATCCATGGCAATGGATATGCTAAGTTGATCCATGCGCTAAAACACTCTTTTGTTCGATACACAATTCAATCAAGCAGGATTCTTTTTACAACAATCCAAATAAATATGATTCGGCCCATTTCTAGTGATCCAAACCTTTGACATTGGCCATTTCGATGGGAAAAAAAAATCATTGACATGGTTGAGCCATTCAGTGGGTCAAAATTGTTCATATCATTAGGCTCGTTCGGTGATCTAAACTAATCATACGATTGAAGCTGCTTTTCATGATCCATACTCAACATATGATTGAAGCTGCTTTTCTTCATCCAAACTCATCATATGGTAGAAGCTGCTTTTTATGATCCATGGCAATGGATAAGCTAAGTTTATCCTTGCCAAAAAACCCTCTTCTGTTCTATACACAATTCAATCAATCAGGTTTATTTTTACAACGATCCAAATAATATGATTCGGCCCATTTCTAGTGATCCAAACCTTTGACATTGGCCATTTCGATAGATAAAAATCATTGACATGCTTGAGCCATTCAATGGATCCAAATTCTTCGTATGATTAGGCTCATTCGGCGTTTCAAACTCATCCGACGATTGAAGCTACTTTTCATGATCCAAACTCAACATATGATTGAAGCTGCTTTTCATGATCCAAACTCATCATATGGTTGAAGCTGCTTTTCATGATCCGTGGCAATGGATAAGTTAAGTTGATCCATGCCCAAAAACGTTCTATACACAATTCAATCAATCTAGTTTCCTTTTATACACAATTCAAACAATCTATTCATAATACACAATTCAAACAATCTATTCATAATACACAATTCAATCAATCTAGTTTCCTTTTATACACAATTCAAATAATCTATTCATAATACACAATTCAAACAATCAAGTTTCTTTTTACAACGATCCAAATTCATATGATTTGGCCTATTTCTAGTGATCCAAATCTTTGAAATGTGCCATTTCGATGGATAAAAAACATTGACATGCTTGGGCCATTCAGTGGATCCAAATTGTTCATTTGATTCAGATCATTCGGTGATTCAAACTCATCATACGATTGAAGCAGCTTTTCATTATCCAAACTCATCACATGATTGAAGTTGCTTTTCATCATCCAAACTTATCATATGATTGAAGCTACTTTTCATGATCCATGGCAATGGATATGCTAAGTTGATCCGTGCCCTAAATTTTGTAAGATCGTCTTCAGTTTTACAAATGATCCAAACTCTTCATTTAATTTGGCCCATTTCTAGTGATCCAAACCTTTAACATGCTTGGGCCATTTCAATGGATCCAAACCTTTGACGTGATGCGGCTTTTCATTATCCAAACTCATCACATGATTGAAGTTTCTTTTCATCATCCAAACTGCTTTTCATGATCCATGGCAATGGATATGCTAAGTTGATCCATGCCCTAAATTTTGTAGGACCGTCTTCAGTTTTACAAATGATCCAAACTCTTCATTTAATTTGGCCCATTTCTAGTGATCCAAACTTCTAACATGCTTAGGCCATTTCAATGGATCAAAACCTTTGACGTGATGCGGCCATTTCATCTAATTTGAACTTCTTATGTGATTCAGCCCATTCTGTATCCAAATGCATCATATGATTCGTGTTGCTGTTAGTGATCTAAACTGATCATATGATTGAATCCTCTTTCCATGATACATCCCTGTGGATATGTTAAGTTGATTCATATATTCGTAATGTTAGAGGTTGGTTCTCAGTGATCCACATCGCTAATTTTGTAGGACCCTTTTTAAGTTCTATAGACAATTCAAACAATCAGGTTTCTTTTTACAACGATCCAAATTTATATTATTTGGCCCATTTCTAGTGATCCAAACCTTTGACATGGGCCATTTCAATGGATAAAAAACATTGACAAGCTTGGGCCATTCTATGAATCCAAATTGTTCATATGATTCGGCTCATTTGGTGATCCAAACTCATCATACGATTAAAGCTGCTTTTGAATGATCCAAACTCATCATATGATTGAAGTTGTTTTTCATGATCTAAACTCATCATATGGTTGAAGCTGCTTTTCATGGTCCATGTCAATGGATATAATAAGTTGATCCATGCCGCAAATTTTGTAGCACCTTCTTCGAGTGTACAAATGATCCAAACTGTTCATATGATTTGGCCCATTTCTAGTGATCCAAACCTTTGACATGCTTGGCCCATTTCAGCGGATTTGAACTTCGTATATGATTCAGCCTATTCAGAGATCCAAATACATCATATGATTCGTGTTGTTGTTAGTGATCTAAATTAATCATGTGATTCAAGCCTTTTTCCATGATCAATCCCAATGGATATGTTAAGTTGATCCATTTATTCGTAATATTTGAGGTTGGTTCTAAGCGATACACGTCGTTAATTTTGTAGGACCCTCTTCAATTTTATACACTTCAAACAATCAGGTTTCTTTTTATGATGATCCAAACTCATATGATTTGGCCTATTTCTAGTGATCTAAACCATTGACATGTGCCATTTCGATGGATAAAATCCATTGACATGCTTGGGCCATTCAGTGGATCGTCTTTTTCATATGATTCCGCTCATTCGGCGATTAAAACTCATCATATGAATTATGGTGCTTTTCATGATCCATGGCAGTGGATATGCTAAGTTGATCCATGCCCTTACTTTTGAGGGACCCTCTTCAGCTTTACAAATGATCCAAAATGTTCATATGATTTGGCCCATTTCTAGTGATCCAAACCTTTGAAATTCTTGGGTCATTTCAATGGATCAAAACCTTAGATGTGTTTGAGCCATTTCAACAGATTTGAACTTCTTATATGATTTGGCCCATTCGGAGATCCAAATGCATCATATGATTCATGCTATTGTTGGTGATCTAAACTAATCATACGATTGAAGCCTCTTTCCATGACCCATCCCAATGGATATGTTAAGTTGATCCATCTATTCGTAATATTTAATGGTTGGTTTTAAGTGATCCACACCGTTAATGTTGTAGGACCCTCTTCTGTTCTATACACAATTCAAACAATCAAGTTTATTTTTAAAATGATCCAAATTCATATGATTTGGCTCATTTCTATTGATCCAAACCTTTTGACATGGGCCATTTCGATTGATAAAAAACATTGACATGCTTAGGCCATTCATTGGATCCCAATTGTTCATATAATTCGGCTCATTCGACGATCCAAACTCATCATGTAAGACCCGTAACCTCGCGAGACCTTCCATACACTTTTACTTAAATAGTAGCATGTTCTCAGCGGACCAGATCGATGAGTTTTGATCGTTACCCTACTTTTGTACCGCGATATCCCGAGACTTGTACCTTAGTGACCGTGCGGGCGCTACGATTCCAACATCACGCAGCACACCCCATTTCGACCCTTAGATTAGAAGTTACAATTTTGGCACAATCCGAGATGGGCCACACAATGCACGCGGGCCCCACTTGCAAAAATCCCCATGTTGTCAAATCCATCAATCCATCCATCAATCAACTCATCCATCACTCATGTCACTCTCTCCCCATTAGTCAAACAAACCCATGCCATTCTCATGCAACCCATACCCCTACCTATGCTAGCTATCATTCTCTTATTCTTTCTTCCCATTTTACCCCTCCATCTTCCCCTCATTCCCTCCCTATCCTAAAATCTCTACCACAATAACTCCCTAACTCCCTCTCATTTTTACCATTTCCTAGCAAGAGTAGAGAGGGATTAAGAGAGAGAAATATTAGAAAGATTAGGGAGAAATTAAGAGAGAGCGAAAAAAAGAAATAACAGGCAGAGATTAAGAGAAAAGAAAGAGAGCTTGTGAGAGTATTAGGAAAAAACAAGAGAGTAAGAGTAAGAGAATAGAGAAAAGTGAGATTGAAGAAGATTAGGGGTGAAGAAGAGCTTGGTGGGCCATCCGATCGCCGATCCGAGACAATCCAACCGCCCATCCTTCTAAGTGAACCCTCCCATTCTTTGTGATTTCTCTATTTTGATGGGCCCATAAGGGTGGTACCCACCTTGATCATGTATTGAGTATGTGGTGGACCCCATAGTGGCGGGGGGCCACCCCGATGGCCGGATTTATTTCCCTTCTTTTCCCTTTCTTTTCTTATTCTCATGGTGTTGTGGGACCCACAAGTTGGCCACGCTATTGGAGAGCGTCCCACACACTATCATAGCGTGGACCACCTTGTGTGGCCCACTGTGATATTTATTTTCTTTTTAAACCAATTGATTGTGTACAAACCAGTCTTCTTTTTTGGAAATTATTGGATTTTTTTTTTCCAACCATGGGAACTTGGGAGGTTTTTGCTACTTCATGGTTAAGTTTTCATTTGCTCCATCTATGCAATTAGGTACTTGGGCCTATAAGACCAATAGCGAAGATCTTGAACATTTAATTTTGAACATATTTTATTCTTGTGGGAAAGAATGTTTTTTTTTTTTTAAAACCCGAGCTACATCAGAAGGTGGTGTCATAGACCTACAGTCCTAGGGATTCTAGCTCTATGCTCCGGAGGAAGATTTGATTGTTAGATCACCCGGGGCCTAGGGAGTTTTAACAGCTTGGCCCCGAAAATTTCCTCCATGATGCAATTGACTTGGTAAGGAGTGTACACGAATACATCTTAACAGCTAATTTTTTATGTTTCCATGCCATATTGGTCACACCTTGTCAATTATTTGATTCACATGAGCGCTTGCCACTTGAAGAAGTTTTCGAACAACTGAGAACTTCACGAGCAGGGCTTTCATGAGAAGATGTTGAAGCATGCATGAAGATTTTCAGCCTAAACAAGCTTCAGGAGAAGACTGGTTTGTACTAGGATTCATTCATTGTAAGACCCACTTGAAGATTGGTTTTATCCTGCACTAACAATGATGAATTAGCCAGTTAGGCCTTTATCTTTCCACAAATCCACATGCGTGCAACTCTTAACTTTACTGCTATGCAATAGTTAGCTACACGGTGCTGTTAAATTCATTAGAGCTTTGCAAAAATGGTTAGTATGTTAAATGGTAAGCTCTAGTCTGTTGGCCTCAAACAAGTGAAGCAAACAAATCTTTGCTTGGTTCCTAACTACCATGCGGACTTATACATGCAACTTAGTTTCTCTTGTCCTTGTTTCCCGCTTCTAAATCCATGTTGCTTTTAGCATCTTTTCCTTGCTTTCTACATAATGAATGATATATGAGCCACCCTCTATCTTACCATGTTCTACTTCTGCAATTGCTAAAAGGTAAGAAAATCAATTAGATGTGGTGTCATGCTCATGACATTCACTCGAAGTGTGCAAGATGGGACGACATTCATTTTGAAGTGTCTAAAATCATCAAGGAAATTGGACTTCTTAGAGAGCTATTAAAATCCAAAGTCACACATCCTCCTCTTTTCCTTGCTTTCTACATAATGAATGATATTTGAGCCACCCTCTATCTTACCATGTTCTACTTCTGCAATTGCTAAAAGGTAAGAAAATCGATTAGATGTGGTGTCATGCTCATGACATTCACTTGAAGTGTGCAAGATGGGATGACATTCATTTTGAAGTGTCTAATATCATCAAGGAAATTGGACTTCTTAGAGAGCTATTAAAATCCAAAGTCACACATTCTCCTCTTATAATGAAATCTACCTTGATACTTTTATGGATTGTCAAATGGCAAAGACCCCTCTAGCATTCACACACACCTGCAAAGCTCGTGATGACATCCCTAAAATGATGTTATGGACCAAGGATAGGTTTCTTTAATGGCTACCCTCTTTGGGAGCTTATGTCAACCCCAAGGAAGTTTCCCTGAAAGACTTAGAGGAAGCCCAACCAAGAAATTTGGCTTTAGCTAGTAAGCGGTACTATCTACTATTCAATTATAGTTCCTTGTTGGTAAAATGGTGTGGAATGTTTATCTTCCATTAGATTTCATTAATGTTCAAAGCATTAGATCAATCTAAATAGAAGTTTGCTTGAAGACATCCCAAAATATTACAATAAGATTCCCGATAAGATTCATCGGGATTTTAGCAGCTGGATTTGCTCTTTTTTCAATGATAGAAACTGTTTATTTGATAGGGCTCCCCTTGGATGTGGGATACCCAAAAAAACTAAGATTGAATATTTCTACCTGTTGATTATACGAAGATTATGGTGAGCGTTCATGCTTAAAGAAAAAGACCAAAATTATCAAAGGGTTGAAATAATCCAATTTGAGTGATTCTATTTGATGTCTTTCCACCATACAAAGTGAGACCAATCATGTAAATTGTTTGGATATTTGGAATCCAGATTCAAAGGCTGAAGTCTTGATGTATCATACTACATTACATCGGGATGTATTCGAGCAAACCTCTCTGAAACATTCTCTTATCATTCCTGTGAGTAAGAAATAAGACATTGATCATTTGCATAGTGGTTATAGAAGGGAAAAAAAGAAAAAAATAGATCTGAAGGAGTTTGTCCATAATCTACCTGCATATAGATGATATCTCAAAGTTGTATGTATAATCATAGAATTCCTACATCATATCATATCGATGCCTGCTACATTTGAGTATGCAAAGATTAACTTAAATGTACATCTTCATACTTTACATGCATATATTAATGCACCTACTCTTGATTGCCTGTTTGCTTTAGAACTAGGTGGGTGTGCATGCTTGTGCACTTTAGGGCCCGTTTGTTTTTCAATTTCCACAACAAATACAGCGTAAATGAATAATCATTACTAATTACACCTGATTGGAAGAGAGCTATTTACGTTTGAATTTGGCATCGAAAAATGTGGCATAAAGATGTTGAAACCCGATCCAATTTGTGATTGCTAAAATTGTGGGGCCCACCATTATGTATGTGTTTGATCCATGTCGTCCATCTGTTCTACGTGTTCATTTTAGGGCATGAGCCTAAAAATGAGGCAGATCCAAAGCTCAAGTGGACCACATTATAGGAAACAAGAAGAACTGTATGCCTACCGTTGAAAGTTAAAATGAGCTCAGGGCCCATAGGAATGCATACCTGTCATCCAACCCATTCATAACATCACACAGAAATGGATGAAGGGAAAACACAAATATCAGCTTGATCCAAAACTAAGAAGAATTGAACGGTTACTTACAATTCCTCCTGTTTCCTGTGGTGTGGTCCATTTGAGCTTTGGATGGACGGCGCAGATCAGACATACATGATGGTGGGTCCCACAAATTTTAGTGAAAAAAATTCCCCTTTTCTTGATTCCAGCATCTAAGCTTTCTGAAGAAGCTTCCTGTCAACATCAAGCGGCTGCAGTTCCCTGTAAATATAAAGGTAAGTAATAATTATTCATTTACTGCTTTTTTTTTTTTACACATGCACACACACCCCCACACACTCACGCTAGTGGAATTTCACCACCTATGGGTACTCGAACCCTTGACCGGGAGTTGAAACTCCTGAGAGTCTACCACCCGAGCAAGAGCAAGGACCCGACTGCTTATTTACACTACAAATTAGAAAATGAACAGGCCCTTAGCAGTCTTTCTATACATAAATTTTAAAATCCCATACATGTACTATATGCCTCCACTTTTGCGTCATCAGTACATACACATCCCTGTTGATTTATATGATGATACTCATGCTGCATATGATGCTTGATACATGAGCGCTCAGAAATTGCACGTGGAATATATAACTCAAATAAAATTGAATAGATTGTGCAGCCCACTGTTACCAAGTCTTATTCCCAAGATCAAACAATCCTAACATCTGATTTGTCGATGCTTGTTTGTGGAAATTGGACCATTGGATTTTTTCACTTTTAACCATCCAATAAATGTCCACTAATCTAATAGTTAGATAATGAAATAAGTTTAACTTTCATTTCATGAAACTGGATGGCAGATCAGGTATTCTCTTCCACTTTGAGATTTCGGCCGCTTCATTTGTTATTCGTGGTCACATTGAATTGATCTTTCATGCCCTAATAAAATTTGCCTATGAAAGACCATAACCATTTGGAAAATGGATACATAACTTTTCAGCGTAACTAGGAGCAACAACTTCATGAGATTTTCGTATCCATGCAACAATTTCCATTGCAAAAAGGAGGAATCCATCAAACTGAACTCTTATGAGATTTTGGTATCCTTGATGCAGTCCGCTTTTACTAGAGAATCTCTTCTGGTCACAAACAGGACAGGAGATGAAGTATTTTCCAGTTCGACATGTAAGCATGGAGAGGTTGAAGTTGTTGTGATTGCCACTGGTGTTCACTCTTTCTTTGGGAATGCATCACATTTAGTAGACTCCATTGAAGTAGTCATGTTGGGAAGCGCGGAAGGTGAGCCCTCAAGATCTGACGGTCTACATGAAATTTGGAACCCTCACAAAGCAGAAGAACGGTGCTTCAACGGCTCGCCTATCTACTACTGGAGTAGATGGAACTATTCACACCTCTGATCTTACGGTATATAGTGGCCCCGGATTGCGATCTATAGATCAGATCGTCCCAAGGACAAGCTAAAATGGACAGACTATAGCGCACACAATATCTCTCTGTATACTCTCGGTTTATCGTATGACTCAATGCCTTTCACGAGAGAAGTGCATCCCTTTATATAGGAAAGGAATGAGAGTTTGGGTGGGATTGGATAAGGCCAAATAATCCGATCAAATCCCTATCATCAATTAAAAATCAAATTCATAATTGAATTTGAAATTTAATTCAAAGGAAGAGACCGGAGAAAACATGGGACGTACCCACTAGTGATTGCTCACAAGTGGGCCCCACTGGCCTACGTCCAACATCTCCCACTCAATCACATTGTGGGATAGGCACATAAATTTGTCCATCTAACTTGCCTAATAACAATCAAAGAACCAAACATCGCGATCAAAAGAATCAGAGGCGTGGGACCAGCTGGATCACCATAATCTTCTCACAGGTGCTTAAGTACTAAGTGACCACCTGACTAGTACTCAATAACCCAAGCTTTGCAATGCCTATCCTAGTCTGCATGACCACACCGGATGGAGTTAACTTCCGATCTGAAGTACTCGACCAACATACGCACTTATCCAACTTATCGAGTTATTCTGAAAACTTGATTTTTCACAAACTTCGACTAAAACCAATTGAAAGCAATACTTATATATATTTGCTTTTTAAGAAAAATACTGTTTGCAAAAGTCCAAAAAAAAAAACAACTCGATACTGCCAACGGATAAGTCTTCAAGTGCGTATTTATAGTTCTAGAAACTTGGTGTAGCTGTCATGGGATCTTCCCCATGCAGATGTGTAATTTGGAATTAATCAAGCCGCTTTCCTAGCGTAACTGAGTCTGGCCAATCAAGGACCTTTCGTCATAGTACACTAAAGTAACGACACTCAATCTCATCCTCATATACACAAAAGGAGGGTAGTTAAGGACACAATGAGTCACCTACGGGACTAGCTACTCGCACGTGCAATAATTGGATCGAATCAAAGCAATCTGTAGGTAAAAGGTCCCAGCACGCGGCTACAATCCACGTCGTAAAGTAGACAATACTAGGTGAATGTCGAGTTTACAATACGCAAGTCATTCCACATGAGGTACGACTCATCTCATAACCTCATAACCTGGCTTTAATTTCAGGCCATAACATTGATCGCATGTAACGGAATGGCGCGATTATGTTATTCAACTGTATCAGTCTCATCTACAATCTTTATAAGATTGTAGGCGGATACGACTCACTCATATCATCATCCTCTATTATTCTCAATAAAGGGAAGTTCATACCTCAATGTATAAACATAGTCCCAAATGTACATCTCTTGTACATTCAAGGTTGGTCAATCCGTGCAAGTGGGTGACCGGCCTGCCGACAAAAATAGAAACCCTACATGATCTCAAGGTAAATGCTAATGATCTTCTTACCTAGTTTATATTAGAGGTTAATACTGAATAAATGGAATATATTATTCATTAATGAAAGATCGAATGTATTACAAAACAAGTACATCTGGCAAACTTTCCTCAATCCCATCTGCCTGACGTGAACCTGAAATAGATCTCTAGCTATAGGTTTCGTCATGGGATTAGTCATCACTCCTTAGTAGAAATGGAGCTGAGGGCGACCTTCTTATCTCTCACTTGATCACAGACGTAATGATACTTGATCTCAATGTGCTTAGATTTCTGGTGGTGTTTAGGGTCATTTGCCAAGTCAATGGGAGAAGTATTGTCTATCTTCAGCGATATAGGCTGACGAACACTCGGTACAACACCTAGACTCAATAGAAATCTGCGAACCCATGCACACTCCTGAACTGCAGCACAACATGCAATGTACTTGGCTTCCATAGATGAAAGAGCTGTGGATGTTTGTTTCTTACTCAACCATGAGATAGCTCCTCCTCCGAGTAAGAATACATACCCTGAAGTAGACTTTCCCTCGTCGGCGTCATTACCCCAAGCAGCATCGGAATATCCTTTCAGCTCGAGGCTTGTGCCTTCATAACACAACATTAGGTCTTTTGTTCCTCTGAGATAGCAGAATATACGTTTGACGGCTTGCCAATGAGACTGTCCCGAGTTACTCTGATAACAGCTGATTATGCCAACTGCATAGCTAATATCCGGTCTGGTGCAAAGCATAGCATACATTAAGCTCAACCATGAGATAGCTCCTCCTCCGAGTAAGAATACATACCCTGAAGTAGACTTTCCCTCGTCGGCGTCATTACCCCAGCAGCATCAGAATATCCTTTCAGCTCGAGGCTTGTGCCTTCATAACACAACATTAGGTCTTTTGTTCCTCTGAGATAGCAGAATATACGTTTGACGGCTTGCCAATGAGACTGTCCCGGGTTACTTTGATAACAGCTGACTATGCCAACTGCATAGCTAATATCCGGTCTGGTGCAAAGCATAACATACATTAAGCTCCCGACTGCGCTTGCGTAAGGTACTGAGGACATAGCCAATTTCTCGGCTTTAGTCTGGAGACACGATTTCCTGTCTAGCTTGGTAGCTTTATCCATAGGGGTTTCAATAGCTTTTGAATTTTTCATCCTGAACCGCTCTAAGATCTTTTGTATATAAGTTGCTTGAGACAAGCCTAAAAATTTCTTAGGGCAATCCCTGATGATTTTTACCCCAAGAATAAAGTTGGCTTCACCGAGGTCTTTCATCTCAAAGTTCGAGAATAGCCAATCTTTAGTCGATATTAACAATTGTATGTCATTACCAGCTAACAGGATATTGTCTATATATAGAGATAGTATCAGAAAAGATCTTCTAGACCGTTTCATGTATACACAATGATCTTCTTCACTCATCGTGAATCCAAAAGTGGTGATAGCCAAGTAGAACCTCATGTACCACTATCTTGAAGATTGCTTCAGCCCATAGATAGATTTCAACAACTTACAGACTTTCTTTGGATGCTTTTTGTCCACATAACCCATGGGTTGTTGCATGTATATCTCTTCATCCAAGTCACCATTTAAGAATGCGGTCTTTACATCCATCTGATATAACTCTAAGTTTAAACTTGCAACAATGGACAAGATCATGCGGATTGAGGAGAACTTTGTAACAGGTGAAAAGGTCTCCTCGTAATCAATGTCTTCTTGTTGTGTAAAACCTTTAGCAATTAATCGTGCTTTATACTTGTCCACTGTACCATCTGCCTTTCTTTTGATCTTAAGTACCTATTTATTACCTATCGCTTTGCGATTGGAAGGCAGATCAACAAGTTCCCAGACTTTATTCTTCTCCATAGAAGCGATCTCTTCATCCATTTTATTCACCCAATCGGCCAAGTTAGAAGAAATAATGCATCCTGATACGAATCATGTTCATCATCATCAACCACAACGCAAGAGAATTTTGCCCTTCAATATCGAAGTATCTTCGGGGAATCAATCCTCTTTCGCTTCGACGTAACTCAGGAGCCTGCTCAGATGTCCTCCCACTGTCCTGACGAACTATAGGAGGATCATCATCTTGACAAGTAGAACTCCCACTCTCCTGAGATACATCGGGTATTTCAAAAAGTTCTATTGGAGCCTTTTGCTTTATTCAGGTTGGGTATCTATCTTCAACGAAGGTCACGTCCCTGGATTCTATCTCAATCCATCAGCCATGGTCCTCATAAACTAGAACGTATCCCTTTGAATGCATAGGATACCTAATGAACACGCATTCAATGGTTTTACTATCAAGTTTACCTCTATGCGGAGTAGGTAGCAAAACATATCCCAAAGATCCCCAAGGGCGTAGGTTGGCTAGAGAATGAATCCTCCCAGACCACATCTCATATGGAGTCTTAGGAATGGATTTGGATGGGACTCTAT
The DNA here is from genome assembly GCF_029962835.1 of Magnolia sinica. Taxonomy (NCBI): domain Eukaryota; kingdom Viridiplantae; phylum Streptophyta; class Magnoliopsida; order Magnoliales; family Magnoliaceae; genus Magnolia; species Magnolia sinica. The sequence continues at coordinate 11,512,964 of NC_080591.1, read as the reverse complement.
TAAGGACGTAGACGGCTGTTAACAGTGCGTCTCCCCAGAATGTGGTAGAGAGATTGGCTTATGCCATCATCGATCTAACCATGTCCAAAAGTGTCATATTCCTTCTTTCTGCAACACCATTTTATTGTGGAGTGTAAGCCATTGTATACTGTCGAACTATTCCAATGTTTTCACAATATGACTTAAACGTTTCAGATGTATACTTGCCACCTCTATCAAATCGAAGGATTTTAATCTTTTTCTCAAGCTGATTTTCCACTTCAGCTTTATATTTAAGAAAACAATCAAAAGTTTCAGATTTGTGTGAGATGAGATACACATATCCATAGCGCGAGTAATCGTCAATGAATATGACAAAGTATTGACATCCATTTCTGGCACGTACATTAAAGGGTCCACAGATATCTGAATGGATTATCTTTAGTGTGCCCTTGGACCTAGCCGCTTTGGGAAATGGTTTCTTCGAAGTTTGCCCAGACACTCAATGTTCACAAAATGGCAAATCAACTTTGGATAAGGAGTCTAACAGACCAGAACGTACTAGTCTTATCATATGATCCTTTCCGATGTGACCTAACCTCGCGTGCCATTTTTGAGATTCAGATACTACATTTTTATTTGACATAGCAGATAAAGAAAGAGGGGCATTATCACAATCTACATCTAGAATAAATAAATCTGAAATTAAATTTTCCCATGCAAAGATGAGGTTATTCATTCTCAAAGAAACTCTTGTCCCGGAAAATCGAATATCAAAACCATCAAATAATAACCTAGAAACAGAAATTAAATTCCGATGCATCCCCGGTGCAAAAAGAGTATCACGGAGGATTATTGTTTGCCCTATGTGCGTACAGAGATGGAGAACGCCAATCCCTAGTACGTCTTCAACAGCGTTATTGCCCATGTACAGCTTGTAACTTCCTTTGGCTACATGCCGGAATTCCTCGAGTCCTCGACGACTCTGTGTCACGTGCTTTGTTGCGCCTGAATCCAAAATCCATTCGTTAAATATGGTATCAACGGAAAGGATTTCAGAACAAACGCCTACATACAAAGTATCTTGTGACTGAGAAATTACCGTCTTTTTATGAGCACACTGCCGAGCATAATGGCCGGAATTTCCACAGACAAAGCAGACTATATTTGTCTTTTTCTGCTTCTTCTTTCCATTCCCCTTCTTGAGATTTGGAGGAGGTGTTGTGGTCTTCTGTTCTTGATTATTCTTCTTCGCCTTCTTGCGAGCTTTGGACCGTTTATTGTTAGCTTTCCGCTTATGGGTCTCTGCTACAAAGGCCTTGGCCGAAACTGGCTGAATTGCATTCATTTTAACCTCACGTACCAAGTGGCCACAAAAGTCTCTGAACGTAGTGATAGAATCAGTATGGTTTAGAATTCTTTTGATTTGGGCCCAAGATTCAGGCAAGGAACAGTGCATGGTTATAATCTTCTGATTTTCAGTTAATTTACACCCAACATTCCTAAGGGCACTTATCATTTGTTCCATCTTACGAATATGATCTTTGATAGGGCAGCCAACAGGCATCCTGTACTCCTGGAATTCTAATTCTATTGCCCTATGTCACGCCCCAAACCCGAAAATCGGATTCACAGGAATCCCGATCGCCGAATCTGGTGCTGACAGCCTCCGTAGTACCCCATTCTCGGCTCCTAACGTTCATACGCCAGATTCCGATCCTGGGATCCTACAAGGAGGATTTTTTTTTGTACATTTAACTCGTAATAAGCATAATCACAAGTATACCTAATTTGCAAAGACAACAACATCATCACATATCCACTAATATGAACATTTGAATACAATACTAAAAGGGAAATACGTAAATCAAAAGTCAAACTCCAGAAGACCGCTGCACGCTCCAAGCTCAACACTGCTGCAACTTATCATCATCTACATGCATCTATCGTGCATAAGCTTATAGAAAGCTTAGAGGGTGGTGTAAGTGTGTGCATAAGGTAAGTGTCAAGTATTCAATACAATGTCATCATCATAAAATACCGGAAATACTGGTAATCTATATATCTTACATTATCGGAATAAGCAGAAAGGCTGACAAGATCATGAATTATCAGAGTAAGCAGAAATACTGACAAGATCATAAATCATAAGATAACAAAGTAAGCAATATAGAACAGCTATGCAAATAAGGAGTCATAAAAAACCAAATATCAGATGCCGAGGATGCGATGCAATATACAATTCCTAATGAGTTCACGAATAGCGTCAACTGTATCTAGACCATATAAATGCAGAAACGCAGTAACCTAAAATGTCGTATGCCGCGAATACCATACAATATGCGGTGCAAATGGAATGACCATACTGGAGTGTGAAGTCAGGATGATAGTACGTAATATCGTAGGCTATGGGGTCCATCACAAGGGACTTCTATCCAAACCAGTCTCATACCTAAATTTGGATTGTCAGACTCAATGTGGTAAACTCCTGATCTCAGGTTAGTCGCGCGCCCCAACCAAAATCCTGGCCATTGCGAAGGCACACGTAACAAATAGTTGCACACTACCAACCTGAGTGGATAGTGAATGAATGAATGCATGAATGAGTATGCAACTCCTGCTCACTAAATCCAAATATCAATACAGTTCATCTCTGGGATCAACACTGGGGTTTAGTACACTCTAAATGACACTGCCGCTCTCCCAGCCGCACAGTCCAAGTGAGCGTAAGAAACCTCACTATCCACCTGGCCAATAGTCTGCCAATACCCATCCAGCACGTCGATAGCGGACCCATTCACGAGCTGGTCAAACTCAGCCTAGTATTGGCCCCTACCCTCGAGCGGGTAAGGCCACACCCTCTCCCAACCGACCACGACACAGTGGGAGACGCGGCCTCCTGGTATTCGGCACTCGGGCGCTCATGTATCCACTCGGTCTCGACGTTGGGGCATCTCCTGGCCACGGAGGTTTAGGGATTTTCACCCAGGGACATCTATGGCGGCCGTATATTAGAACCAAACATTTTCGGTGTCCCATTTGGCCATCCACGATATGCCTGTGGAGGCTACGACCCTGATGTCGCTAGGGCGTACAGTAATCATAATGCGAGATGCATGAGTCATACAATCCAGTCATGCATCAATCCTGCGCATACCGCGTGCTCATGTGAGATAACCTCCGCCTATCAAGGAGTCTCATAACAACATGCTCAATGACATATGCAATGATCAACCACATCTCATAACAAACATGCAGATGATGCGTATGGGCATGTATCATGATGCTATGCTGTCACATACTCATAATCGGTATCAACAACCAGCATCGACAATCGACTTCGACAATGTGGACATTTAACCAACATTGCCCTCAAGGAATGGCCCACATAGAGCCAAACATATCATGGGCCCACAGCCTCACACAAAGGCCTGATATACAACACAGTGGGCCTTACTCAAGGGCCACATATACACAATAGGCGGGCCCTGCTCTTGGGCCTCAAATACATGACATGTGGCCCTACACATGGGTCTCGAATACATCAAATGGGCCATGCATCATGGGCCATGAATACATCACAATAGACCTTTCTCATGGGCCTAACATACATCGTAATGGGCCTTTCTCATGGGCCTAACATACATCGTAATGGGCCTTTCTCATGGGCTTAACATACATCATAATGGGCTCCATAGCCTGGTCCTCAAATGCATCCCAATGGGCCTCATCACATAGGCCTCATATACATCATATTAGGCCTTAAACACAGCCTAAATGCACATCACAACGGTCCTTAAATACGGGCCGCATATACATCGCATTGGGCCTCAACAATCGGCCTCGATATTCGGCCTCAATAATCGGTACCGATAATCAACATCTATAATTAGCACTGACAATCAGTATCGATAATCGGCACCGATAACCAGCATATATAAACAAGGCAGGGTCCATAGATAGACAACCAATCAACAATAATGTAAAGATCGGCTCTCGGCCGTGGTTATATCAATCCGATAGCACAGAGCCATCTGTCTATGGCGAATGGGGCCCACTTATTTGGGTTAACCCACGAAGAGAATGGGCCTAACAAGGCTTAAGGGAAGGTTAGAATGAGGACATCTAACCGTCATTGCTCATCAATGTGGATATTCAACCAACATTGCTCGCAAGCAGTGGCCCATGTAGAGTCAAACATAAGGTGAGCCCATAGCCTCACACAAAGGTCTAATGTACATCGCATTGGGCCTCATACAAAGGATATATATACACAACAAGTGGGCCCTGCACATGGGCCTCAGATACATCGCATGACCACAACCCGTGGGCCCAATGCACATCATAATGGGCCTCGTTAAATGGGTTGCAAAGTATCACAATGGCCATGCCATATGGGCCGAAAATACATAATAGGTTGGCCTCAAATATCCAACAAGTGGGCCTTGAGTAGCCAATAGGTGGGCCTCGAATATTCATCAGAGCTGGGCCTTGTACATGTAGCAAGTGGGCCCACACATCACAGCTGGGCCTACCAGTGGTCCAACCAAAGAACGGCCTGTATAACATACACATCACGGTGGGTTGCATCATTGGGCCGCACTAATGGGCGACAAGTATATCAAAGTGGGCCTAACGGATGAGCCACAAACACATCAAAGGTGGGCCTCATGGATGGGCCATACACACATCAAAGGTGGACCTCATAGATGGGCTATAAACACCTCAAAGGTGAACCTCCTCAAATGGGCCTTATGTATATACCAAGGTGGGCCTCATACATTCCTAAAAAAAAAGGATCATATTGAGGGATCTGGACGATTCCACAAATAGCAGTGGAGATAATGATTTTTGCCGTTTACAATTCCAAGGCCCACCATCAAATTTATTTCCCATCTAGTCTGTTAGTAAGGTTACAAAGACTTGGTTGGGAGGAAAAATAAATATCAATTTAACCCAAGACACTACTATGGTCCAAAAAAAAAAGACTTCAATGGTAAGCATTCGTCTCTCCACAGTTTTCTGTGGTGTGGTCCACCTGATAAATCAGCCTCATTCTTAGTCTTAAGCCTAAGATGGCTTGCCAATTAGATGAATGGTTTGGATGCAACACATGCGTCAAAGAGGGTCCCACACATGGGGTGCACACGTCACCAAGGTGGGCTCCACAGAACCTGCTGCTTCAACAGCAGCTTTAGGCTAGTGTGTGGTACACCTGCCAATCTAATCCCATCACAGGTGGGTCCTAAGTGGGCCCCACCATATCATTTATTTTCCTTCCAGCTGTTGATAAGGTCACACAAACCCACAAAATAAATAAATAAATATTATATTTGTCCAAAACTTCAGGACTAAGAAAGTTTCAATGGCAGACGTCCAACCCCACTGCTTTTGCTGTGTGGTCCTCTGATAGGCAGATTTGCCTTATTTTTGAATTCAAGCCCTTAAAATAAGCTTTCAAAATGGTTGGACAAATTGGATGCAACACATGCATCATGGGGGGGGGGGGGTCCACATGAACTATGGATCTGACTCATTCTTTAGCTCATGTCAAAAAAATGAGCTTTCAAGATGGATGGACTGTTTGGATGCAGCACATGCATCATGGTGGGTTCCACTGTCCAGGTGTGGATGGTGTGGATAAAATACATGAACCATGGTGGGTTCCACCGTCCACGGCTGTGGACGGTATGTCCAAAACACATACATCACTGTGGTCTCACGTGGGGCCCACCATAATGCTTACTAGCAATCCAACCCATTGGTAAGGTCACACGAACCTGGATGAAAAGGAAAAACAAATTTCATGGTGATCTAAAACTTCTGTGGCCCAGAAAAGGGTTTCAATGGCAGCCGTTCAATCACCGCTGTTTCCTATGATGTGGGCCACCTGAGCTTTGTATATGGATGATTCTTGGGGTGGCCCACTGCCCGGAGGGGGCCTATAAAATGGACAGTCTGGATATACAACACACATCATAGTGGGGCCCACGGCTGGGACCGTGGTCCCTAGCCCGTCTGCCTACGCGATAGGACGCCGCTGGCGTCCTCTAACGGTAAGCAGCAGCAGTAGCTGCTGCTGCCATTATATATATATATATTAAATGGTTTTTGTCTGGTTTTTTGCATGTAGGGCCCACATCGGGCAGATCCACACCACCCATTGTATTTCATGGCCCGAGACGGACCAAACAAGTCCAATATTCACTATATTTTTGGTGCATCAAAACAACAGGGTGGATTTTAGTGGTAGACACACTGTTTGCTATGCTAGGGCCTGTCTGAGAGTCAGATTAATCTCATTTTTCGGCTCAACACTTAAAATGATCTAAGAGATAGGATAGATGGCGTAGATTAAACTTATACATCGAGGCGGGGCTTGTATGAGTGGTCCTTCCAAAGTTTTTTTTTTTTTTTTTTAAATCAAAATGACATTTTTTTTTGTCTTGATTGCTTGTCAGTACACAACACTCTCACTTCACTCTTCACTTCTCACCCACGTCCAGCGTCCGTTTTGCATACAACACATGTATAAGGTGGGTCCCACATGTGGGGACCATGGCAATGGCTGGTGGGTCACACGTGGACGTGGCCCACTTGATTTGGACCAACTTGATATTTGTGTTTTCCCATCTCCCTAAGATAGGGCCCAAATGGTTTGAACTATTGGATAAGACATACATCAAGTGGGGTACATCCGGGTGGGCCACACCGCCACATCGTCACACAACAAAAGTGAAAGAGAGAGACGGAAAGAGAGAGAGAAGAATAGAGACACCCACCTTTGATCTTCTCTTCCTTCTTCCGCCTATAGTCTCTAGAGCCCCAAGGAAACGATTCCAACGGTTGAGATGGACTTTAAATGGTGGAGATGGAAGGTAGGAAGGTGGGCCACACTAGCTCTCTCATGGGGAGCTTGGACGTGAGTTGCTTGGGATGAAAAATGAGAGAGAGAATGAAAGAGAGAGAAATGATGGGAGAGAGAGATGGTGGAGTGACATGAGAGGTAAGGTACTTGTTGACTTTATGGTACTTGTGTAAGAGAGAGGTAAGCCAAGGTATGCTTGTACTTGACTTTGATTAATGGATTGATGTGACATTTGATGTGATTGATAGAACTTTCTCTTGTAATTTGCAACGCGCGGCGTTTTCCTCGAACTGAACGCAAGCCTACATCTCCTGGCCTGGGTATCGCCTCTGCGCGTAATACGTGGTGTCGGAACCGCGGCGACGGCGCGATCGCAATGGTACAAGTTTCGAGTCGAGCCGACTCTGATATACAAGACACGACTTAAGATCGCGCGCAAATGCCGGTAACAGATCGCGGGTCGTCGGAATTCGACCGGGAGGGCCGCGGAAGCCCAGGGAACGGTATGATCTAAGATACGGGCCTTACACCCTAACTCTCACATCTGACTTCTGTGCATAGGCATCTGTCAATGCTTCCCAGATTTCCTTAGCGGTTTCATGCACTTCATACGTAAGTATGAGTTCTTTGTGCATAGTGCTAAGAAGGACATTACGGGCTGAACGATTTTGTTTTCGACACTTATTATAGCGAGTCATCGCAACCCTATGCTCTTGTAAATTCCCGTTTTCAGCCAAGATGGGTTCCTCTTGAACTACATCGAGTGTGTAAGATATGTCGTCCTCGTCCAAAACGCATCGCACCGCGCAGTACCAGTCTTCGTAGTTGTTACCGTCGAAATGTTGTCCTTTCAGCTATTCAGCGATTAACACTTTGGTAGCCATCTCTACATTGCATGAGTATCACTACTTAGCTAAGATCTAAGGTATTGACACTAATCATCAACATTTCTACGTGTTATATAAATTTTCAAAGTATAAAAGCAGTTAACACATCTTAATGAGATCTGAAAGTCCACATACCCGAATGGGCAGTGTAGAACAATCAAGTTCTCTAATTAAGATGGGTTTAATACTTTTATAAGAATAAATTTGTATAACGTGCAACCTTCCATTATTGGTTGCATGCATCATTTGGTGAAGGAGAATAAACTCCCACTCAGGTTATGCACAACCTATAGTTTTTAGGGAGCATCTAAGCACTAAGTTTTGTAATTTCTAATGAAAAATGTAGGGGGATAAGATCTAAACACATCAAGTCGAATATTTTCATGCATATTAACATCATCATCAGAAAGGAAAAATCAAGTGCTTAGATATCAAGAGAGTACAATCTTCATCTGTGATCATGACCATTAGTGATGGATCCGATCATTACCGTTAATGATCATTGTTGATGATGGGATCCATTCATCAACATTGATCATCATGGTTGATGATCGTTTCGTTCACTAATAAGCTTTAGATCAACAGTGAAGAAGATATAATAAAGGAAACAACATACTTGATATGTGTCCATCAACTCATAAAAAATATATATGATCAAATCCAAAACTCAAGATAACACATTCAGGTTGCAACATATCTGAATGTGGGCCACAGTATTGTTTTGTAGATTAAATATGAATTCAATAAATATGTGCATAGATCTTTCAACAAATCTATACATGTGGAATTAGCAAAACTAAAACATAGTTGATGCACGTGTACATCAGCCAACACGTGTACATTAGCTAATCACGTGAGATGTACATCAGCCTATCTGCTTCACACAGCAGAGAGGCATGTATGCCACGAGGTGATTTTTGGATTTATTTCACACATATGCCATCTGCTTCACATGTGAAATGTACATATCAGATGTGTACCATTAAACGTGTTGGATTTATAATAGCAACGTGTACAGCAACATGTAGGCTGACGTACAACATGTAGGAAACGTGTGATGTATACATGTAGACTGACGTGTGATGAACATCTTGTAGGCAGACGTATTGTATTTTAACACGTTAGAATATATACATGTATTGCATGTTAAAGTACTTTAACATATACTCATGTGGTGTGGTCCACCAGAATAGTGGATCTGCCTCATTTTTAACCCTATATCATGAGATGATATAGAGAAAATAATGAACAGAGCAGATCCCTAAGATGACATCATTAGTGGACCCACCATTCCATCCTTCTTAAATGGAAACCTTCCACGTACAATTATATGATGATGTATATATTTTAGTTATAGTATAACACGTCAGCCCTCCTCACACGTTAACATATGGCTTGTAGTTAATATGTTTAATGATATAGTAGGCTGCATTACATGTGTTATTCTTGCATGCTTTATACGTGCACAGCATCCACACCATCATTTAAACTACATGTATTTGAGAAGCCATGTGTATTGTAAGCACTAGATCACGTGGCCTACATCTATATTCAGCCAACTATATCACATGTATACAGTAAGCCATCCATGTGTACTGTGAACAATTTATATCCTTCCATGTGTACATATATAAACTACATGTGTAAACACCATGCTAACGTGTTGCTGTAAACAACATGTTAACAGAAACAATGCAACATGTTATAGGACATCATACAACAATATGCAACATATAACCAACGTGTTATAATACATCATATAACAACATGGAACGTGTTGCTGTAAACTACATGTTAACAGAAACAACGTGTTGACATATGTACAGCACAACACATTGGCATGTGTACATAACAACATGTGCACAAAAGAACATGTATACAGTAGCCAATGTGTACAAAAGCCATGGTAATTATTGCTAAACTTGTATATAGATACATGTGTGTACAGCCAACATGTGTACAAATACATGTGTAAATATAGTACAGATACAAGATTCATGTCAAAGGGCCTTTATATATATATATATATATATATATATATATATATATATATATATAATATTTTTATCGAAATACAGTGTGCAGTGTCTACATCATGCACATCTATGTACACAGTCTCATGTGTATACATCTATGCACATTTATGCACATCTATGTAGTCCCATTTGGTGCATATTTACATATCAAGAGTCACAGTGCACACTGATCTTATACATTTCAAAAGCCAGGAGCATGAATCCAATAATTTTAAAAAAAGGGCCACTTACCTTTTTAGATGAAAATTATAAATCGGAGATCTGCCGTTGAGTTTGCTTTGATACCACTGTTGGGAAGCGCGGAAGGTGAGCCCTCAAGATCTGACGGTTTACACGAAGTTTGGAACCCTCACAAAGTAGAAGAACGGTGCTTCAACGACCCGCCTATCTACTACTGGAGCAGATAGAACTATTTACACCTTTGATCCTATAGTATATAGTGGCCCCGGATTGCGATCTATGGATCAGATCGTCCCAAGGACAAGCTAAAATGGACAGACTATAGCGCACACAACATCTCTCTGTATACTCTCGGTTTATCGTATGACTCAATGCCTTTCACGAGAGAAGAGAGAAGTGCATCACTTTATATAGGAAAGGAAGGAGAGTTTGGGTGGGATTGGATGAGGCCAAATAATCTGATCAAATCCCTATCATCAATTAAAAATCAAATTCATAATTGAATTTGAAATTTAATTCAAAAGAAGAGACCGGAGAAAACATGGGATGTACCCACTAGTGATTGCTCACAAGTGGGCCCCACTGGCGTATGTCCAACAGGTCAGACATTTCCAGAAGGTGAATACATGAACAGATGAAGCAATTATGATTACTTCAAATATCACGTGCTTTTCAGGAAAAAAGACATAAGAAAAAGTACTATTGATGTTTCACAAAATTAGGAAAAAGAATTTCATAATCTGATAATGAAAATAACTAAGTACCCTTGATATTTTCTGGAAAAGATAGGATATTTTCTCACAAGTAGATATCATGTGTTTTCTGAAATGATAAAGCAACCAGGATACTCTAAACAAACCATTATGTTTCATTACTATCATGCTACTGATTTCTTCATAAAATCCCGTAAGTCGACATTAGTGTGAATGCTATGCTATATGCTATTCATTCGCTATTTAAAACACTGGTGCTAATACAAAAGTCCAGTCGTAAATTTTACACCCATGTTTCTGAGTGCTGTATTCTTGAATTGTTTCCAGGCATATTTGTTTCTTTACCTATTCTTTTTCCATTTGTGCATCCTTAAACTAAGTGCCTTGGTTTTGGTTCTTTCTATCACCTTGCTCTTCTCTAGGTAGAGGGCTTTTTGAGATCCATGTAAAAGCAGATCCAATCTGCTGGAAGACGTGGATTGTTTTCTAAATGATCTGTCAGCCCTCAAGTTCAAGAGAAGTTTACTTTGAAGGACATGCGGTGTTTCCAAGGGGTGCTTGCTCCATTTGATTTCACTGCAGTCATTGATTTGAGAATACCTGGATAAAGGTGGTTTACATTGCCATAGGGCTTTTAGATTTTTGAACTTTCAAGGGAAAAAAAAGGGTTTTGTTCTTAAAGGTCTTTATAGTCATGTTCATGACTATTGTTGTATTCGGTGCATAGCTTAGGCGAAATATATGCTAAAATTCTGACAGGATCCTATCCCAACTTCTTTATTTGAGATAAACAATGACCTGGTTAAGTCATTCAATCAAATTATTCCAGATTATCTTGACGTATATGGGAGTCAATTCATTGGATAGGGTGGCTCCTTTGAGTTAGAAGAGAGGATTGGGCATGCTAGGAAAGTTTATAAGCAAACTATGAAGCGCCCGAAACTACTTGATGAACATTTTGTGCAGATTTCAAAGCAAACCCGCAATAATCCTGATAGGTATGCTCTTTGCTATCTGTTGGGTTCTAGTCATCGATGCGAGCAGATTCCCTTCTTGTGCATGCTCTTTCTTCATCATAGGTTTCTTTGTTTCAATTTCTATTGTTGGTTTGTTTATTTCTACAGGCAATGGTTGATAAAGGCATAGGAATTAATGTATTTGTGCACATCTTCCATGCTTCGTAGTAAGGATATTGGGGATATTTATCTGAGCATGTTCATTGTGTAGCCCATGGGGTGAATGTTGATCCTGAAATCCAAACCCTTGCATTGAATACAGGGGATGCTCTGAAACCTTCTATGAAGGTTGGACCTAGGCAAGCAATTCATGCACATGAAGAGATTGAAGCTCTGTTGACTGGTAGAAAGCTTACGACCATAGTGCTTTTCTTGGATGAGATGTTTAAAGAAATTACATACAACATGGCATCAACTGTTGCTGATGCTATCAAGGTACTTCTAAACACTTCCCCCCCTTTGTTCTTTAGAGGTTTTCTGACATTCACTGTAAATGGGTTCCGGTTTTATTTTTGTTTGCTTCACAAATACTATTTTATGCCATGTTTGGTTAAATCCTTCCGGCTTTAATCACTTTGCAGTTTTGAATAATATATAGTGGAGCATAGTCATTGACAATCATATTATTCTACAGATGTGTGGATGTTTTAACAATGTATGTATTCAAGTAATGCCTCCAACGTGAAATTTATTGTTTGTCACTGCATTCTTATATTTTAATGGACGTTGCAATTTTTTTCTGTAAAAAATGTTGGATCTATTTCTTAACGATGAAAACTACATCTGCTTCAGGAAGTCGCAGGGATCATCAAGCTTTCAGCACCATCTAGTTTCAATATATTTGAAAGCAGAAAAGTTGTCACTGGTACTAAATCACCTGACCTTGGCAACAGTAATCATTTTTATCACTCTCTTGAGTCTATTTGTTTGCCAAAAAGAATATTTTGCAGACCCAATGTTTCTACAGTTATCTTATGTGCAGGTGAGTGTAAGGTAGTGACCAGTTGATTGAAGCATTATCTTGCATTCCCTTTGATTTCAGTGGTAAGTTCATCTTCTTTGTTTCAAATTCAGTACTTTGTGGTAATTTTTGTTTTTCCCATGCCAGTTGCAACACAATTATGTTTTGGGGAATTATCCAGTTGGGAGGGATGGTGCTGTGCAGTTGTTTGCATTGCAAATTTTGGCCGAGTTTGGATTTGTTGGGAGTCCAGAAACATGTACATCAGTAATTTTATGTTTTTTGAGCATAGGTTTATCTTTTAACCATGGGTAAAATTCAGGTCAGGGTGTGGGCCTAGTTAGGTCTTAAACTCAATCCATTCCGTGAACCTGTAATAAGTTCATCTTCTTTGTTTCAAATTCAGTACTTGGTGGTAATTTTTGTTTTTCCCATGCCAGTGGCAACATAATTATATTTTGGGGTATTATCCTGTTGGGAGGGATGGTGTTGTGCAGTTGTTTGCATTGCAAATTTTGGCCGAGTTTAGATTTGTTGGAGTCCAGAAACATGCACATCAGTCCATAGGTTTATCTTTTAACCATGGGTAAAATTCAGGTCAGGGTGTGGCCTATTTACTAGTTAGGTCTTAAACTCAATCCATTCCGTGAACCTGTAATAATCCTAAATATGCCTGGATTTGGTGGTGGCCACTGCTCAAGCATGGTCCATTTGCCACCCTCCTTAGAGGGGTGGCAGTGGGTCGAGTTTGGACCTGTTCAGCGTCAGCCCTTGCCCAACCCATTTACTAAAAGGGCCAAGAATTTTAGCCCAATCCTAGCTCATGACCCATGACCATGTGGCCCGACCAAACTTAAAATTCACCAAGCACAATCCCAACCTGACCCGACCCACTGAACTGTAAATAGGTTGCGCTCGAATGACCTGACCCGCCACACCAAAGACCTTTGTATATCCATTGATCCTTTCACTTTGTAGAGAAGACAAACAAGCCCTCCTTTCTATTTCATTTTATTATATATATGAAATTCAAAAGATTCTTTTGATTGCTTGCTTGATTGATGTGGAGAAAGTACAACCCTACTGAACATTGAATTAAGTCAAGCTTTTAGGTTTGTGAAGTATGCTTTGAATGCAAGCGGATATTAAAACAAACATTGCCTGATTTTCGTCAGAACTTTCGAATATGTTGAAAGATTACCATGCTGGCTAAAAGAAATATATGATTATTCTAAAGTCCAATTTTCATGATTGCAATTGTTTGATCTTCCAATGTTTCTCTTCATATTTTGAAGGAATATGCATTTATGGATGGGCATTGTTTTATAGAGATCCTTTTCGTTGACTGAAGAAGAGTATCTACTGAGGCCTGTTGATGTTGCAAACACATTGAAATGCTAGGGAGTTGTCTCACATATTCGGAATAGGCTCTCCAAATTGAAGGAGCGACCTCGGATAGGAAAGGTAGTCTACCAAAAAAAAACAAAAAATAATAATAATAAATGCTGGATATGTGCTTCCTATAAAAATAAAAATTAAAAATTAAAAAAAATAATAATAATAATAAACTTCAAGATGAGATTATAATGGTTCTTTATTTTTTTTCAAGATATTTTCTTCCATTTAAAGTAAACTAGTCTGGTCCATATGGTGAAGAGTCAAATTCATTGATACTTTGGAAGAGGATGGCGAATGATGATCCATATGCACGACATGCGGCATACATGTATTGATCCAAACTCAAATCATGGATCTTTAGACAGGGCAGGGCCTCAAATTCAGATTGTTTGGAAAGTTGTAAGTTTTAACCTCTGACTAATGGAAATTTATTCTTTGAATTTGCTTCATTCCTTAATTTTCATTTTAGAGTCCATTTGACAATCACCAATCAGATGGTTTCGTTCAGCATAATATTTGAATCATGCAACATCTAGAACTAGGCCTAGGATTGGAAGCTTTGGATAGAGGTGCACATGTTTGCTGCATGTACAGTGGCTGCATGCACAAATGATGGATCATCAGATGTATCGAATATCTCCTCTAATTCAATTATGTGACTAATTTTATCTTCCTTGTTGTAATATCATATGAGTAATCTTCTTCTTCTTCTTCTTCCTTTTTCTTTGGAAAGATAAACTAGCTTCTATTAAGAAACTAAAATAGGAGAACAACAAGATATTAGTCCAGCTAGCATCGCCTAAAACTAACTTTTATTAAGGAACTAAAATAAGACTACAACAGGACGTTAATCCAGATTCCAGCCAGCATCATCTTGGCCTGGCTAACATAAACACCTTACACACAACAAACACGTATCACCTAGGTATCTATGAGATCAAACACTATATTGTCTTGATGCTCCTTGTTTGGCATATATGTCTGCTATATCATTGTCATCTCTGCCCACATGGGAAAACACTATTTGATCCATTACATAGATCCCTATAACATTTTTTTTGTTTACATATGTTTAATATTGCTTGTGCTAGCATTTTCCTTTCAAATATTTACTGGATTACGCACTGGCGAGGAGACCCGGGTACCCCTATCTGTAATTGTGGGGGATACTTGTTTGAAATCTGGTTACTATGCATGTTTGATGTTAATACTGGCGTCCACTGGATGTGAATATTTGTTCTGGTGCCTGTGGTACTGGCAGACTTTTTGTAAGCTACAACTATTCTGAAATGGATCACGACTGTGGATGATTGTATTTGCAAAGATTAGCTTCTGATTTTCTTTCAAACTACATCTTTCTTGCTGTTGGAAGGGTGGCTCAAGTACTGATTTGAGCATTATCCTTTGCTTATTTCCTACCAATTCATGTATGATATTTCTGTTGAACCTTTACAGTAGATGCATAAACGGTCATACCTATTCAACATCTTTTTATGAAGCCATTTTTGTATTGATTTTTATAGAATAATGTTAGGGTGATAGCATTTGATTATAACATTATATTGTTGTTTATATTACTATTCTACAGATGATGAAGCAGAGGAGATAAAAAAGAAAAAGATGAAACTTGTTGGGAAGGAAATTAGTTTTGGTTTTGTAAATGTTGATTGCACTAAGAAAACTAAAACCGTTGTCAAGAAAGTCATTAGCACATCCCTATCTAATGGCTCAGATTTTGATGATGCAAAGGAGGTAACTCTACTTTCGGGTTATCTTTTCTTATTGGTCTCAGTTTGAGTGCTTTAAATGATGCTTGCATCCTTTAAATGTCTCTTTTTCCATACTGAAAAATAGTGACCCTGTTAGATCAAGCCAAAAAGTTAGGCCTAGGGGTTCATGAGGTGATCATCTTGGGCAATTAAAATATTTTCTTTTATGCAGTGCTTTCTTGAATCTGTGAAAATGTAAAATTTTAAATTAATTCACAGAAAATTTGATCTTTCCATGAATATGAATTTTTGGACTATGGTATTTATAATTTATTATTTTTGTTCAGTTGCTACTCCTGAGAAGATCAGAGAACCGATGAAGGTTGAGGAGCGGACCAAAAATGAAGTAGAAAGTCATTTGCAGGTGGGTTTTTGATCTCGATCTTGAATTTTTATTATTTTTCTCTTCTTTGTTTTTGGTTCCTGGGATATTACCAAATGGATGGCATGGATAAAACAAAATTACCAATGTGAGCCCACCAGCCTCATGCAGGACTGTCTATCTTTAGCCAGGTCCCAATGGGATTCAAACGGTTTTGATTCATCAGTCTCTTGGTTCACTATATTGTGTTGTTTGAGTGAATTTGATAGATCGGAAATCCCTTTCATCTTCTCTTTAGAGAATGAAAATGCTCATATGCCACAATTGTCATTGATTATCATGCTCTAGTTTCGAAAAATGAAGGTCCTGTTAAAAAGGGATGTGAGCCCCACTAAAAATTAAAATTCAAACCATCTCTTAGTCGATTTGATTCGTTCATTTTAATTGGATAACTGTGAATTCAAATGAGAATTTTTTTTCCAGCTTTTTTTTTTTTTTTTTTTTAAAGTTCTCTGTGGCATACAATAATAAATTTTGAACTATTTTCTTTTGCCCTCATACTTGGATCGATGGCATGAAATTAAGATCCTTAACATATGGTTGGGTTGAATTTGCTTCATGACAACCTAGTGGGCCCTATGTAAGATGTGGATGAGTTCAAAATATGGGTCTCTTGCCGTACGAGGCTATTTAGCAGTTTCCTTCTTCCTTTTTTTTTTCCTTCTTTTTTCTTCACTTCATGGGACTCACATGAAGCCGAAGCTTCTTTGACAATTGGTAGTTGTATGATTGGAGTTTGCATTCTCTATGCAACGATTAAAAAACTCCGGTCAAGTTTCAAGGAAGTTCGTACCGTCTTTGGTGCAAAAAATAACTTTTTTAAAAAAAAAGTTGTCAAGCCACAATCTCCAAAGTGGAAGATATGACAAGTAGAGGTAAGTTTTTTGGTATTTATTTGTTTTGTTTTTGTTAGTGGGCATGAATGGTGGGAGTTTGTGAAAAGGAAGAGGGTATGGTGGTTCCTTTATAGATGTTATAAGTTTTTCTTATTGTATGAATGAATAGTGAGAGTTTGTGAAAGGAATGAGAGTGTCAGGGTCCTCTTTTTTTATTGTATAAATGGTGGTACCACATGTATCACGAATATTCACCGCGGACCATTGATAATAACTATAGACCGCAGATAATAATAGTGGCCTACAAATATTTATCGTGAACCACATATAATATTAGCGGGCCATAGTTAATATCCGCGGTCTACAATGAACATCAGTAGAATTCACTGTAGATTGTTCATAACCCCAAGTCTAGGGTTGCGATGTAGTAATAACTCGTGAGAACGAGTTCGAATCCACAGGGACTAAACTTGTATGTATTCTGAAAAGAACTAGAACTAGAACTAGAAGAAGATCTAAATTTGAATTTTGGAATAAAAGAGAGTAATTGTGAATAATGTTTAAATTATCAATTAAAGGTGGAAACTAGGGTATCAAGGATCCACTTGTAGCTATTAAGATGCTACCTTGTTTGATTCAATAAACACAATTGGAATTGGAGTTCTATCCTATCAAATTGGAAGATAAAAAAATTTAAATCAAATCTTAACTTTTAATTGACCTAATTTTCAATCGAGGAGAATTATGAAGATTGGAAGGGATTCCATCACCCTACCATGCCCAGGAGACGATTGTGAACAATGAAATTTACCAATCTCACTATCTCAAAAAAGGAAAAGAAGATATTCAAAGCTATCACAGTATCTATTGTAATTTGAGTCACAATTTATCATAGAAAATTGAAAATATTCCTTTAATATTAAACTAGAAATCAATGGAGTTTAATAAGAATAAGAATTAAAGCAAAATAAACATCTCAATACGCTATAAGCTTTACCCCTTAGCCTTAGTTAAGAGGTTTAGCCAACCATATACATGATTGAAACCAAATCTCTTAAATAAAGCATTAAAAATAAACTATGGAAGAAGAAAAACTCTTTGACGGCTACTCCACTCCTTTGTTATGATCCTTAAGACCTTTCCAAACCCTAGAAGAAGCATCTTAGGGAGTCCTATTTATAATTGTGAAACTCCAACTTTCGCACCTAGTTGGAAAAATCTAGAAACGGCCTCAAATTTACACTCTCTTTGCAGTTTACTAAATTAAACTTCACTCTGCACAACTAAAATAGACTGAGTTTCAGAATATGCTTTTTTAGAACATTTTAGGAATATGTTTGTTTTCAGGATAATTTCAGGATTCCTTTTCTTCACTTCAAATCTTTGATTCTTTTCATTTCTTACTTGGTTTTCTTAAATCTTTGGCATGTGAATTTTTCATTAATGATTTCTAAATCTTCAAATCTTCATTTAGTAATCTTTTAAGCATAAATCTTCCTTTTGACATCAGTTTCGCATTGAGCTCTCGAAATCACTACGCACATGAAAATATGCATAATTAAATCGATTAAACACTATCATGTTTATAAAACCAATGTATAAATAGGGAGAAATATGTAATATTTCACACTCAACATAGATTGTCGATATTAACCGAGGACAACCAATGTTTATTGTGGACTGCAGATAATATTAGCAGTCCCTTGTTAATATAAGCGGTCCATAGTAAATATCAATGGTCCTTTTTCAATATTATCGATCCACATTGAATATCAGCAATCATCTATCATTATCGACAGTCCTCTATTAATATATGCGGTCCTCTATAAATATGATTTTTTTAAAAAAAAATCCAATACTTTGTCCTTCATATACTATAGAATCATTTCGCGAGACAAGGGAACCTGACCCTTGCTTATAATAAGAGAATTTAGAGATAAAATAAAGAATGAAAGAGAAGGAAAAAAATAATCAAATATTTCAATAAAAACTGGTCCCGATCGCAAGCATCAATTTATGAGTCAATGGATCAAATCATCTTTTAAATTTTCAAAAAATTGGTTCAATAGAAACTATTCTCGATCATAACAATCAATTTGTGAGCTAATGGGCCGAATAATCTTTCAAATTTTATTTTATTTTTTTAAAATAGCTTAATAAAAATTGATCCCAATCGCAACTGTTGGATTGTGAGTCGATTGACCGAATCATCTTTAAAAATAATATCTCAAAAATATTTCAATAAAAACTGATCTCGACTACGGCCATTCGATCATGAGACGACCGACTAGATCGTCCTTACGAAAAATATCCCCAGCAAAGTTCTGACTGCGATAACTAGATCATCAAGAAATAAGTTAAGCCCATAAATCCTCCCCGGTGAATCTGAATCTCGATCACAATTATTAAGTCATGAAATAACATATTGGATCATCCCCACTGAGTCCCACCACCATCAAAGCATAAAAACAATAACATTGGGCAACCAAATTACAATATATATATATATATAATCTCGATCATAATTATTAAGTCATGAAATAACATATCAGATCGCCCCCAGTGAGTCCCACCACCATCAAAGCATAAAAACAATAACATTGGGCAACCATATTACAATACACACACACACACACCCAGCATAGTTGATTTTGATCACAACCATCAAATTGTGAGACAACAAAGTAGGTCCATCCCAAAAAAACCCAAAACCATTGTTTTCAACAAAAAACAGTTCCGATCATAGCTATCTAACTACAAGAAGATAGGGTAGACCCTTTTTTATGTTTTCAATAAAAATCAGCTTACATGGAAACTCACCGACATCTCCAGTGGAGGTAGCCAAGTAAGCTGGACTCACTTCCAAAAGCCGTTTGCAATAAAATTCTAACGGAGTATCACTCCCCAGGGTGGGGTGGTTTTCAAAAAATCTAAAAAAATGCACTAGGCGTTCAAGGCACTAAGAGGTCTTTCATCCCTTCAGGTGGTGGCCAACATAAAATAAAAATAAGATCCGATGGCCTGTAGTTTCCTCGAAACTGCTAGGAACCACATTTATACAAAGTACAGGCAATCTGAACTCTAATGTCAGGACAATCGTACAAAATGCTCAATGCAAGGATGAATGATAGGCTAAGTCCTAGTTAGAAGAAACCGTTGGAACAGTAGAAAAGATGAATTATAACCTACGTATCAAAAGTAGAAGATTGTCGAGAAAAAGGTCACCCACACATACATTGTCATTGATGCTTACGAAACTTGATCGAGTTCAAGTTGGCGTAGTAAGTTCCATGTAAGGTCACAGAAAGAACAAGGCAACTAATAACTTTGATGATCAAGCAAAATATGTACTCATAAGGTGATCAGGGAAGCAACAAACATTTCAAATCCAACAAATAGGGGATCCTCATAAGACCGTAGAAAGCGCAGGGACTCTACTTTCAAAATTCTTCCAATGCCATCGTCGATCAAGAGCAAAATGGTTGTGATTGGTTACCCGTAATGTCGTAGAAAGCGCAGGACCGCTACTTTCAAGATTCTTCCAATCGTGATATGTTTTTTTTTTTTGGGTTAGCTTGTTAGTACACACCCATGTTAGTACACACACTCCATGTTAGCCACCCCCGCTAGGGATCGATACCAAGACCTCAAGTGTTGAAACGAGGTATCTCCACTCAGTCTGCCAGTCGAGCTATGGATCTAGGTGTGAACTCTCGTGATATGTGTGAGTTACTTATTTATGAATAATCAGTTGACATGGACACAACGGTAGGTAACGAATCGAGACTACGCTCATGACTGACTAGTGAAGGTGGGGTGTCCACTCACTTTGGTAGTTAATTGAACGTATCCTTTGCCAAAGATAAGCATCTGTAGAGGCCTTACCCAAGGCTTATAAACTGATCAGGACCGCAAATCACCCACTCAAACCTAGTCAACTCACCTAGTCAACTCAATTAACTTAACCTAGCCAAACCCAACCAGTTCAACCCAAATACTTACTCAAAATTAGAACCAATGCTTGTCCAAAGCTAAGCCCAGAGTAAGTTCAGGCCCAGGCCCATTGGCCTTTAAGACCACCGTAAAACAAACTCATATCAACTAAAGGCCCATATACCATTTGGGGATCCCCCTTGGAAAAGCAGGGAAGTAGCCCATGTGGTGGGCAGCACCCAGGGTGCCGTCTGCCACATGGCAGCTCTCCTACTTTGGCAAGAGAGGGTGCACAACATCTCAGGATGCTCCGATTTAGCCTTAATCGTGTGGGAAAAGAAAAAGGCTGCGTTGTCTTCTCCTTTTACACCAATTACAATCCATACCCTTGATCTAAACATTGAGATTCTACAATGTGGGGATCTCATATCTCAGAACTTAAAACCTTTTCAACCCTAAACTTCCAAGCAATTACTAAAAAAATGGTCCAAGGGACTATAAATAGCTCCCTCCCTTCTCATTTCAAACCATATCAGAAAATTCTCTCTTATCCCTTAAGCCCTTAGCCATCTATAGATACCCCTCCACTAAGAAGATGCGAGAAGTGATGAAGAGGAGTTCACCCCAAGTCAGCCTAGCCTAGTCCAGTTTCAAGCCACTTGAGTAACCAAAAACCCGATCCAAGTCACTTGATCTGACTCTTACAACAAAACTATTCACCCTTTCGCCCAACCCTGATTGGTTTTAATTAAACTTATATTAACATTTTGCAACATCCATTACCTTCTCAACCTCTTGCTTACTTTGCCCATCAGCATTACACTTCATAAATAGCATCTCACCCCCAGTCGACTCGAGTATATGCTTTGAGACTTGTTGAACTATTGGATCCTTCTCATAAAAAATTCAAGTTGACCGATTATCCAACCGTTTCGGCAAGTAGGTGGTCAGGGTAGACTTATCTGACCTAGGCTACTACTTGTAAGCGACGTCACATTAACTGTAATAACCATAATTCAGGGAGTTAGTTGTATACACTTGCACATAGAAACCTACTTCACAAGGAAAGTAGTAAATGCTTAAAAACACTATAAAATATATTATTCTCATTCTCATAATCTGGTTCATGATTGAAGTGTTAAATTTTGGGCATGAAATTTTCTTTAAGAGGGGTAGACTATAAAACCCTCTACTTTACTGTACTCAGGTATTACCTTGGAAATCTAATCTACAACTTGACTTAATTTAACCATCCATTTACACTTTAACCTTAATCTTACCATTCGGAGTCATCTTCATCCACAAATGTATTAGTGCACTGATTTGTGCACTTATTTGTCAATCACATGCGTTTGTGTGTTGCTTAGTTGGCTAAATCCTTAGAAGCTAAAGATCGAAAACACATGAAAATTTAGAATATTAATGAATTAAAGAATAAGTAAATTTAGGTGCCTTTTGACTCTATCTTTTATATCCAAAATAACATAGCATCTAAATGATTGTAATCACTATTTTCGTTTTTGAGAAGATTTTTTTTTTAAAGAAGATTTTTGTTTTTAAAAGGTGGGGGATTAAAGTCACTATTTTTAATCTATCTATTAAGCAAGTGGGCTACACATCCAAAAAAAAAAGAGACATTTTAGAAGAATAAAATTAACGGTCTGTAATTTGCCTAATCCACAATTGGAATGACGTCTTGTGGAATATGACACGGGAACGGATTGGCTACTCCCCCTGGGCTGGTGGTCGGTGCTCTGTGGGCCCACTATAATGTGTGTGTTTCATCCATTCCGTTCATCCATTTTTACAGATCATTTTAGGGCTTTATCCCAAAAATGAGAGGGGTATAAATCACACCACATGAAAACATTAGTGATTGGATATCCACCATTACAATCCTCCTGAGGCCCACTGTACTGTTTATTTGACATCCAATATGTTGAGTAGGTCATACAGGCCCAGTTGAAGGGAAAAAACAAAAATCAGCTTGATCCAAAACTTTTATGGCCCCCAAAATGTTTTTAATGGTCGACGCTCATTCAACACTGTTTCCTGTAATATGGTCCACTTGAGATTGGGATATACCTTATTTTTGGTCTTATACTGTAAAATGATCTGTAAAAATAGATGGACGGTATGGATGAAACAAATACATCATGGTGGGGCCCACAGAGCACTGACCATCAGCCATTGGCTGGTGTCAGGGGGAGTAGCCAATCCGTTTCCATATGACACAGGCGTGTAAAGGACGCGGATTACATACTGACACTGTCAGTAGCAAGATTGGGTGCTGAAGTGACGTCACTAAGTTGTGTGGGCCCTACCATGATGTATGCGTGGTATCAACACTGTCCATCTATTCGAAGAGATCATTTTATGGAATCAGACAAATGATGAGGCAGATCCCAACATAGAAAACAGTGGGGACAGTAACATCCACCGTTCAAAACTTATTAGGGACCATAGAAGTTTCCGATCAAGCTTATATTTGTGTTTTCACTTCCTCTATCTCTATGTTAGCTTATGAACATGTTGGATCTCAAAAATACATCATGGTGGGCCCTAGAAATGTTTCAACGGTGAGTGTCACTGCCCCCACTGTTTTCTGTGGTAGGGTCCACTTGAGCTTTAGATCTACTTCATTCTTTGTTTCATGCCATAAAATGATCTCTCCAAATGAATGGACGGTATGGATACAACACATACATCGTGGTGGGGCTCACAGAGCTTGGTGACGTCACTTCAGTAGCCATTTCGCTACTGACATTGTCAGTATCTAATCCGCGTCCGTGTGTAAAAGCCAGGTGGGGCCTAAAATGACTTGAGCCGAAGTTCGGGCCAAAAAATGATCAGGCCATCCATGAAAAGCCCAAGGATAGCCCACGGGCCAAGCTAGTAGGTCCAAGCCCAGCCCAAAGCCAGGTCAGGCGGGCTACCCGGCCCATTTGCCACCATTGGGACTACTAATTAAATTTATTATTATATTTGGACAGACGTGCTGTTTGAAAATGGATTACTATGAAGTTTCCACGTGGACAGCTGGCCGTGGAACCTTTCCAAGAAACAAGAATTCCAATTTCAAATACATGATTTTACAAAATTGGATTTGTAAGCTCAACTAAGTAGTTAAAATTAAAATTTATTTAATAATTTTAAATAAATATTTTTAAATTTTTTATATTTTCAGTGAGATTTTCCAAATAATATTCCAAGAAAAATCTCAAAATTTGAAAATCTTCCGAGAAATTTCAAGATTTGTGGCTATGATTGTGACTATATTTCTTATTAAAGTCTAGTGGTTTATGATGCAAGCATGGCCCACTACAAATCCATTCTCTCTCTCTCATTTCTCTTACGTTATGTAAACTGTCCACCTTACAATCATAAAAAAAGGATATGTTCCAATAATTATTCTTCGGTGATCATCTGACTAGTGATTTATGATGTCGACGGTGGGCCGTGGAAAAAAACTATCATTTTTAATGTTCTAAATTCTTCAATACATGGTAATGGTCAAAATCATCCATTCAATGTAAGCTTCTTATAATGGACGGTTCTGATCATCAAACCATCTCAACATGTTCACTCCAATGGGACAACGGATGCTAACAATCGTCGCAATAGAGTAAGATGAACCCAAATCTCATGCAACCATGAGCAAGGGCCAAGACCATGTAACGTTGAGCCTTAAGCATGGACCCCACGTGAGGATTTGAAGACCCTTCTCTTTTCAAGCTGTCCGGCCCATAGCTACCCCTACAAGTAGAGTTGGGCACAAGAAAACTAGATTCGGCAAGCTCAACTCGTCCGACCCAGTTAGACCTGATTTGATTTTAATTAAGTGGGCAAGTCCATCCAAACCAATTAGACTTAATCCAATATGAACTCAAACTAAGTTGAGGTCAACTCACCCAGTAACTCGGATCGACTCAACCCGAACTTGGTACTGATTCAAATCAATCCGAAACTCTTATATATATATATATATATATATATATATATATATATATATGGGAAAAGGTTCTATGCGGCCTAGCTCATGGGAACTCCCCATGTGGTTGAGGTGAGTGGGCCCTACCATGATGTATGTTGAACATCTACCCCATGAGTCAAATGCACCATTCCATAGTGGGCCTAGGGCTTAAAAATCAAGTCAATCCGTGACTTGTGTGGGCCACACCAAGTACAAAAGTTGAGAGGGATTACTCTCCATTAAAACATTCATAATAATTTTTTGGGCCCACCGAGATGTGGTTCACAAATCTAGGCCATCCATTATGTGTATCCCCCTTGGATGAGGGGCCAGACCAAGTTTTAGACGCATCTAAATTTCATGTGGGCCCCACCAAGTGCTTTTATATGTTTTAGGCATGTCTTCACATGATTTTAGATGGTATGGCCCACCGGGGTTCCTTATACAGCTGATTTTTGGGATATCCCATAATTTAAAGGGGACCCATCAAATGCACGGTGTTGATGTTCGACATACATCATGGTGGGGTCCACATACCTCGACCTCGTGGAGAGTTCCCATGAGCTCGACCGAACAGAACATTTTCCCACACACACACACATATATATGGGAAAAGGTTCTATATGGCCAAGCTCTTGGGCCAGGGACTTAAAAATCAAGTCAATCTATAACTTGGGTGGGCCACACCACATACAACAGTTGAGAAGTGTTAACTTCCCATTAAAATATTCACGATCATTTATTGGGCCCACCGAGACGTGGTTCACAAATCTAGACCATCCATTGTGTGTTTCCCACTTGGATGAGGGGTTAGACCAAGTTTCAGCTGCATCCAAAACTCAAGTGAGCCCCACCAAGTACTTTTATTAATTTTAGGCATGTCTTCACATGGTTTTAGATGATATGGCCCGCCTGAGTTCCTTATACAGCTTATTTTTGTTATATCCGATAATTTAAAGGGGACCCATCAAATGCACGGTGTTGATGTTCGACATGCATCATGGTGGGGCCCACACAGCTCGACCTCATGGGAAGTTCCCATGAGCTCGACTGCATAGAACCTTTTCCATATATATATATATATATATATATATATATATATATATATATATATATATATATATATATATATATATATATAACACTCAGGTTCGACGTCTAGTAGCTAGTGGAGAGGCTACAATTTTGGCACGTGCACTTAAGTTTTGAATTGTGATTTCAGCCTATGAATACCCGCTGCACCTCACCGACCTGACTTGGTACTTGTGACCGGCTTAGACTCGGTCCGGATTAGTCCATGCTAGACCTGGACTCGAATCAGGTCAGGCATGCTAGACTCGGTACCGAGTCGGGTCGAGTTCTGATCAGCTCTATTTTAAAATCAGATCAAGACGGGTCAGCCCTAACTCAACTCAACTCGATGTCTAGCCCTACCCACAAGTGACCAACAGGAAGAGGTCTGTTTATTAATTAGGACAAAAATTCAGGTGTTACACATATCATTCGTAAGTGGGCCTTGACATTGGTTTTAACGGGCCTCATTATAAAATGTGTGTTAACCTTGGCTGGGGCCGGACTGTCTACAACTGGGCCCTAGCCTATTTTAGAGACCTAAAGTTCAGGTATAAGCGAAGCCATCTGATGGGCCCAGCCCAAAAACCCAATAGGCTAATCAGGTCCATTGCTAGCCCTAACATGAGAAACACCAATATATCCCACCAGTAAGATTTCAGCTTCATGGCACCTCTTAGATAGAATGTAACCCATGAAGAAAGGCAATAACATTGTAATGGCCCACCCAATCAGTGGCCTGAAAAGGAGAGGTTAAGTGCATTTAAACGGTCAATGCATGTCTAAATACAGTTGTGTTTAAGTTCATATAAGTGCAATGTACCTAGATTCTCTTAAGCTGCACGTCCACACTTAAAATGCACTTAGACACACTTAAATATGAACACATACTTAGATGCACTTAAATGCACTTCGATATGCTTCGTTGGAAGCGGATTGTGTCCTGCCCCGCCTGGACGGAATTGATCCACACAGAGGCTTTATGGGACCCACCATGATGTGTGGGTTTTATTCATGCACTTTATCCATTTTTCTATATCATTTTAGGATATAAGCCAAAAATGAGGTAGATCCAAGGCTCATGTGGACCACATGGTGGGGATTGGATGCCACTATTAAAAAATTCTTGGGGCCATAGAAGTTTTGAATTAAACCAACGTTTGTGTTTTCCCTCATCGAGGTCCATCTGACCTTATAAATAGGTTGCATGTCAAATAAATATCATGGTGGGCTTTAAGAAGGTTTAAATAGTGGGTGTCATTATCACTGCTGCTTTCTGTGGTGTGGTCCACTTGAGTCTTGAATCTGCTTCATTTTTTAGCTCATACCTTAAAAAGCTAACAGACAGTGGAAAATCTGAATTGAGAAATTTCCAGAAATTGCAGCAGGAAATGTATAAGACACAAGCCTTAAAGTGATTTGAAAAATAAAAATAAAAATGGATGAATGGCGTGGATAAAACACACACCACGGCATTTTCCTGCCCACTTTTTCCTGTATTGTGTGGCCTACTTGAGTTTTCGATATGCCTCATTTTTTGTCCTATGTTTGGCATGATCTGACAAAATGGATGGAAGGGTGAATTTCTCACAAATGTCACGGTGGGCCCAACTAGCTTCCTATCGCTGTCATGCAATCCAAGGCGGGATGCATTAAAAACAGCTATGAAAATGAACAAATGTGAAGGCCGAAGCATAACAAACATGAGGAGGGCAGATAGCCACAAGGTGGTGGAATTTCCTTCCCAGAAAGAGTGGTAGATTCGCCAAGAAGATGTCTTTGCAGCTTTGGAAAACGTAGACCACTTCCCAGCTTTCAGTTTGTGGATGGACCATGGTCTCGTCAACGGTCAGCCTAACCCTTTCAATTTGTGGCCTACAGATATACTGTTAAGAACAGGAACGAACGGTCCACATTCACCTAAAAAATTCCTGATATTGGTCACTTTCTTCTTTTGATCTGGGAGATATTAAAGGCATGAACTGTCCACAGTGGGAGTTCTATGGACCACTTTTCTGGACCATCGAACCATGGGATTGGCTTGTTGAAATTTAAAACCTGTATATACCGTTCAAAGATGTGGGCCCAGGTATGGTGTAGTTTTTCTTTGTCAAAAATCAAGGACGGCCCATGTCGGTCAGGGATTGGGCTAAAACTTCAGGTCCATGGCACGCACCCATGCCGGGATTTTCAGGCCAGCTAAATAATAAGCCGGTCCATTTTCATCAGAAGGCCCAGCGTGCCTGCATAGATTGGGCTTGAGCCATATCTGTGTAACAGAAATGGAGAGATCAAGAAATGAATGATCCACATTCAGGTGTGGTCCATCGGATAAGCTGACCCTTCTGATTTTTTGGCCCATGAAAACTACAATCTGGGCTCTTATCTAATGAACCGACCGCTTTGGCACACGAGTGCAATAGCTAATTCGCTCTTGTTGCTCTAGTTGAGTTATTCTCGTGGCTTAAAGACTCGAAATAACTCAACTCAAGTCCGCCGAGTCGATTTGATGCGATAGGATTTAGCAAAACATAGAAAAACTCAGGGCTCGTTTGGCATCTCTATCTAATGCAATTAAAACTTTTTAAATGAGATCTATTAATAAGCTATTTTTGCTTTGGTGCTTGCTTTAAATAAGCTTGTTTGGTAAAAATCACTTTTTAATAGGGGTGTGAATGAGTTGGGCTTGGGCGTTGCCAAAATCCCAGCCGGACAGTGTAGCCCAAACTATTCAAAATCTGAGCCGGGAGTCTTGGCCCTTGAGAGCCCTACTTTTTAAAACCTACAAAAAAAAAACATTTATTGAAAATAAGCATATTTGGTAAAATATTTAAATAAGAGCCTTTTTAGTTGCCTGCTGATGTCATTTTTAAAATTTATAACAGATGCATTTTAGAGTAATTTAGATGGTTGTTTTGAAAAAAATTTCACCATGGACAAAAGGTGCCCCAAATGGTAAAAGAATGGAAAGCTATAATCCTCATGTTTTAAGACATTTGGATCATCCATTATATCGAACAGTAGATGTGGACTGTCCATCATATGGATCCTACCTTTGATGTGGACCGTCTATCGTGTGGGCCAAACCTTCAAAGTGGGTTGTCTATCATGTGAGGCCCATCTTGGATGTTGACCATTCAACTGTCCATTAAATGGGGCCCACCTTAATGTAGGTCATCCATCACGCAAGGTCCACCATCAATGCTAATTGCCCTTTATGTGGCGCCCTTCGATATCCACTACCCATCATGTGAAGTCCACATTCGATGTGTCCATCGTGTGGGCTCCACCTTCGAAGTGAGTTGTCCATCATGTAGGGCCTACTTTTGATGTCCACCATCTTCACCACCTTCTATGTGGATCATCCATTATGTTGGGTCACATTGGGCATGGGTCATCCATCATGCAAGACCTTCGATGTGAATCGTCCATTAGGTGGTACCCACTTAATGTGGATTGTCCATCACGAGTGGCTACACTTTAATGTGAGTCATTCGTTATGCGAGGCCTACTCCATCCATTAGTGGGCCCACCTTGAAATGGACCATTCATTATGTGGGTCCTGAGAAGGGCGAGCTCCCAAGGGGAGGTAAATATGACTATGCTAAATAAAAAATAAATGCGGAATATAAATGCAGATAGTTGAAACAAATAACAACCTCAATTACAATTGTATTGAGAGATTCATATAAACGTTGTTCAAAGGACAACCTTACACCAAAAACCAAAGTTTATGATAAGATAACTATGCTAGATAAAAAATAAATACGGAATATAAATGCAGATAGTTAAAACAAATAACAACCTCAATTACAATTGTATTGAGAGATTGATATAAATGTTGTTCAAAGGACAACCTTACACTAAAAACCAAAGTTTATGATAAGATAACCTGATTTCTAGAACTCAGTAAGGATAAAAAGCTTAAACTAATACAAGAAGCAATTGAAATAAATCTAGCTATTACAACATTCACCACAAGTACATAAAATAAATACAAGTATTCACCACACATAAATCACATACATCATTATCCACCAAACTCCAAGAATTATAGTGGTTCAGTGTATACACCAACTGTTCTAAAACATCCATACCTACTCCACTCCCAATAATCACAACCCACGTGATATTGGCTTTTACTATGAAATAAGGTTTTCTAAGGTTCACCTTAAAACCTTTACAATTGTGTTTTCAATAGACTACCACAATTAAAAAATCCACGCTAAGATTTTCTGGCTATCTCAGTCAAAACCACAATAGAGATTTTCTGACAATCTCAAAAACTAAAAGCTGTAAATCAAATACTTATCTGAAGATTCTCTTTTGATGTAACCCAGTAGAACCGCTTCTTTAAAGATGAAGATGTCCAATGTTCGATCACACAAATGGAATGGTTCTAGGTCTAAATGAATTTTAAATTAATCCAACATTGGGGTACTTTGATTCAATTTCTTGAATCTCAAAAGGGGTAGATCAGAATTCCCTTTTATAGAATCATATTAAAGTAGCAAGAGACCAAGAAATTAGAAATCAAAAAGCTATAAAAAGAATCTTAAATTACAGTACAATAGCTTGACAATCACGGTAACTTATCTCTTAAAGTGGTGGCTTGAATTAGCTTGGAATAAATGAAAAAGTTAAGAAAAGTCCTTTATTTATAAGCTGACAAACGGTTCCCTCGACTGGTCTAAGGTCAGCCTCGACTGATTCTAGGAGCAACCAAATTTCAAAAATTCTGGCGCGATCGGATAAATTGACCCTCGACTGGTCGAGTGAGGCTCAAAATGGTTGTTGGAGTTCAAGTTGAGCCCGTCTCGACTGGTTGAGGACCTACCAGAAAAATTCGAAATTTTGAATTTAAATCTAGACTGGTCGAGAAAAACCGTAGATTAGTCGAGCCAGAGCCTAGACTAGTTGAACATTGACTAGGACTAGTCGAAGCAAAGCCTATAATAAGCACAATGACCCAAATTAAATCTGCAATATGAATGACCTAAACTTACGGTCTTTCTAGGGTCATTTATACCTGAAATGTTGGACATTGAACTTGTAGCTTTGGTAGATCCAGTAGATCTTCTTCTTGAAGAATTTGAAGCTTGAACTTCTATACTTGAAACTTGATCTTTTTCTTGACTATGAAGTGTACTTGAACTTGATCTTGCATTTGAAGTAGCACTTGAACTTGGTCTAGAACTTGAACATGTAATTGAACTTGGTCTTGAACTTGAAGTTGATGTTGAACATGAAGTTGATGTAGATAGAACAATCTTCATGGCTTGTAATACATCTTCGTATGAAAGTGAACTTTCCATCACTCGAAGGTCACTTGAAGGTGAACTTTCCATCATGAACAAGTTCATCATTCCAAAGTGGTTTGTCACTATAAAATTTGACAATACAGGATACTTGATATACAATATAGCACTTACAATCTCCCCCTTTGTCAAATTTGTGAAAAAACCAACTTAGAAAATTTCACAATAATACACAAGTCCACAAACATCACAACTCCACTTCATAATATAATACTCTTTCAAAAAACTCTCCCTCAATCTACTTCCCCTCAATCTGAGCTTGGTGACTTGTAGAGTACCTGTATTAACAAATATATATTTTTTTAAAAAATGCAAATCTACACCGTACACCATATAATCTCATGAACACAACCACAAAACTACTAAATTCTCCCCCTTTTTGTGACAACTTGACAAAGGAAGATAAATAATAGAGTGCAAATATAGCTATGATTATGATAATAACAGAGAGTAGTAGAAAAAAGTTAAAGGTAAGAGCATAATTAAGCAGAGTATCAACATTAGCAAGTTATACATAACAAGTCCAAAAAGAAGTGAAAGTTAAAGTTTAACATTAATACATGCTCAAAATATCAAGAAAAACTAGTCCGATCCAGATGAAGAAGGAGGTGGAATGGATCGATCAATCTGATGCAGTCCATTAGTTATGCGTCAAAAATACTTACACATATATTTCAGTTGACTATCCTGAGATATTTTCAATGCATCCACCTTCTCTTCTAAAGCGCGAAGGCGCTTATCATACTCAGGTGGCTGATAATCAGGATCAACCTCAAAATCATCTAATTCTAACTCATCAAATATATCGGTAGCGCAGCTTCTTCTTCAACTTCCTCTGCTTCCTCATCCCTTTGACTAGGATTGAGCTTTAAGTTCATCTTGTTTATATTTGAATTATTGAACGGAATAAGCGAAATAGGAGCCGCACCAGGCGGCATGACCAACTTACAATGCAAAGTTAGGGTGGTCATCAAGTAAGCAAATGGGATATAGTTGTGACCCGGGTGAAGACAAAATTGAATAATAATGTAACAGATCAAAGATGGAAGACAAATAGGAATACCCGACACAACGGAGTGAATAATACGAACCATAAATGATGTCAATTCAGCTTTGTTGTCAGGTCGGAGATAAACATTTGAAATAAAAATGCGATACAAAACCTTGTATTTGGGCAACATTTGGTTGGCCCAGAGCACATTTCCCGCACTCTATTCCGAGTCCATGTTACATAATTTGTGGGTTAGTGTATGCTTTTCTGACTTAGTCATCCTTTCGGCTAAGGTCGGTATTGGAATACCATCATCATTTGCATTAACATCAAGTAAGCTCGAAATTAAGTAACGATCGACTTTAAATGATTATTCTCTAAAGACAATTGTGAAGGTTAATTCATCAAGAGATACATCGTTAATGCAAGCGAACATCCCTTGCGTAATGGAGCGGTATAACGGTCCATCCCAATTCAAGATGTTTTCCCAACCTACAGTGGTAAGGAGGGGAAGAATCTGAAATTAAGTAAGGTGATTTGAATTGACTGGCCGCTCAACAATAACATCGCGATGACGAAGATCCCGCACATACTCGGGATCCTCTTTGGGAGGACGAAGGGTTCGCACCCTAATTGGAGTGGATTGAGAAGAGGAAGCTCTTGTAGCTTTCTTCTTAGGTCTTCCTTCTATTGAAAGATAAAAAGAAAGAAATGCAACAAAGAAAATAAGGATTTCAAATCCTACAGATTTTTAACTAGAAATCCTTAGAAACCACTAGAAAAGCTCAAATCAACCCAAGAATCTAGTAATATATGATCCAAAGAACCCAAATATGAAAGGAAATAAAAAATGGAGCACTTACCAAGCACTAATTGAAGATGGGTTTGACGGGTCGAAGTGGGGCAAGTGAGGAAGATGAGAAAATGGGTGAAAAAGTAATTTTCTCACTCATAAAGGGGTTCCAACTGCGCAACTCGATCGATCAAGAACATGCTCGACCCATTGAGCCACGACTGGTCGAGTATGTGCTCGACCGGTCGTGCAATCTCTAAAAATTCAAATTTTTATTCAATTTCATTCAAAATTATTTGCATAAAAATATATTTAAAAAAATGCAAACATGATAAACTCAGTTAGAATTACACATATCAATATCTATTTTCAACTTAGAAAACCTATTCCTTTCAAGTGGTTTAGTAAATATGTCTACAAGCTGATTTTTCGTTTTAACGTATTCCAATGAAATGATTTTATCTTCTACTAATTCCCGAATATAATGATACTGAATGTTAATATGTTTAGTATGGGAATGCTAGATGAGATTTTTAGAAATATTAATTGCACTAGAGTTATCACAATATAATATTATTGTATCTTGCGCAATACCATAATCATTGAACATTCTTTTCATCCACACAAGCTGGGTACAAGCATTTCCGGCTGCAATATATTCAGCCTTAGTTGTGGATAATGATACGAAACTCTGTTTCTTATTGTGCCAGGAAACTAAACAATTCCCAACATAAAAACATCCACTATTGGTAGATTTTTTATCATCTATGTTCTCAGCCCAATTAGCATTCTTATATTCAGCTATTTGAACATTAGTATCATGTGGATACCAGAGGCCTAGATTAGTCGTACTTGCGACATATCTAATAATACGCTTGATAACAATAAGATGAGATTCCTTAGGATCTGATTGATATCTAGTACAGATACCTACATTAAATGTTATATCAGGTCGGCTCGCAGTTAATTATAGCAAACTACCAATCATACTACGATATATTCAAGGATCTACATTTTTACTTGTTGTATCATTTGAAAGCGTAAGAGTCATACTCATAAGAGTATCAAATTTGAAGCTTGAACTTGTATACTTGAAACTTGATCTTTTTCTTGACTATGAAGTGTACTTGAACTTGATCTTGCATTTGAAGTAGCACTTGAACTTGGTCTAGAACTTGAACA
The DNA here is from genome assembly GCF_029962835.1 of Magnolia sinica. Lineage (NCBI taxonomy): Eukaryota > Viridiplantae > Streptophyta > Magnoliopsida > Magnoliales > Magnoliaceae > Magnolia > Magnolia sinica. The sequence goes on along the minus strand of NC_080591.1, from coordinate 11,478,678 downwards.
TGTAATTGAACTTGGTCTTGAACTTGAAGTTGATGTTGGACATGAAGTTGATGTACATAGAACAATTTTCATGGCTTGTAATACATCTTCGTATGAAGGTGAACTTTCCATCACTCGAAGGTCACTTGAAGGTGAACTTTCCATCATGAATAAGTCCATCATTCCAAAGTGGTTTGTCACTACAAAATTTGACAATACAGGGTGCTTTATATACAACATAGCACTTATAGGCCCCACCTTCAATATGGGTCGTTCGTCATGTAGGCCCGCCTTTAATGTCAACCATCCATCATGTGGGACCACCTTCAATGTCCACCATCCAATATGTGGGTCCTACCTTTGATATGTACCGTCTATCAGGTGGGGCCCACTTAATGTGGATGGTCCATCATGTTAAGCCACACTTTAATGTGGGCCATCCATCATGTGGGGCCCCACCTTCACTATGGGTCATTCATCATACAGGCCAACCTTTGATGTCCACCATCCTTCATGCGGGTCCCACCTTTGTTGTGGATTGTCCATCGTGTGGGGCCAACTTGATGTCGATAGTCCATCATGCGGGGTTATTTTGATATAGGATATCCTTCATGTGAGACCCACCTTTGATATGAACCATGCATTATGTGGGCCCACCTGAATGTGGACCATTCACATGTGGGGCCCAACCTTTAATACTGGTCATTCATTACCTGGGCTCATCTTTGATGTCAACGTCCCATCATGTGGTCCCACCTTCAATATTTTGTCATTCATTATATTGGCTCATCTTTGATATGAACCTCCCATCATGTGGTCCCACCTTCAATGTTCACCATCATTAGGTAGGTTCCACCTTTGATTTGAACCATTCATCAAGCGGGGCCCACTTGGTGTGGATGGTCTGTCATGTGGGCCACACTTTAACATGGACCATCTATCATATGGGGCAACCTTTGATATGATCATGCGTTATGTGGACCACCTTGATGTGGACCATTTCTCATGTGGGCTCATCTTAAAGAGATGGTAAAGAGAAGTGAAGAAGGTAAAATAGAAATTACTTTAAAATTTAAAGCGCAAGCTTATTTCAAATTTGGCTAAAAATGTCTACTCACATGAGCTAAATAAGCTTTTATAAAATAAGTGATGGGAATCCAACCCGTTTATAAGGTAATTTCTACCAAAATTAAATAAATATCTAATACATTAGAATTATCGGAATGATCCAGAGCTTACACGACCCCTGAGATGGTTTCAATGGTTAGCATTAAGTCTCCATTGCTTCTTCTCACGTAGCCCACTTGAGTTTTTGGACCTACCTTATTTTGATCTCCCATTCTAAGGACAATCGATGGACGGAGTGGATATATCATATACATCATGGACAAGTCGTGTCCACTCGAGCAGACTAAGGGCTGAGCGGTGGGATTAGAAGGGATTAGGTGGGATGGGATTCAAAAAACATAATTATTACTCAGGGCAGGGATTGTCCCCGTTGCCATGGGATAAGATTAGTGCCATGCTTTGTTGATAATATGATGGTACATTGAATAGCTAGACCCACTATCATTTTTGGCCAATGCTCTTAAATAATCCCAAAAAATGGATGGACGGTGTAGATATAACCCACACGTCATGGTGGGACCTACACAACTTGCTAACATTGAGTGAAATTGGGACAGGACCCAATGCAATTCCATCTAATCTAATTCTAAGCTTTTCCATTGGGAGGAATTGGCACAGGACAAGATGAATCCCATACCACATGATCCCTTTTAATCCCACTGCCCAAACACGCCCTAAAAGAACTCATCGATGATTAGGATCTTGCAATTTCGGAGATGTTTTTGGAATGGTTCATCTATGATGGGGGCCATCGGATCAGTGGCTTAGAGTAACCAACCATGGGCCCCACATAGACAAATATAGTAAACAGCAGGAAGCTTTCCTGTTTGTCACAAGATGGACTCTGCATTGCTCAAAACTTTCAATAATTGGGTGATCCTGCAGAATCAAATAGTGACAATTAAATGGACGGTTGAAAAGAAAATTAATCAGGGTCCAATCTGATCTGATAGAATCAGACAGTTAACATTATCCATTCAGTGGCGTTTTCGCCCTGTGCTCCATCCACGATTGTTCACGTGAATCGGACGGTCTGGAGTGACATGCATGCATGCCGTGAGTACAGATGGGCTAGCGGATGCATGTGATGAGTATGGTACATACCATACATCTCATAGTTTTTGGTGAGATCTCATCTAACATTTGAACGAGATTCGACGGCGATGATTGCGTAGTTGACAAAGAGGTCTTGTTGGTTGGGAATTGAAGAGGATTGTATGCCAAGAGAAGTCTCTAGTATAACCAGTAGGACTATAGTTATGGACCACTCAGTCTATAACTTCCAATACGTTACGTTCATGTAGCATCCAAACCGTCCAAAACAGGCTGTCCATACTATGAGAATCAACTTGTACGAAAATAGACCATGTTTCTTGGAGATTGGCCCAGACATATTTTGAAAGTTATTGATGACTATACATTATTTTCTGTAATGTACTAGTCCATCTAACTACTAGATAGGGATGATTTTTGTATTATAGGATCCACATGGAGGGCCAACCTATATGAAGGGTTGGATTTTACATGTATTTAACAAGTTGGAGGTTATTCGATGGATGGACCTTAACCTTTGACCAAACCAGTTGGATTTGAGACCTTCTCATCGGGCATAACATTCGCGGACGCGGATTTCCACCGAAAGACTTTCGAAGTTCCTGTGCTGGGAACTCAGGTGGGCCCGCTGTGATATTTGTAGAAATCCTACCCGTCCATCTGTTTTTTTAGTTCAATTCAGGATGTGAAGCCAAAAATGAACCGTTTCTAGAGCTCAAGTGAGCCAAAAATGTAATAATTGAACGTCCACAGGTAAAATATTTGTGAGCGAAAGAAGTGTTGAGTCATGCTAATATTTGTGATTTCAATTCATCTAATAGGAATGAAGTTATTAACGGTATGGATGACTTGTAAACATCACTTGCTAATATTTGTGATTTCAATTCATCTAATAGGAATGAAGTTATTAACGGTATGGATGACCTGTAAACATCACTGTCGAAACTAAGTAGATTTTAATGATAGAAATTTCCCTAACCACATTTTCCTTTAGTACGGCCCACTTAAGCTTTGGATACAGTTCATGTTTGGCATCATCTCCTCAAATGAACTCAAAAAACAGATAAAAGGGAAGGATTTCTCACAAACATCACAGTGGGCCCCACCTGGGTTCCTAGCGGAGGAACTTGCTGCAAAAGCCTCCGCAGGAAGCTCCCGCATTGGAAACTTAGATGGGGCCTACCCTGATGTTTTTCGGGAATCCACTTTGCCCATCCGTTTTGTGAGCTCATTCTAGGATATTAGACTAAAAGTGAACACGATCTAAGACTCAGGTGAGGCGTACTAAAGGAAAAAGGTAGGTAGGGAAATTCTTACCGTTGAAACCTCTTTGGGTTCAACAGTAATGTTTCTATGCCATCTATACCATTAATAACTTCATTCTTACTAGGATGAACTGAAAACAAAAACATTAGCATGATTTAAAACTTATGTGGCCCCACAAATATTTCAACTATGGACGTTCAATTATCACGTTTTCGGCCCAATTGAGCATTTGATTCGGCTCATTTGCCTCACGTCCTAAATGAACTCAAAAAACGGATGGACAGGGAGGATTTCTAAAAAACATCACAGTGGGCCCACCTACGTTCCTAGCGCAGGAACTTCCTGCGAACATTCGCACGATTTCGTGGAATGGAGGCTTCGACGCGTTCCTGGGAGCAAACAAACGTGTTTTGACGATCCCACACGCATCTTTAGTCTTTACGTGTTTCCGCATGTTATAACCTGGCAATGAGCTGGAAATCCGATCCGTGCATCATGTGGGGCCCAGCACGTAGATAAACTGGTCATAATTTTATCTGGTCCTCTAATCAGGGGCCGCCGCACATTTGCATCGAATATGAGAGCTGGCGATTTATTAAAACCGTCCATTGTTTTAGGCGTTGTGTGATCCAACTGATGAGTTGACCAGCCGGGTCGGGTTGTCTGCAAGCTGGGTCCCACCTGATGCACAGCAAGAATTTACCACACGTGTCAGGTTGGCACATGTGGCCATCTGTAGTGATGGGTGTGGAGAGGACTGTTGTGGACTAACGAAGTTCTGGAAACCAGCTGGCTTTTTAGCAGTTTGGCAATACGCTTTACCCGTACACGCGCGTGGAGCCCAGCCCCATACATGCCTCCGCATGCAGGTATCTGGCACAGTTCAAAAGATCTAAGCTGTTCATTACGTGAAACCCAGAATTATAAGAGTCCAATGGTTGGATGCGAAACACGTGTACGTTTTGAATGGCCCATTCACTAACTTTTTCAACAAAATGATCATTTTCTATAAAGAATTTGATCCATTAGATAAGTATACCGGTATAATTCTTGGTAAAGACCATCTAAACGACACGGCCCACCAAATGAATGAATCTGATCTCACGTAGGCTTCCTACATTCGCACAGATGGATGTATGTGTGGGGCTGACTATACACGCGTTTAGGATTAGCAAACCTATAGCTAATGAAAGCATAAACGAAGGACCAAAGAAGGTTTCAGACAGACTAACCATGAAAGATTACATTTTTGTCGGGAGGTTTGCTAGTCCCACACGCGTGTAAAGCCCTGCCCATCCATACGCAAAATATACACGTGTACACAATCTGAGCTTTCCATCAGGTGGGACTCAATGATTAGAATATCTTCCATCTCAAAAATCAGCACTTTTAACTCCTCGGTGGGCCATAGTCTATAAAACAAACCGACAGTGAAAACCATTTTTTCTAGCCATCCAATTTATTTCATACACATTGTGGCCCACCTGATGAGTGATTAGCCTGATTTTCAGCCCATAATATCTAAAAATGTGGCCTACTTGTTGCAAAGCTCTAATCTCACTCACGTGTGCGATATTGAAGCGAGTGGTTGTTAGCAAACCTGATATTTCACAGCTGGTGTCGCATATCTTTCTTATTAAATTAATGTTTCTACTTGATTATCAATTAATTAAGTTGGTCAACCTAACCTTCATTGTGTTTATACCGTAGATTTGACTCTGATTGGAGCAGATTGCTTGTGGAGAAATCATGGTGTGGCCCACTTGGAAGGTGCCATCTACTTGCTAGTTTAGTCATTGCGATGAATTCATCTGGGTTCATTGAGGCTCCAGCATGCATGTTGATGCATGGTTAGTTAATCCAACCGTTCATCCGGTGGGTCTCACTGTAGATGGTCCACAATAGAGAGATCTTACTTAATAGGCAGTGGTAGTTATTAGATCTGCAGAATTGAATGGGTGGTGAAAATTGGAAATGATCAACAGTCTACGGACAAGGGAATAGTGCACTGATCAGACGGCTAGGATCATGTGGTAGTTGCAGTTTCTGTACCACAAGTTATACATGGTAAGACCCACTGGATGGACGGCCCAGATTCGCTTGTGGTTAATGCGCATGCCTTGCTGTGTTTAGTCTGTAAATGACCTATTTCACATACCAAATCAGGAAATATCCACTTTACCCAACTAATTTGCAAAATTCGCCTTTTAAAGATCGCTTTCTGGAAATATGGCTGTCAATGGGGCCTTTTGAATAGGGCCACGGCCCGGCCCGGAACAGTTCAAAATTCGATCCACCCGAGAAATTTGTACTCTGGCAGTGTATGGATTTTGATACTCGTGCATTTAGGAAGTGCAAACGCGGCGTACATTTTTTATTTTTTATTTTTTAACACACGCACGCACCACCACACACTCACGCCTTAGTGGGCTTTCACCACCTATGGGTGCTCGAACCCTTGATCCGGTGTTGAAACTCCTACAAGTCTATCAGTGGAGCAAGAGCAAGGACCCACCTCTGATTATAGTCCATATCCTACCTCTGAATCACGGATACATGTATGTTGAAATTGGACCGTTGTGATATTATTTATATTAACAGTCCAATAAATGTCCACATCCAATAGTCAAATCAAATAAGTGATTTTTAGTTCATGTATTAGAACCCAAAATTTGGACGGTTTGATTTGAATTTGTTGTATTCCAGGTAAGTAATTTTTATGCGGCTGTGTATCATCCACCACACCCTGCCAGAGCATCAAAGTTTTTCTCTTTCGAGAGCAACGAATCTTCTAACCTTACTCAGATGCAAATTCTTCTACAGGACCCACTTGGCATTACAAACGATCATTGTGGACCATTGGATAGCATGAATCCACCGTGGATACTACATGAATCTAAAATCGCCTTGATCAGACGACCACAGCGTTTTGATTAAGGGTCTGAGAAACGGATGATACGATCTTGACTCTCACCGTCCATTCTCGTGTCCTTAAAATAGATGTCTTTGATAATCTAACCGTTGTGATTTTAGGACCATGTGCGCATCCACAATTTTTCCATCTTATCCAACGGTCAACTGATCATCATAGGTGGGCCCACTTGGGCCCAAGCAGGAACTTGCACATGAATAGTTTCATGGGGGGACATTGCACAGGTCTTTGCATTGGGTTATCAAAGCAATCATTTTCTTTCATTTATTATTATTGAAAGTAGAAACCGGTTGATCGGGTCCCACAATGGGACCCGACTACACATGAATCCCATCAACGACCGAGATCGAACGGCGATAGAGGCTATGACGTGAACACACCTCATCCCATCATCCCTAAAATGTCAATAGTAAGTGGGGCCCACTTACCATCAACCTTCGTTCGAAAGTGGATTAGGAGTACCAACTGGCCAACATTCACTCGCAACTAACAGCTATGATTACGCCCTAGTTGCTGAAATAAATGGTCAGACCCGTTTAGTAAAAAAACCGGGAATCGCGGAAAATCGCGTGTATACTCAAGCCAGTGCCTTTTTTTAATTGGCATTCACTTCACACGTACAGGTGACACGCATGTCTGAGAGATCTGAGCTTCTCATAAGGTGATCCCCACCGTGCATTTGCTAAATCAGACAAATACGATTGCTAGATGAGCCAGACGTGTATGAAACAAATGAACGGTTGATGTATGAGATCTGGCCTGTCAATAGACGACTTACCGAACCTGTCCTAATCTTTAACAAATGGTGATGGGCCACGGTGCCACATATGTATGTTGAAAAATGGTTATCGTTTTTATGATGATCCTTGCCTTTTTGTACACGTGTGGCCCACCTAATGACTGGACTGGCTAGATTTTATGCTAAGAAACATACTTCCAGATACCCACATGATGAACGGCCTGGATCTTGCACACATGCAATACATTTACACATGGTGACGTGTGTAGTTTGGTGCGTGTGGGGCCTTCAATACTCGGGCAGCATATTGGATGATACGCAGGTGCTAAGAAATTACTCAGAAATTGCATACGTGGCACACAAGTAATCTAAATATAAGATCGGTGGACATTAATTGGACAGTCAAAAATGAAAATATCCAATAATTCTATTTCAACAAGGGTCAACGAATCAAAGGTTAGGATTGTTCATCTAAAATGATTTTTGGGACTATTGACCTACCGATAGTGGGTTCCACGATTTAATCGATTTAGATTGAATTAATGTATGCCATATATATAATATCTAAGTGCCTGCGTATCAAGCCTCATACAAACCGGAGTATAAAATAACTCGGGATGGATCTGACAATACCATCAACGACCGCAGCTGAATGATTGCATTATGCAATTTGCATCTGAACCACCACAACTGTATTTTATTACATTACAATGCGATATGATTAGAGTGACAGGAACACCTGCGGCTCTCCGCAGCTGTCCACAGCACCTGGCCCACTTTCCTTAATTAAAATAGAGGTATTGATAAGCTGGCAGAGTACGAAAATAAATACGCATGCAGACAGACACTGTCAAGTGCCGTCAAGTGGCATATATCTATCTCGATCCAAACCGTTCAAATAGAGAGATGGTGTCCACTCCTGCAATCAGATTGACTTGACTGTCTTTAACAGTTCAATGGACATATCTATCTTTTAACATGAACCGTTGCTTATTAACGACTCACTGTATTGGCCCCTTCGATTTGAACGGTTTAGATTGTTGTATATATATACTGCTCAATAGTACGGACGGGAATTTTTTTAATATTCTGACAGAGTGTGATGCATGATACGCATGCGCTTAGAAATTGCATGTCTTAAATATTGTTAATTTAAAATGAAAAGGTCCAAATTGTGGGGCTAGTTTATGTGTATCATGAATTAAAAAGTAGGGTTATTTCATTTTCTGAATATTAGATTGGTGGATATTCATTGGACGGTTGAAAATGAATATAGTCTTATTTCAACAAACAAATGTACATGAACATTATGTTAAAAGTTTTTAAACCAACCTAATCTTTGGATGTCAACTTAAAGATAGCGAGTTCCACGACTCAGTCTATTATGTGTTATTATATTCCATATATTCCATTCCTAAATGCCTGCGTATCAATGTATATGTTTTGTATCCACGAGGTCCATGCTATTTTGCGGATCATTGTAGTGCCTGGGCCGAAAAATTAAATCTAAATCTCAGTTGAACCATATCAAATGAAACGGTGGTGATTGAATGCTTTGTGTATCACAAAATCTTAGATTAAGGTGATATTTTTATTTTCCCTTAATATTTAGAAAAGATTGGATGAAAAATAACGACGTGAAGTTTTTCATCGGTGGCTTCTATTTTTTTGTTTTTTTAACATACGCACACACACACCCACACACTCATGCTACAGTAAGATTTCACCACCTATATAAACTCGAACCCTTGACCGGGTGTTGAAACTCCCGAGAGTCTGCCACCCGAGCAAGGCAAGGATCCGGGGGCCTTCAATTACTACTCTTTTGTGTGTTATGGTCCATCTAATTCTGGATTTGACTCTTTTTTTTTTTTGTTAATGTTTTAAATTTAAAATTAGCTGCAAAAACGTCTGGGCGGCGTGAATAATATAACAAATACATAAAGGTGGGGTCCATCGTCACGGCCTGATTCAGTTCGTAATACGTGTACTCCTACGTGAGAGCAGTGTTACGGAACTTTTCCATGCCCACGCGATCGAATATGCCAGCATGGAATACAATTATTAAATCCAAACCGTAAATCGTGTGGGTCCAATCTTTAAGATGATGTAATCCAGAAAATCTGGCTCGTCCAGTCATCAGGCGGACTCTTATAAATAATATACTGTTTGGCAAACTACAACAGTAATTTTTTTTCATCAAACTGTAGAGTACCTAATCAGCACAAAGATTTCATTCGTGGGACAGGAAATCTAAATAGTGGGTCCCACCTGATGGATGATTTGGATCTAATACCTACATGCCAACTGTCACATATTGTGGCATGTACACGGGTTGCTTGTACACGCGTGTGAGCGTAGCAAATCTCAGTCATGGTTACGTACGGACGCAACGGCGGGAAAACGAGCAGAGCGTTGGCAGCCTTTGCCAGGTTTGATCCTTTGGTGCATTTTTCCATGTATTTTCAATGGAGGGATACTGGAAGTAATCGCTCGCGTGAGATGTACGGTGGCGTTGCAATGATTTTGCAAGACGGAAAATATGAGAAAGATCTGTACCGTTCATCATATATTAATTTCCATATAAACTATTTATAAATAAAATCATTTGGAAAAATGGTCTGGAAGGATCTTTGTTTATATTGAATATGGACCGCATGTTATTCCTTTCCATGATCGTTGTCTTTATAAAGCGTGGAACCACCTAGATTTTACTCAAATATGACTACAGTGCGCCTATCTGATGAACCATATATTACTCAAATATGGAGCGGATTAGCTGTTACCGGGTAACACTATAGTGGGTACTACCCTTACCGTGGGGTCCACCTTGATGATGTGTTGTATATCTACACCGTTCATCCATTATTCCAGCACATTCTAGACCTTGGTCAGAAAAAAATAAGTAGATTCAAATTTCAGGTGGACCATAACTCAGGAAAGAGTAGTGATTGAACACCCACCATTAAAAACATTCCAGGGCCCACCATAAGCATATCCGTAATGCTTATTTGCCATAAAAACAGCTGACAAGGTAAAACAGACCTGGATGAAGAGAAAATAGAAAGATCACCTTCATCCAAAGCTTTTATGTCCTACAAATAGTTTTAATTGGTCATTGCCACTTTTTCCCAATGGTATGGTCGACCTGAGTTTTTGGATCTTCTTAAGTTTTAGAATAACATTTAAAATGAGCCGAAAAAACGGATGGCCGGCGTGGATATACAAAAAAAATCATCAAGGTTGGCCCCACACGGTAAGGGTACCCGGGTAACATCTAATCCGCTCCCAAGGTCGAAGCATTGAAATTGATTCTTCGCAGTTATCTCGTCTCAGTACACGTGGTAAAATTACGACGATTGCGACTGTTGTTTTGACCGTACATTACTTGGATAGTCTATATCTCGAAATTAACGGGATTGATCTATGGTAGCCATCTGATCAGAAGCCTGAAGACGAAGAGTACGACAAACGGTCAATATTCAACCAGATAAAGTTCACAGCAAAAGACTGTCACACCCTTCAGTTTTATGCCTACAGCCTAACACATGGTGGCCCACCTTAACAGAACTCCTGATCGCAGTCGCAGATGTTTTTCCAGGCATACGTGGAACAGAGAGCTTCACAGAACTTTTATGCATACACATGCATAGTAGCATTCCAGTCGGGGATTGCATGTGACCGGGGCACAGAAAGTTCCTGTAGTCGGAACCTGTGCGGGGCCCACTGAGATGCCTGTGATAGATCCACTCGGTACACCAGTTTTCCAAGAACACAATAGGCATAAATATAAATATTTGGCATATTGAAAACTCATATGTACCACAACAAAAGAAACAAAGTGGATTGAAAGCCCACCAATGGAAACTTCGTGGTGGCCACAGAAGTTCTTTATCAGGACGATATGTCTATCAACGCTTTTTCTGAGTAGTAATAATCCTATGAAAACAGGTTGAGGGCCTGTGATAGTTCCTAGCATTTTAAGTATCTATCGCGTTATCTCTCAAGCTAGCAGACGAGTTAGTGAGTTCATGAGTGACGGCCCAATTAATTCTAAGTCATTGCTCCGATACCAACTTGTAATGCACTGAAAATTAGGGGTCGTGCATACACTCTACTTTCAAGTTTTCGGGTATCAATTTTACTGTTTTGCGTTTAATTAGGTTTAATGCGCAGTATGGAATTACTTGTAGCATGAGTCATAATCATCACTAGTTTATTGGAATGGAAATGATTGAATGTATATAAGTCTAAAAATATAGCAATGGGTCACATAAGGCGTTGCTTAATAAAATTACAAAAAAAAATATGTCAAAAAAGAATGATGTACTGAGTCCAACGCCCAGCGATCCAAAATCCGTCTACTAGGCCGATGGAGAACTGCCCATCAGCTGGAAGTAGGGCAGCTCGTCCTCCTCATCAAGACTCGCACCACTAGGCTCCTCGTACTCTGCGTCATCTGCAATTACTGGAGAGTCCAGTTGGTGTTTTAAAACATCGTCCCAAAGTGGGAATGAGTGATCAACTCAATGAGTGCTATTAGTTTTAAGCTGTAGTAAACATCAATTATATTATGAATTTAATGAAAGGCAAACATTCATAAACACCTAACTAATTTTACTAATGCAGGTGCATGATAAATGATATGATGCATGACCTCGCAACAACACTCCCTCATGCGACTCCTTCTAACGATCGCGTATGACCAATACTCCATCATTGTGACCTCAACTGCCGAATCGTCAACCTCAAGTGCGATACAATCGTGATCATATTAGGCTTGTTTTTAATTAGTTTCATTCAACCAGCAGATTGGGGAAACTTGTACACCCCACGTATCAATGCCCTCAACTGGATACGAGGCCAAGGCCCCTCAACGCATGAGGCCAAGACCCCGCAATCCTTGATCCTGTTGGGTTCCCCATCTTCGACTTCAAGCACATGGGGAGTGCTGAGTAGAGGGATCGCTCGTGGTCACTACGGGGAGGCTCGTCACCCCAGTGTAGGCTGACAGCTCGGACACAGTGTCTCATTCCACCATGCACGACTCTCGAGTCAGTGGATTAGTTTCAATTGGTTATCAATGGGCTTTAATGGTTAAGGGTGTTCCAAGTTCCATATAGGCGTGAGCAAATAGGGTTAACAAACATGGTTAGTCAGTAAGTAGACAAGACCGCACGGGTTCAGGCGGGTACGTGACAGACGACATCGGGTACAAGCGACCCATCTAGTCCAACTACTGTCGCCCATACGCACCCACCCAAATTCACGGGTTTAGCCTCAGGATGGTCCTACCAACGAGACCACTGTCTCTCACCTCAGATTCCTGACCAACCCAGGGGTTTAATGGTATTCAATAACACTTCAACAATCAGGGTTTATCTACTGACATAAGCGATATCATGCATTCATATTTTCAAACATTAAAATTTAAATTTTTCTATAATGCAAATGCTAACAATATTATGAAATAAAGGTGCATGCGTATTGTGTGAGTTAGTGAGAAAGCCAAGCATTTCATATATCTCATAAAACAAAAATACACAAGGGTTAATGTATCAAACATATTATAAGGAAACATCATACAAGAATCGAGCAAGGAATGTACAAGCAATCATCAAATTCATACCCAATTATGTTGAGAAACATCAAACATTCCATAATCATTCCATATTGATTTGGGGAGGACTTAAAGTATAAGATCTTATCTAGGTTTCTCTAGATTACCTAAATACATCACCCGACAAGCAAAATCATTAGATTCATATTAAAATTGGTGCTAGGCCACCTAAGAATAATAGTCCGTACCTATGAATCGTTGAGAGCTCTAAGAAACGATCTACGGTTGCCAAACTCACGAGCGGATTCATAGAGATCCTGAGTCAAAGGAACTTGTATGTTAGGATTACATGCAAATCCTAGCTCAACACAAGGGTTTTTCAAAAAGATGGGTGATTACCTCTCCAAACGATTGGAATCAAGCTTGGAGTTGTGGATGTGGGAGAGAGGAATGAGATTTGCCAAATTTTTAAGTTTCCTTGGGCCCCTCCAACAACACTCTCCTTCACTCTCTTCTTCCTTTTTTCTTTCTCCCCTTCCTCTCTTCTCTCTTTACTCTCACCCTTCTCTTTAGTTGTTGGAATAATGGTGGGAGTATGAGAGAAAGAGCTTTAGGGCTTTATTTCCTAGGATTGGGCCTATTGGCCTTAACTTTCAACAATTGCCCCAAATGGCCCTGCAGGGGACCCTTTTTGGCTTTGGGGTAGCTCTATCACCCCCTTAGCCACCAAATTTGGTGTGTAGGTGTTTCATGGCCCGATGAGGGGCTCTGCAAACTTTGGAAGCAAACGGATACGGGGTTTCATCGTACGGTTTCGATCTTTAAATGGCTCTATGGGGTCTATTCTGGTCGTTGGGGCGGTTCTGATGCCCCCCTGGCTATGAAATTTATAGGGTAGGTGTTCCATAGCCCGATGAAGGGCCGTGTAAAATTTAAAGGCAAACACGGATGTGAGGTTTTATCGTAACGATCCGATTTGCGATCAACGATCACAGTTTCACGATTGGATTCTAGACTCTGTAGACGGGCGTAGAAAAATACTTTAGGCCTTCACTGTAAATGTAGAAGAAACCCAACAGCTGCAAAGCCTAATATCTCAGTTTTATTTATAAGTGACAGATTTCAATTCTAGCCCTTGGGTTAAGGCTAGGTGAGTTGCGTTTGGCAAGTGCCATTGGGACGGCGTGGATAATTAATTTTTAGACGTCTACTGAGTTCGTGGTCCGTAATGAACTACAAGCTCAGTGAGATCTGCAGTTTCTCTAATTTTTAAATTTTTCTGACCTTCCTTAGCCGTTGCACGGCCCGCATAGGCTGTCGCCGAGTAAAGACAGGCTATCTGGCTTGATGGCCTACACTCGGTCTGATCACAACCAGATTGGTCCACCTTAAAGGGTTACCTTGGGTTAATTTGTTGGTGGTAACCCCACTTACGAGCTGTCTAAGTGATTGGTCCTGCGGCAATTCCTATGTGGACGCCTCAGGATACTGTTCTGGTTGAACAGGACGTTCCATTTGTATTTTATCATGCAGTCCATCCATTTTAACGAATCATTTTAATACATTACATAAAAAAAAAATGGAAGCACAAGACATGGATAAATGGAAAACACAAATATTAGTTTGACAAAAAAAATTATAAATTTTGGTTATGACTATAAATCCAGTTCACTAATTGTGAAACGTTTAATTATTCTAATGCATCAACAGAATCATTTGATTATTAACATAAAGTGTACTAATTTCATTCGTTAATCGGTTTAATCAGAGGTGTGAATTATGTTTATTCTAAGTTCTACTAAAGTCCGTTAATTTCTATTCACACATATATAACTCTTAGCAACATTCAACCACACACATATAGATTTTCACATTTATTCAAATAGCATCAATCCTAAACATTATTCACTGTTTTTAGCAACCAATTAAAATAGGCTCGTTTCGGTATTAAAATGTTTAAATAAAATGGAATCAAATTATATTCTTAAATTTCAATAATTATTATTACTATGCGATATACTAAAATCAACTATCTTAAATAAAATTAGATGTTTAAAAATATTCTAATGCTGTCAATTTATTTTTAAACAAATGCAACCATGTTTTCCATGGGTTATGTTTATGTTCCACTACATGCTCTGGTTCTTAAGTAACTTTATCAATTGTGTCTCCATCTACACGGTTTTTCTATCAATAAAAGGGTAAGTTGACCAGTCATAGTAAAATAATCCATCATGGTTCATATACATACTAATTAAAATAGTACATGATATATAATACAAAAAAGCATGAATGCATTAGATGTGGTGATCGTCCATCAGCTTGGGTTAGAGATTATCAACTTTCATCCACCCGTTGGGTATACTTCCACCTTCTGGCAATTTCGAGCATAACCCACATCTAGTAACGATCTATTAGGATCGACGTTTCTTCCAATGAGCCTTTAGATCGATAATGTAAAGTACTTATGCGATGGATGATGTCTGATTTCATTATTTCATATCTATTCACAAGTACCTGTCTTATTAAAAATATACGTATGTGATTCTATCATATTTTCATTAGTTAAATGTGAGATCATAAATTAATATGTAGTACGATTTCATATATTACCACTAATTAAATCAATATGTTAATCAACACAACATATCAATCAATTAACCACACAACCAATTCTATTTTAATTTTCATAAACATGAGATACGTTGGGATTACTCACCTAAGCTTAACAGTGAAGAATTCACAAAATTATTAGGTTGATTTGAATTCAAAAATCTTAACAATCTAAGCACCACATTATTATTTGATCAAATTTCATCACACAGTTGGGCACACCTTTGATTAATCACCTTAAATAGATAATCACTATTCAACAAGCCCTAAATAATTTATACATTCTCAATAAGTTTATGATCGAAGATTAATTTAATATCGTGGGTGAGTGGTGGGTATTTAGTGGGCAATGAGTCCTATCTATGAAGTTTAGTAGCATATTGCATCACACCGCCAAGTTTCTAACAAGTTTTGATGGTTGAATGGTGGGCTCACTTGTATTGATAGTAAATAGTATTGTACTTATTTCTGGCTGTTCCTGAAATAGCCAATGAGTAAATAACATGTGTCATTACATATGAAAGAAGTAGCATGCAAAAGATGTTTAAAGATATTTAGAGCACATTTCACGGAAGATTAACTAGCACTATGTTCGATGATACACGTCATCTGATGATGAGGCATGACCAATAAGTCTAAGGGGCGAAAAGCGGTCGAGTGGAAAAGAACGGTTAGAAAGACAAGAAGGACAGAAGGATCTGGAAGTCCGACGTGTCAATGATTCAACTGCCGTAACCGTTGAAATAAAAAAGAGAAATGCCCAAAGAGAAGTTGTAATAGAGATATATAAATAGCAAGAAGTTTAACAAAGCAAATAGTCAACACTAATCCAACAAATAAATTAAATTATCTTTCCATATTATATCTTACATCTATCCTATGAGTAGCAGTAATCCTTAGTCATAATCAAGTGGCAGCAATATTTAGTTGTAATCGAAGTCTATGCTTTTGTATTGGACTATTCTCGGTATTAATACAATCACTCCATTTTTCAGAAAAGACATCTTATTGTTGCTCCCTGCGATTGACGTAAGTATTTTCTTTTTATTTGACTATTTCTGTTTGTAAAATTACTTTCGTACAAAAGTCAATGTGTAATTCAACTTTGGAGGAAGATTCTCACCCTTCGACAATCGCCTGATCATCTTACAATTATATTGCAAGTGATTGAGTAGGCGATCAATCTTCTTAAGTCTCGGTCATATACACTCACATTGACATATTTGACTATCTTAGTACTTGTGGTCAAGTTGTTTGGTTTGAATCAAGCCGCGCAGGTCACACGTCACCCAAGCAAACTGGAAGCCAACAAACAGAGCATATTTTCTATCTCGGGCGCATGTACAAAGGCAGGTCCTCTACAAGCCATTAGTTTTGCCAATGTGCTTCGTATGTATCAATTCTAAGCCATCCATCACTGGTCCATTATGTAAACTATGATATCTTAAACTGAAAGTTGTCCACCCCTCTCATCAAGTTTGCTAAACAAGTTGAATCTTTCACCATGTAACCCCCGGTGAACGGCTTTGATCAATGAACGATGCGCCTCTTTGGTACATAATCTCATTGCCGCTAAAGAAATCGAATGGAAGGCATTGAAATGAAAAAAATACATACGGTATGTTCCTGAAGCATTTTGAAACAAAAAAAAAAAAAAAAAACTAATGGAATTAAAATTCTGAAACAATAAGGCAGTCTTTTGTAAAATTCATGACCTTTTATGCAACCGTTACAGGGTACTGGTCTATCCAAATCTCCTGAAAAATCCCAAGTATTTTTTCTTTTCAAATCTCTGGTTCGTCGAATTATAGCAAAATCAGTATCTAGTCCGCGAGTGGGTCCACTCTGATTTCGAAAGGACATTTTGCTGATGGGTTCAAAGATCCAGACTGTCTACTAGTTGGATTCCATCATGGATTGGTCATGGTCCAAATTTTGGACCTGTCGATATTGACAATGCAATGGCAGCCTTTAAATGGACGATGGAGATTATAACTAGTAAACAATCAACATCTGATGGGCAGAGTCTCACGTCTGCACTGTCATAATCGACTGATCCGTGTGATAATTTCGCATAGAAACCGAGCAAAGATTGGCCCACTAGATGGACACTCTGGATCATTGGATCCATTAGCCACAACGCAGATGCGGACCTGATCAATTTGAGTCCAGCTCTTGGACCAGATGTGTGGCCACGATCCAATTATCTAATCCACCATTCGATGTGCTGATCTAATCCCTCCTATCATACGGACCCACCATGGATGAACAACGGTCTGAAATCACAATGACTGTATGATCAATGGCCTGTTGCCGATCACATCCTGGCTGTTCATGCAACTCTTGGTTGTTGGGCGGTCAGTTCAGCGGCTGCGATGTGATCCCAGCCACGGAAATGCCCCACAATATATCTGCTGGTGATGTGAGTTAGGCACTTGGTTGTTCGGTAATCCAGACCGCTAATCTGAGGCTCCTCAACGTGCATGGTTATGTCCCAAAAATCTCCTTGACATGAAGTTCTTAACCATGGACAATAAAAAATAACTGTCCACATCAAATGTAAACGGTCCTAACACGTGTAATTCGGATTTTCGGACCATGGATATTTTGTGGCTTCTTCAATGACGTTGGACATAACAAGCCAATGGTCTGGATTACCGTACAGTGGGCCCCACTTTCTCAGACTTGAAAACACATCTATACCCTGCAAACATGCATGCCACGTATCATATAATTCCTCTGCACTCATCTTAGCTGTCTCTCAACTTCATTAATGCGACATACCTGCCCGTCTATCCAGACCATCCAATTAACTGTAATTGAATGGACGACTAGAAAGAAATAGTTAACGGTCCATAATCAATAACTAATGCGAGATGGTTACCATCATTGGATAAGTGTGATATTCGGGATCTGGTTCGTCCCCAATGTGGTGATTAATTGGATGGTGGATATTGATGGTTTGCCACATGTATGGTGGATAAGAAATTTCATCCAAGCAAGTCAGCTTTTAAAGGAAATCTTAACCGCACGTTCACCAAAATGAAACTTTAGACCGTCTGATTATGTCCTCCCATTCGACGGTCCCACCAAATCCATCGTCAAATTGTGCGACGAACGGGATTTTCTTGACGTGTTCCAAGCACCGTCGGGCTTAAGATTTGGATGGTATGGATTGATTTACTACATAAATGTCACGTGTGGAAATTATGGGTCCTCGTGATTTGGACAGGAAGAATGAATACTGTCCTATCTCGCCCGTATGGCTCTTACAAATAAGGAAAAAAGTTAGCTGATTCTAACCGTTGATGGGACAAGAGAGTGGAGGATGCTAGCCATCCAATCAATGGCCTTTTAACTGTATCATATCTATTTTCTTTTCTGTGACTATCTAGTTGCATTTCACTTATTGAAGGGCTGGGATATTCCAAAATATTTTTTTTTTCGGGCATATTCCATCAAACGATGGGCCCACAAGATAAATGGTCTAGATCACCAATATGTGGTTTTTATGTTGTGCAACGTGGGCATTTTCAAATGTCATGAGTTTCCACACTTTAAGAGCGCCGAACCGAACGCCAGCGGATGCGAGAAAAGAACCCGCCGATCATTGCGGACGTGGATTGTGCAGTGAAGAGCTCACCACGCGGCTAGAGCAGAATGTGGATATTCTGTAGGGCCCACCATGATTTATTGAATTTATCCACTCCGTACATCAGTTTTTTCATCTCATTTTAGAATACAAGCCCAAAATTGGAACCTATAAAAAGATCCAGTGGACCACACCACAGGAAACAGTGGGATAACGATTTCCACTTTTGAAACCTCCTTAGAGTCCATAGTGTTTTTTATTTGCAATCCAAACTGTTCATGAGGCCAAATAGACGTGGATGAAATGAAACCACAAATATCAGCTTGATCCAACACTTCCTTGGACCACCCAGAGAAGACCCACCGGATGAACGCTCAGGATTCACCATACCTACAATCTAAATGGAGGGCACGAATCAATACTGTTCCCAGCCCAAAGGTACTTGAAAGGGCGGTCCTGGCAGGGCTCTGTGAGGCCACTTTAATGTTTGTATTTTATCCATGCCATCCATATATTGCTTGTATCATTTTAGGATATGATATATAAAAACAGGCAGATAATAAATTTCAAATGAACCACACAATAGGAAACAGTGAAGATTGGACACGCACCGTTGAAAGCATTTTGGGGTCCACATATGTTTTCAATCAAGATGATATTTATGTTTTCGCTTAATAAATGTACATGTGACCTTATAAACAGGTTGGATGGCAAATAACCATCACGTGGACCCCCAGAAGATTTCAATGGGCATCATTATCACTATTGCTTCCGGAAGTGTGGCTCACTTTTACATTGTATCTGGCTCTTTTTTGTGACATTGATGTAAAATTATTTTTAGAAATAGATGGACGGACTGGATAGATGACATACATTACAGTAGGCCCCACAGATCTCTTGCAAGGATCGAGTCTGTCTTGGCAGAGATTGTCCGCTATCGTGTCCACCCGAAAACTCATTACCGAAAGAAATAACCATTAAAAAAGAAAATCCGTAAAATACATTTACGGCAATGCATGCTTTTCAAAATTTAAGCGAGTAATAGGATAAAACTTTGAAAATGAATTCAACGTGCTACGTAAAAATGATGCACACATGTGTAACATCCGATCCCATCTTCATGCAATCCATGCATTTTAAATTTTCCATCTCAAAAATCATAAGATGATACATACTATTACAAAATCATGAGATTAAGAAAAATTTAATAAAATCCAAATTAGATGATCAAATCAATCTGAATCATTTTAGATAGTATACATACATTAATTTTAGTATCATGAACGGATCAGATTTCACACATGTCTATTTAATTTACACATGTAATTCTACTACACACACAAAGTATGTAATCCTGCGAATACACGTAACATTTTCCATTTATCAGGTGATTTTTCCTTAATTTGTTCTTCCTCTGTCGCGATGTAGATCCATTCGTATGTCTCCTTGTAGTGGAGTTCACGAAAAGACTTTTAACTAGATTACAACCGTCCATTTTGAGGAATATATTATATAGGCAGTCTAAATGAACGTACATTACGTATAATTATGCACATCACCATCAATTATTGAATTCAAATAAATGAAATAAAATTAACAGTGGCTCACATTAAATTCAAAAATCAAATATCACATCATCGATTAAATTTTATTACGATAAATGATACTATGTACGGTTTAGATCATTGGATCATCTCACCACGTGGTCCCCGTAGGTGCCGACGCACACTAGATTTTCAGTCGCGAGAGAGCCAGAGCGAAAACTCTTACCTCTTAGCTTTGAAACGTACGTAGAAAAAGATAGAAGGAAAAAAACACCTTTTTAATCCCAAACACGGCAGAAAAGGAGAGAAGAAAGTCCTCCTTTTTTGCTCCATGCCCCCTTTTCGTGAAGCTTCGTACAGCTTTTCTGGACATTTTTGTAAAAAAGGAGGGCCTTATTTTACAAATATTATAATTCCTTTTTCTTTATTAGTCCCTACAGTTCATACCAGGTCATCCTTCCATCCACCATCTCTCCGCGTTTCTCCGTACATTCTTCATTTCTCCTCCTCCTCAAAAAACCAGATCTGCGTCGTCTGGCGGTCGGAGATCGGACGGTCCTGATTGCATTTCCCGCTTCCAGTGCTGTGGAGTAAGGTAACTCCAGTTCTTGATGTTGATTTCAATTGCGATTCTGTTCTTGTTTTGGGATTTGTGTTTTGATGTGATTTTTGGGGAGTTGAGTGGGTTCTGGGGCCTGTTTGGATGTGGCTTGGAATGCGATTGGGCGCATTTGCGATTTGGGGAGGGCCTGTGTTGAATGCTGCTGATTTCGAGGTCGTTTCTGGGATGAGAGTGTGGTCATGATGATTTGGGGTTGGTATCATCGTCGTCGTCCTGTTCTTGTTTTGGACGGTGGTGATGCGCGCTCGTGTCCGCATTTGGAGGGCATTCCAAATGGGCTGTGGGATGTACGGTTGCGGATCTGATTGTTTCTGCTTTTTTGGGTTTTGTGGTTTTGATGCTTTTGAAAATGCTTTTGAAAATGCGTGGGTAATGATAAATGGGAGGGAATTAGAACCGTACAGGTGGGTTTGCATTCTCAATTGAACGTATGCAGGAGATCGGACCGTTCGTTGGAAGAGTCCTACTGTGTATGTGCCCTGGTCCGAAAATCAGGCCGGTCCGATCATCATGGTCAGTTATTTTACACGTGCGGCCCACCTGATGAAGATACCAGCTGATTTGTAGGCCTGATCGATCACAGTGTGGAGTTTGCCTGATAAATGGCATGGATCTCATACTGGCACATGTGCCCCTTTTTGTTCGACCAGCCTTAGCGGGTCTCATGAATAAATACAAAAAATTTGCAAGTTTTATGTGCAATGTTGAATTGGTTGGCAGGTTTGCGTGAGGGAGGAGCCGTTTTTCGGTGAACGGGTTGTATCACGAGCATTTGTTGGATTTTGAAGATGGTCTGATTTGATGCTTTGGTGGGTGTGCGACTGAATTGCAGACGGGCCCTGATATGGCAGCGTCGGGAGAAGGGAGGCGTCACCATAATCTTGTGCCTCTGGCAGCGTTGATCAGTAGAGAGCTGAAGACTGAGAAAATGGAGAAGCCATCTATTAGATATGGGTGCGCTGCACAGTCGAGGAAGGGAGAGGACTTCTTTCTAATGAAAACGGATTGTCAGAGGGTACCCGGGAATTCCTCATCTACGTTTTCTGTGTTCGCGGTGTGTTGCTAATCTGCCTCTGCTTTTCTTCCCCCCTGTTTTATCTCTGATATGCACATGCTTACATTGGAAGATGGTTTGTTGAATTCATTCATTTGTTTCATGAGGCCTGGTTTGAATTCAATTTTTTCATGATTTCTTTTCATCTTCAATGATGCATGTTTAGAACGTGGTAATTTGGGGGAAATAGCACCATTTCAAGTCCACATCCAAGAATAAGAACTCAAGCACAAAGGAACATTTTTCCTTTCCTTTTCTTTTGGGATGAAATGGAAACCAGTTCTTCTCCTCGCTCAATTCTGGGGCTTGTGGAAATTATAGGTTTTCAATCTTTTGATTGTATTCATTGCATTCTCATAAGTGCTTGGAAGTTAGTAATGTTGTTGGTTTCTTTGGACAATACAGTCTCTCCTCAATCCTCACATTCTTAGTTTTTGTGATTTTTGCTGGGTATGCGAAGTTGTTGGATTAGAATTGCATATTATTGTACTGTTAATAATAATAATAATAATAATAATAATAATAAAAGAATAGAAAAAGTAAAAGATGCATATTGTTGTGATATCTGGCGAATGGATGTCTCTGATGTGATATGCGGACGGCTAAATGCACTATAAGATTCAATATGCAAGTATCCAAATGGTGTGTGTGAATCCCTAACCCTTTTAAGGCAAGAAAAATTGGAACTGAGATAGCATTCTTGGTAAATGAGTTGGGGTCATTTGGGTGTATACCAAATCACCCTATTTGGTCATTCAGAAAGTTGAACAGACAAACATCTGTCCTCTCAACTGTTTAGGGTGGTATGGAAAAACCATGCATTCAGCAGGATTAGGTTTCTGCCATTTCCTGCAGAAACTGTTCTTAGTTCTGTTTAGGACAGCATCTTTCTTTTGTATTAGCTGGCAGGTTGGGTGTAAATAAGTTGCTCCTGTTATATATTCATATGTACCTTTGTTCATCAAATGGCAGCATGTTTCTTCCTTTAAGCTCTTAGAAAAGTACATAACTGATTTTTCATATTATGTGGTTCATTTTAACCGAAGTAGTTTCGACATGCTATTTTTTCTTTTCTGTTCTTTCCCTGTCTGTCCGATCTATGTATGGTCAGTGGTTCATTATGTGATGAGCTAATTTTCAGATCTTTGATGGGCACAATGGGAATGCGGCAGCAATATTTACGAGAGAAAATTTATTAAACCATGTATTGGGTGCAATTCCTCGTGGGCTTGGGCGGGAAGAGTGGCTTCAAGCTTTACCTCGTGCATTAGTTGCAGGGTTTGTGAAGACGGACAAAGAATTCCAGAGCAGAGGTATGAGTCTATGTATATCTTTAGTACCGAGGATCTGATCAATGTCGTACACTTGGAACTACAACGGAGGTTCACCCCTAGGAGGCTGGTCCCTTCTGCTGCATGATGTAGTGATCTAGTTCATTCATACGGGAGGTTCCTACGTTGATGAGACACCTGACAAAATCTCACTGATCAGAGATTGTCGCTAACCATGCAAAGTTGAATTAGAAACACTTGTCCAATTTTTGAAGCGTGCGTGCATGCGCACATGTGAAGGTGTGGATCTATAATCTGTGAGGTTATTTCCATCTAGGCCCATCCATGTTGCGACCTGCTTGATGAAGGTTCTCGATCGCCCTGTGGTGGGGTAGATTGGCATATCTCTAGCTAACCTCTTTTAGATGTTTAGCTGAACTAAATGCTGACTTCTTTCTCTTTATGTCAACAGGAGAAACCTCTGGAACGACCGTTACATTCGTAATAATTGATGGGTGGACTGTTACAGTTGCATCGGTTGGAGATTCCCGTTGCATTTTGGATGCGCAGGGTGGTGTTGTTACCCTTTTGACTGTGGACCATAGGCTGGAAGAGAATGCTGAAGAGTGGGTATCTTTACTTTTGACTTCTGGTTTCTGTTTTTTTCCCTTCCATATCATCTAATCGTTTGATCTGAAACTGCAGGAGGGAACGTGTAACTGCAAGCGGAGGTGAAGTAGGAAGGCTCAGCATTGTTGGTGGTGTTGAGGTGAGATAATTTCTAGTTATATCACGCATCCATACTATATGATGGAAGTAGCTTTTTGGACATATTTGCCCGTGACACTAGTCGTGGGGAGGGGAAATCCTTCAGTTTTTGCAGCCCCTCAACCCAAGGGTATTTTTATCCTTTCAAATCCTTCATGGGAGTTGCCCACAACCATTTCTTTTCTTCGCGTGTGGTCTGAATGGAAGACGTATGCGACATCAATGGGGCCCGTTGTGATGAATGTACAACGTCCACACCATGCATCTATTATACCGGCTCATATTAGAATGTTGGACCAAAAATGAGGTAGATATGAAGCTTGAATAGGTCACAATACTGGAAAAGTGGGCATGGGGTGCCACCGTCTGAACCCTTCTTTCTCTCTGTAGCCCGCATGCGAATAGCTGCACCCTTTCCCTCGCTCTCTCTACCTGCATTTGCTCTCCCCTACTCTCACCATGTGCATTGCATGTGCCATACCGCTAGTGGTTTAAAACAACTTCCTACAAAATGCATTCCCTAGCAATGCTATTCATGCGAACTCACTTAGTCACTTGCCAATGAACATGCTGTGGACATGTGGCAACATGTCATGTGTGTACAGGGTCTAATTGGCTTACCAGGTGGACCACCCCTATAGATGTCCTAATCCAATAATCTAGCCAACTTGGTCATTACACAGGCACACACATGGCAAACATTTGTTAGTTCCACCAAGGTGCAGCATGGGCTGTGGGGCATGATTGTGTTGGTGTATTACTGGTCTAGGTAATCGTGTTTCTATGGTTACCCTGTCTTTTTTAAACATGACATGCGATGCGAGCATGACCTTTTCTAGGTAATTTGTGCTTGGAGGTCTGTCTGTTGATTCCCCGTCCCCACCCTATTTTGCTTGCTCACCCTTTCAGTGTGCTTGTAATAATTGGGCTGGGGTCAATACTGGGTGGGACCTTGCAGGCTTAGAGGTTTGTTTGCTGACTGCCTGTCCTTGACCCTATTTTGCTTGGTTACACCCTTCGGGGCATGCATGTAACAATTGGGCTGGGGTCAATTCTCGGTGGGGCATTACAGGCGATAGTGGGGTGTCAATGTGAGCCTTTGCCATGGACAGTTCCAGTGCATGGGTAGAGGAAGATTGATGTCTAATGGGCAACCGATCTTAAAAGTTTGCCAATCGACCATATAAAAGCAACCCCAAATTGATGGAGAAAGGTTAAGATTTTGATGCTGAGGCAGACCAAACATGTACAAATGTAAGAAGGAAGTGGACTGTTAAAAAAGGTGGCCTAAGGCCCACATTCAACCTACATGTGGCCCACCATCTTAATAGAGGAGCCTGATTTTGAAGAAGGGTATCTATATCCACAAGGTCCACCTAATGGGCAGTTTGGATGTTAGATGTGTGGCAAGATAGCAGGTGTTTTAGCGTCCACACTGTCTGGTGCACTTCTGAGAGTTCCACTTGTGTTTCTTGTACAATAAGCATTCATGGCTACATATTGGCTTTCGAGTCTAACAATGCAATACCTTTGTTTTCTTTAAACCATTGTACATATCACTGAATGATTAAATGTTCAGTTTCATACTCGTACAGATTACAGACTACATGCAGAATTCAATACATACTAATACTTATTGTTCCCAGAGGCATTCCTCATGTATGCAAATAAGCGAGTTCTTTAAATCACTCCAGCTCTTCTGATGGTTTAAATCTGTAATATCAAAATGACCAAGTTGGATTTTAAAGGAAAACAATAACATTTATATGATTATCATTCAGGAAATGATATGTACACCCATTCAACCACCAACTAAAAGAATGTCATGTATACTTGTGCTTTTTAATAATACAGCTCTTTTTCTACTTTTGGCATCAGAATAACAGTATTCCATTACCAATAGTAAAAAGGGATGTATTTATCAGAAGCATAGGGTGTTGATGTCACTTGCCTTTTTTCCTTTTGCAAATTTTGTAATCTGCTTCTTAAAATTTTGCAGGTTGGTCCCCTCCGTTGTTGGCCAGGTGGTCTATGCCTTTCAAGGTCAATAGGGGACATGGATGTTGGGGAATTTATAGTTCCTATACCATATGTTAAACAAGTCAAGGTATGTACATTCTTGCTGAGCTATTGTCATTCATTCTATCTGAATCATCCTTGTAGATAGTTCTTCTGTTGGCATTTTGCATATCACGTTTCAATCCATGAGGTTGTGAATTAACATGGTGTTCTGCTGGGTATTACATTCCACATGCTTGTGGTCATACCTAACATTCTTCAATGTGCACCAGCTCTCTAATGCTGGGGGAAGGCTCATCATTGCATCTGATGGAATCTGGGACGCAATATCATCAGAGATGGCTGCAAAATCCTGCCGTGGGTTGCCTGCAGAGCTTGCTGCTCGGCAAGTTGTGAAGGTGAGTTATTTAAACTATTACAGCTCTCATCCCTTTCTCGTATTCATGTATTGGATGTAAGGTTGCCAATTGGCTTCATTCAAGTGGGCCTGGGTGAAACTCAATCCCTGGCCTGCTCGGCAAGTTGTAATGTTGTCAGTTGGTTTCATTCAGGTGGGCCTGGGTGGAAACTCAATCCATGGCCTGCTGTCCTGTAAATCCAGGCATGCTGTTAAAATTCATATGTGTTCTTGTACCCAGGCTTGGGCTGGATCTCAATAGAAAAACTGCCCAAACAATACCAAGCCTAGCTCTCTTACCTACTGCATGCTGAAGTTCACCCAGCCTAAGGGCCCATTAGACGCAACTTCCCTGAAAGGCCTTTTTGTGCAGAAGCAATGTCTTCATCGACTTATGAAAACCAATCCAATTGGTTTTTGGCAAGTGCGCTTTTTAGTGCCTATTTCATCAGGTAGATTTGGAAACAACAATTTCGGCTCTGTTTCCAAATGGGCTACAAAACCCTAGTCTTGATCTGAAACGAGGCATTCGCTTTAAAAAAGCCAGTTTACGGTGCATCAAAATGGGACCTTATGGGCCTTAAGACTGCTCTGGCAGGTGGGCAACACTAGTTGGCTGTAATCATCCATGAACTTCTTTGTTAAGCATATCTTTGCAGACTGCTATTAATATCTCATCCATATGATAAATTATTAATCAACTCGTGTAAAGTGATCACGCATCCTCATAACATTGGACATTTAGGAAGCATTGAGGTCAAGGGGGCTCAAAGACGACACGACCTGCATCATCGTCGACATAATTCCACCTGATCATTCTGTACAGCCTTCAACCCCACCCAAAAAACTAAACAGGTTTAGATCTCTTATCTTCCGGAAGAGGTCGCGTGACTCTGCAGGTAAACTTGCAAAGAAGCTATCTGCTGTAGGTATAGTGGAAGAACTGTTTGAAGAAGGCTCTGCAATGCTTGCAGAAAGGTTAGTATCGTTCTCCTCTCTTATCCAGTCGTAGCTAGATTTTATTTTTCAAGGGTGATTTTCCAATTGAGTTGGATTGTTCATTCTTCTGTGCCTAATCAATTTCTCCATCTGTTTTTTTTTTTTTTTCCCCCGGTTGTATGCAAGCTTCAGTATTTCTTTCTAATTGAAAAAATTGTGCAACACTGCATTTCAAACTCACGTAAGAATAACTTAGGCTACATTTGGACAGCATTCCCTGAAGCGAATTTCTCAGGGGACACAGATTCTGTGCTGTCACTTATGATTCTTGGTTTGTCTTTTGTGGTGAGTGGCCTGCAAAATCAAAATAAGGCAAGAATCCTACATAGGGGATAGCTGGGTCCCATACTCTGTTTTTCTGTTAGTTTCGTTTTGTGGGGCAACCATGGCGAATGACAGAATCCTTTTTGGTGACGAAAAGGTCACCTCAATGTGATGAAATGCTAGTTTTTTATTTTTAGGGGGCATATCTTTTAAAAGAAAAAACAATGTATTCATTAAGGGTGCTCTTTATGGTAATCTGGAACTATTAGAACAAAAAGTTTCCAACTGAATCACCTTTATGGTGAACGGAAATGTCCTTGAGTGTCTGTACCTTTGAAAAGGTCAGAATTGCCTTTTAACCTTCTTAAATCTGCAGAATTTCATAAGTGGAGTAACTACACATCCTTTAATGTATGTATTGTATATTTATTAATAGATATTAATGGCTAATTTATGACTAAAAAAGATCAGATCGTTATCCACTCACCAGTTAGGCTTATAACTTTTATGTGATGAAAATAGCCTAGTTTTCTTTACATACTAAATACGTAGTAGTGGTTAATGTGGACCAAGGTCTCATACCTGACCACTTCTCTTTACAGAATAGCACAGGTTCATAACTTATTCATGGAATTTAGGTTCCATTGCTTGTCTTTATCATTCAAAAGGATGGAGATTGAGAATGGGTGGATTAAATAGAGATGTGCATATGGAATATTCTTATGGTCACTGCAATGCCATTGACACTTTTATGAGGGATTGTTTGTACCTGCCTAACTCAGTTCTTCACCGGCCATAGGCACTCACCCCCTCTTGGGGATAAGTGGATTTTCTAGAAAATCCCCTCATGAGTACACGTTGGAGCCTTTTTGGTAATGCGGCTCATCCCATTTAGAACCTATCCAGTTCCTAGGGTGTAGCTTCACACATATTGCAGCCCATACGGTTGCAGCCTGTCTGGCTTTAAAGTTGTTCGATTTAGGGTGCTTGCTTCCAGTTCTTGCCTCCAAGGTTGTCTACCTTCTCAGGTAACCTCCAGTACCCAGCCTTAAGGACCCTCACCAGATGCAATTACTACCCTCACAGCATTATGGCTCCCAAGAGGTTCCGTTCCTCCCTTATCTAAGTGCCACATGATTCTTAGGGTTCTTTTAACAAATAAGATCACTAGATTTGATCTTGTTTCGCGATGCAAATGAAGGGTTGGTAGATAATCTCAGAAAGATCCTAGTTTGTTTTGAGGCTGTGTCAGGGCTAAAGATTAATGTTTCCAAGACAGATGCTGGGAATTCATCTTAGTGAGGCCAATTTAAGCAACCTTGTGTGCATTTTTTGTTGAGAGTCGGGGTCTTTCCCCTCCACATACCTTGGTTTGACGTTATGCATCGGAAAGCCAACGAAACACCTTTGGGATAAGGTGGTTGAAAGAATAGAAAGGAAATTGGCTAGTTGGAAGTGCAAATATATGTTTAGGGGTGACTGTCTTACCTTCATAAAGGTGGCCTTTTCCAATATGCCCGTCTATTTTATGTCCATTCGTAAATGCCCTAAATTGGTGTGGATCTGCTTGAAAAGTTGAGAAGGGATTTCTTTTCGAGAGGTGCTAAGGATGCTAGAAAGTTTCACTTGCTCAAGTGGTATGATGTCTAAAAGCCTATTGATAAGGGTGGAGCCGGCATCTGTGATTTAAGTATCATGAATCTAGCTCTGCTTGGGAAATGGGTTTGGAGGTTCGGGTGTGAGGAGGACAAGCTATGTAGGAAGATTATTGCTTTCAAGTATGGAATGCAGGTGGGGGGTGGTTTACCAGTAGGTCCTCCTTATACAGACCGTCTAGTATGTGGAAGGTGATTCATTTATGTGGCATCTTGTTGTTCCTATTTGGATCAATTCAATTGTTGTTCTCAAAGAAAGCACAGTTGGTGTGATTCGAACCTGCAACCTGAACTGAGCTTATAAAGAGATCTACTAGCAGACCACGCACCATTTGGGTGTTTTATACTGCATATTTTTATATTCGTGTTAATCCAAGTGTCTATTATTAGTGTGTAATTAGACCCTAGTTTAATTATTAAATATCAAGTCAAACTGAATCGACTCTTTGAGTCAACATGACCACCTGGATATTGAGTCTATCATTTGGAATGCCATCACTTGGGTGGGGGTGAAAATAAAAGGTGAGGAAAAATTTTGAAGGGTGAGAGAGTCAGGGTGGGAGCAAGGTTCTGACTATCGTTTTACAGGGTGTATTGGACTGGCCCAAAACCAATATGATAGGTGCCAGTATTGCACCTGTAACAGTTCACATCTGCCTCTTTTTTTCCCCAAAAGAACTGCTCATACCTTAACGACCCAAAATGTTCCTATTCTCTTAGACTGTCTGGTGCTTGTTTGCAAAACAACAGCAGCACCCTGAGCTGGGATACCCGATAACTTCAGTTTGTCGTTTTTCATTTTATCTTTTGGCTGATTTTAATGATCTGGCATTCATTACGCTGTTATCATGACGATTGCTCATGCCTACTTGTGGATAAATTTCAGGCTAGGGAACGACACATCGACAGGGCAGACAACATCCGGTCTTTTTACATGTGCAGTTTGCCAAGTGGATCTTGCTCCAAGCGAGGGGATCTCTGTCCACGCTGGGGCCATCTTCTCCACCAGTTCAAAGCCTTGGCAAGGCCCCTTTCTATGTGCTGCCTGTCGTAATAAGAAAGACGCAATGGAAGGAAAACGGCCAAGTGGAGTTAAAGTGGCATAGCGCCCTCCCTCTCTCCGGCTTTCTCTACCATTCTTTTATTAAATGCCCAACATTTTTCTGGGCTTTTGCGCAATTGCTTGAATCTGCAGGATGATGTAGTATCCATGTATGTAATATTTGCAAAATAATGTGCAATGAGTTCTTAGCATCTGAAATTTGAATTGTTTGGCCTTAGTTGTAGGTTGAAATAGTGAAAGATTAAAAAAAAAATGTCGGGGCTATGAAGTTTGATTCTTTGCAAAATTGTATTTATTAATTTTTTCCCATTTCTTTTGCCAAAATATTGGTGGTCTGAGAACGTTGATTTTTTACCAACAATTTGGGGCACGTTTGGATGCCCCAAAATGGTGCAAGCAGGATGCTCCTCAGCCCAAATTGATACCGAGAATGCTCAAGTTGGTGCAGAAATAGGTTGAAAGGTGAGAATCCAACTGAAAAATGGCCGAGTTTTTGCAGGAATATATTAATGCAATACATTGGGCTTTAGCTTTTGAATTTGGATTGTCTTCAAATGATCCAAACTGTTTATATTGTAAGTCTCAACTTTGTATGTTGGATGGACAGCAAAAAAAATCTCTTAAATTGGATTATTTCAAAACTTTAAATTTTGGCCCTTGTGTATTAAACGTGGATGATCACCATCACCCTTGTATAATAGAAGGATTGAAATGTTAAATCTGATAAAATTTTGAGGCTTTCCCATCCAAGAAGAAGCCCATCATATAAAATGGTTTGGGTCATTGAAAAGACCCAAATCCATGGATAAAGTCCCGACATGCCACATTGCAATATATGCGGTTGTATACGAGAAAATGTCTGTGTTTTGCTAAACTGTAAAGTGTTTATTGTGTAGAAAGTGGGGGTTATTCACGCTTGGACAAACTTGGAGCGGTAAATCCTGTATAATATTAAAATCATGTATGAGCCACCTGATAGTTGGGTTGATTTGAAACTCAATAGAGTGAGCTCGAGTTGATGAGATTTTGAGCTGATTCTCATGGTGTGACTTGGTCGGGTCTCAACAAGACTCATTGAGTCAGCTCAAAAACTTAGCTGACTCAATGCAACTCAGCATGACTCGTAGGAGTCACTCAGCCTAGTCAGCTGGTTTTTGTTTCAAAGTATAAGAAAAAAAAAAAAAAAAAAACTTTATGCAAGAATCAAAGTCAGCTGGAACCCTTTTTCTGCCATCAAAATTCCTAAACACTGAGGTGTAATGCGTTTACAACTCTGAGAATTTTAAAAGCATCCAAACGGAACCCAATAGAAAAGTGTTTGCTGGTCCTATACACGGGCCAACCTAACACCTTCAAGGTCGTCCCGCCTGCCATGAAGATGAACATATGCAAAAATCAGTTTATGTCGGCTCACCCCCAATGCACATGTGCATTTTGAACGAGGATGGCTAAGAAATTTTTAAATGGGTCCATTCTTCTCGTATAGGGATGGCCCACTTGATGGACAGACCAACCTATTTTCGGCATTCTGACATCATCATGGTGGCAACCATGTTATGCATCCCTTAGGTGTGTGTGGGGAGAGTAGCAAACTCATCATGGAAAACGGGAAAAATGGGGATCGCTACCAATTATATGATAGGGGGGCATTCGAATCTTTAAACGATATACATGCGTCTTCAGTTATCCAAATCAGGGGTTTTCTGGGCACCACTGTTGGAATCTTCCTCAAATATCTTGTTGCCGATACAATATTATATCTGCCCTACTGATGGACGGACAGTTGAGAAGAGAGATGCAACAATATTTCACATTCAACTAGAAAAGGTCCTAACTAGTGGTCAATTGGATCTCCCAATAGGGAGATTTGTGGGCCGTGCTCCATTCACGGAAGGATTTCACAGACCAATGGTCTGGATTGGAAAACCATGGGCCCCACTTTGCAAAATTGAAACCCATGGGAAGTGGATTGGTCACTGAGAAATTTAAGCCCACTGAGTAAACTCTGTGAGGCCCACCATGATCTATGTGTCTTATCCACGCTGGGAAGTCTTCTCATGAGCATGGATTGAAGGTCTTAGCTCATGGACCAAAATTGGACATGTTTCAATCCTGCAGTAGGGCCTATCTCCCACCTGAATCAGGTAAGTTCCTCATTGTTAAGCCCAGTTGAAACTTAAGCTCCTCGAAGCCTAAACAAAAGCTGGTTGGTGCACTTAGGTGGATGATATTTCAGTTTACTCACAGTTGGAACAACAAAGCTGTCCAATGACACTTAAAAAGACAGTGATTAGGACCAGTGTTCAAATAATCTTCAATATTATCGAAATATCTCCAATATTATCTTTATCTCCAACTCAGCGATACCGGTAACAATGGTAGCAATACTGATAACGCCAACGTATCAATATCACTAATGTAATCGCCAATATTTTCAACTATAGAAATTTTGGGTGTTAGTTTTATTGCCAATGCATTAATATCGCCAATGTATCACGAATATTTTTGACAATGTAAATTCTAGGTAATGCTTGTATCACAAGTTTATCAACAATATTTCAATAATATTGCCAACGTATTGATATCATCAAAATTTTATTTATTAGAAAAAAAAAGTTATTTCATTTTTTAAAAAAATTCTTTTATATAAGCACATGGTTGTATTGTATATGTAGTATTCAATTTGTCATTGATAATATTGATAATATCTCGCAACATGCATGATATTGAGACCACAATCTTTCGTTTCCTTTCTAATTGCTGATGATTTCTTGGTGAAACATCATGTGTTGTTGATATTTTGTAATATCAATGGATATTTGGATAGTTAAATAGGCTATATGGGATGGTTGGACTGATTTCTTACAACAACACATGCTTTTAAGGCCATATTAAATGGAAACTTGTTATCAATGCATTCTTTTTGCAATTTTTATTTATTTATAAATATGCAAATATGTATATTTTAACATCTCATGAAGTTTTGCTGAAAATTCCACTAATTTTCCCATGTTTCCTTGCATTTCCGGTTATCAATGATAGTATTGGCAACATCAATATTGTTTCCATATCCTTTGCTGGCAAAACTTGTAACGATACTGATACTTCGAACACTGATTAGGACTAACTAGCTCAATCTTGAATCATGGGGACCAGGTAGGTGGCTCATGGTATCATATTGATCCTTACCTCCTAGGAATGCAACTCGGGCAGGTTGGGTCAGGTTGAGAGTCAACCTGGGCGTAACCCGACCTCAATGCAACCTAATTCGCAACCCAACCCCACCCAAATTCCAACCCATGGTGTCCAGCCCAAATCCTTTGTACTCATCTCAACCCAACCCAACCAGACCCAAATACATGTGATTATTCTCAATCCAGCCTAACCCAACCCAAATTTGCTCAACCTGAACCCAACCAAATTTAAATTAGGTTGGCATTTTTCCAACTTGAACCCAACCCAATCTGACCCAGACTTGGTTGGGTCAGTCGGGTTCAGGTTGACCCGAATGGAAGTGGCAGCCCTACTGCCACCCATGACAAAGCAAAAGATTCGTACGAACAGCTGTTATAAAGTCACACAATGGCAATTTTTTAACATGCGTTTGTCATTACAAAACACAATGAAGAGTGACCATTTCTGTTATAACAGCCATCTTGGAACCTTGGTTAGTACACAAACAAGCATCATTTTCTCTTACAAGTGGATCAACAAATCTAATTAGTGATACATGTGAAAGGAAATCAGCTTAGCTTCCTTCTCTCCAACTCTAATTGCAAGACAAAGCATCAGCACATTATCAACACCCTGGGAGTTTTTAATACTCAGGCATAGTGTGATGGATGACACGCATTCACTTATAGTTGTACAAGTAACATGTATGCAACTCAAAGTAAACCACAAAAGTCATGGAACCCACTTAAGATAGGTTATAACCCTAAAACTAAGATTATTAGAAGGTTCTAATCCTTGCTCCATAAAAAAATGTTTTTTAAATTCAAACTGTATTTTTTTTTTTTGGGGGATGATGATTGCCTGTTATATATCTCACCTAATTGACCACTTAATGCATTATTTCAATACAGTTATTCTTTTATAAACCATCAAAAGTGGGCTCCACTATCCGGCCACTTTAATTCGAGTTACGCATAGGCCATGTGTATAAGTTCTGAGTGCCTGTGTATCATCCATCACACTGGCAGAGTACCAAAAGTTTTTCTCTTTCAATCCCTGCATATCAAGAGCTTGAGGTTTGCTTGAAGACATCTCACCTATTGCAATGCGATAAATCAGAACTTTAGCTTCTGAATCTGGATTGCCTTTCAATGATCCAAATAATTTATCAGATGAGTCTCAACTTCTATGGTGGATATAAAACAAACAAGGCATCTTACGTTGGAATTTTTTCCAGGCATTCCCCATCCAAGCGGAGATAAAAAGTTTATGTTATTGGAAAAATCCCCACTCCAATGGCTAAATTCCCAATTACAATACTTAGGGATGTATGTGAGCAAATCTGTATAAGCTTTTATATGAATTCAGGGTGATGTATCCTAAGATGAGCCCAGCATCCCCAACTTCCTCCTGCCCTCAACATGAATAAATCTCCGTGCATCTCATCTTCTACTCAAGACCATCCTCACTTCTCTAGCAAAGGAGCATCTCCTGAGAGAACATGGCAAAACAACATGATTGCAGTTTCTATTGGCAACGAGATCATATCTCCCATCCCACCCAACAGACTCTGGAAGGCGATTGTAAAAGACTCCCACAACCTCATGCCCAAGCTTCTACCTGACATAGCATCTAGCATCGTCGTTCTTGAAGGAGATGGTGGGGTCGGGACTATCAGGCAGTCCAACTTCACAGTAAGGTAATATTTTCGCATTAGCTAATCTCCTATGTTCCATTTCCTAGTTTCAACTTCAATATGAAAGCAACAGGAAGTATTTGTTTTGTTGAGTTTGCAGCCATCAAGGACTTCCGCTACTGGAAAGACCATGTGGATGCAATGGATGATGAGAAGCATGTGTTCAAAAACTCTGTTGTTGAAGGTGTTCCGATTGGGAAGAAAGTGAAATCTACATATTCTGAGCTCCAGTTCTGATGGGGAGTTCGAGACTATCAATGATAGCCTGCACACAGAAGAAGAAACCAAAGAGATAATGGGAGGGATGGCAGGCATGTGCAAGGCAGTAGATGGCCATCTCCTTGCAAATCCAAATGCATATCCCTAGCTTTGGCTATATAGGAGAGATTGCAGTCTAGTTCCCATACAAATAAGCTATTGAAAGACTTGTCTCAGGCATGTGTTAAGATCTTTGTTAGTGATTTTCTTGTGTTTGGACAGTGGAAAAGAATTGTGCGCATAATGTGTTAGTTTATCATTGAAATAGGAATATGACTCAACGAAGTTGCTTTTTACTAAAAAAAATAAATCAAAGTTAGACTTTGTGCAAAATGCAGTTAAAAACATTCCGTTAGAAGTTACTGCATTAGACAGGTGATCAGTGTCAGAAGCCATACCAACAGCTAGAGCTGTACACGAGTTGAGCCGAGCCGAGTATTGCCCAGCTCGTGCTCGGCTCACACTGCCTGAGTCCCAACTCGTACTCGGCTCGGCTCGGCTCGTCCGAGTTCGAGCAGATATCGAGCTTGCTTCTCTCAATGCAGGGAACGGAAGATGGAAACAATAGACACCGATATTGCCATGGTCCAGGAGGAGAGGAGAAAGGAGCAGGAGCTTGCTTCTCTCACTGCGGTTACCTTCGATGCCGATCTTTATGGGGGCAGCAACCGCTTTGAGGGCTATGAGCAGTCGATCCCTGTCAACGAAGACGAGGAAGATCCGGATGCCGGGGAGCGAGAGGTTGCCAGGAAATTGGCATCTTACACTGCACCTAAATCGGTATTGAAGGAACTACCAAGAGGAATGGGTGGGGATGATATTGATGATTTTGGTTTTAAGAAACCGCAGAAAATCATCGATAGGGAGGATGATTATAGGAAGCGGAGGCTCAACTGGATAATCTCACTAGACAGGAATGATGCTTTTGCAATGGGGGACAAGACACATGATCCTTCTGTGAGGACTTACAGGGATATTATGAAGGAGGAGGCATTGAAGAGAGAGAAAGAAGAGACATTGAGAGAGATTGCTTAGGGTTTTTTGTTTTGGGTATATATACCCCTGGTCGAGTACCGAGTCGAGTCTATTTCGAGTACTATTTGAGTCGAGCCGAGTTGAGCAGAGTCAAGCTCGTGCTTGGCTCGAACTCAATTTAAGCACCAAAAATCAGCTCGTGCTTGGCTCGAACTCATTCCGAGCAGAGTCGAGTCGAGTCGAGCGAGTTAACGAGTATACTCTGCTTGTGTACAGCTCTACCAACAGCCCACGATAAGGGAAAATATCATCATCTAATCTTTGATTGGATGCAAATTGAAAATGGGTTTAGTTTGATGAGTTTTATTTATTTATTTATTTATTTAATCAAGTGTGAACTGGTTCACAGAAAACAGTTGAATTGGTTCATCTAAATCAGCTGGTTAGTCCAGTTTAACAGATGAAAACTACTAAACATTTTATTCTAACAAATACCTATACATGCTGCTTCCAGGTGAACAGGGTTAAACTGGCCTGCTCGATCCGGTTGAGTTTATGAGACAATGGCATAAAACATCAATGAATGGATAGACGGTATACATACAAAAAAATTGGAACATGATGCAGGAAGCGTTCTTTGTAGACTTAACAAACATTGGCCAATGACATTCCACTTAAGAGGAGATGGAGACCTTACCACATCATCATTCCAATACTCATCGGATACTCGAGCAAGTCTCCTTTGAGAGAGTCATTGCATAATACGTCTTGCTAGAGTCGTGGCTCTTACGGGTCCTTGGGTTTGCATTGAACTAGTTCCTCACTTTTTTCTTGAATTTCTCTCTGCAAATTTCAATAGATGAGTTATGGTATGAAGACTTCAATTTTCAGATTTCTCTATATCTACGTGCGAACAGATTACACATCAAGAAATGAAGAATCAAGACTTCTGACATAACACCCAGTAATAGCTGCTTGGCCAAATGGCTATAATACTGAGGCATGATCGCCTACAACTGGTTGTATACTACAACCCAGTTTTTCATGCCTTCAAAATTTTGGTTTCCAATTTGTCCATTGAAAAATTGTGCAGTTTCAAGGACAAAATGCTTGCAAAGAAGGGTTGTAGGTTAAGTTCATACCTACAACTAGTTGTAGGTGATCAGTTCGACAAAAAAAAAAAGAGTATGATCTGGTGCAAATGCATTGTACCATATTATGATCCAATCGCTGTGCATTGGGCCAGTGGCAGATCTTCATCAATCTGTACAGACATGTTGGGAGCCACCTTGGATTGCCCACCAGATAAGCCCTTAACCATGCGTTCAATGGATTTCAGATGAAAGCAAACCATAGTTTAAAAACTTGAAAAACTCAATTTCGTCACAATTTGCTTAAGATTTGTGAAAAGAACTAGACTCGACAAAACTCGGGGAAAAAAAAAACACCTCATGGAAAAAAAAAACTCAACTAGACTCACCAAGAATCAACAACATTCAAATATTGTTTTATTTTAAATGTAAAACATTACAAAAAAAATAAAAAATAAAATAAACATAGAAGCAACTCAACTAAGTTACACGAAAACAAACCTTCAAGTTTTTTGAGTTTTTAAACCTTGATGCAAACTGTTGCCTACAACTTCAAGACAGTTCACAGGCTCTTGATTAGATGGTTAGGATTGTTTGATTAGGGCTGTTTCAGGGCCATGGGCAATCCAAGCATGCGTACACAATGCAGATGGTCCAATTGTGACAATCTTGACCATCCACATGTATAGCATATATGGTGCATGATAGTTGCACCCATTCATTCCTTTGTTCCAATGCGTAATTCACAGCTTGCATATAGAAAGTGAGAAGGTAAACTCACTAGTTTGTGTTTCAAATTCCAGATTGTCCGTTGTCTCTGGTACGCAAAATACTTCAGGCACTGGAAGACATGAAAAAAGGACCAATTCAGACGTCGCCAAAAATTGGATCAGCACTTTTATTGCTGAAGAACGCCTATCAAAAGGAAAAAGAAGTGAAAAATATAAGAAATGGTGTAATTACTCCTCGTCTCTGCATTTCAATAGATCGCTGTAACGCTTCTTTTTTTGTCAGTAGATTTTCAGGCAGTAATTTTACTGGGCGCCTGTAATTTTTCCCACGGTAAATGATTATAGCATGGCCTTTTCTTAGCTTCTCCACAAAGACCAAAATCCCACCACTCTCAATTTCCAGCAATATCGCAGTATTCATAACTTGTGAAAATGATTTCTGCATTGAAACTACTTTCACAACTTCTCTATGTTTCCAATGCTGATGTATGCTTCCAATTATGCCATCATATATACCACGTCTCCCTGTATGGTTTTTGACAAATTAGAACAAATGAAGCCAACAAAAAATTTCTTTTTTTCTTTTCTGGAAGGTAAAACCAAAAAATTTCAGATTTTACTTTGTGGGAATACAGTCAGGAATGATGGTGGATGACAATATAGAATCCAAATAGAATTACCCTTACCGAGCAATAAGATTTCATCCATTTTCAGACCTATATTTCGGAGAATTTGTCTTTCCTCTTCAGTTAGCATTTCCTGATCAGATGCTGCATCTGCAGGGCTCCATGAGGAATTAAGCTTAGCCAGCTGTTTCTCTGATCTCTCTGTCTTCAGCTTAAGCTGTGCATATATTGAAAACTGCAACTTAGTGTCATTCATTCCATTTAAAAATGGGGAACCTGACCTGAGGGTAGCATTCCAATTTCCTTCTCTGATGTGCTGCAGCAAAATTTGACATGTGGCACAACTTGCAACCTATTTATTGGGCTGGTCCATCATAGATGAACTGCTTCCACAAATCACACTGATTGGATGATCCTGTGTGTCCAGTTGGAGGACTTTTTCCATTCAATGCTGTGTTGGCAACACTCTTTCTATCTATTTATAGGCAATCAATTGTACAGTCAATATTCTCCAATTGGTGATTCTTCTACCATGAGTCCAT
The DNA here is from genome assembly GCF_029962835.1 of Magnolia sinica. Lineage (NCBI taxonomy): Eukaryota > Viridiplantae > Streptophyta > Magnoliopsida > Magnoliales > Magnoliaceae > Magnolia > Magnolia sinica. Next base: position 11,439,067 of record NC_080591.1, on the reverse strand, counting down.
GACAATCAGTGGTGGGACCCATCAAGTGAATAGTCCACATCATGCACCTCTGTCACTTGTCCAAATTCAGAGCAGTGCATCCGAGAAGTGACATTGATGAACGACACTCAGGTTAGAGTTCCTTTTATAGACAGCTATAACAGAGAGAGTAGCTCATAATTAAGAAAGAGGAACAAAAAAGCCCTGATGCATCAGAATGTGAATGGTGCCCTGACACACCAAATTAACAAATTTATATCATGGTTTGGCCATCCAGATTGTTGATCTTGTAGTACATGAACTCCATGCTGGGGATGGGTAATTTTTCAAAATCCTCTCATATTAGAGGATCCTAACCCTTTGATCAATGGCTCACAAATACAGGGTTAAGAAAAAGTATATCAAAGGACCAGATCATAAGCCAAAGATTGGCTAGGATCTGCCAATCTCGAATATTTTTGGGCCATTCCCCATCTGTGGCAGGTGCCATAAAACCAAAGACCTGGATCAATGAACCATGAACCCACTATTAAGAAATGGGCACAGCAGGAAACTATTCACCTTCTGATGCATCAGGACTCTATTAAGTCTTTTTGAATAAAACACTCGAAATCTTACAATCAGCAGTTTATGCTCTTGTTTTCTCAATTCCTTCTCCAATCGATCTTTTTCAGCTTCAATTCGAACTTTAATCTCCCAATTTCTGTCCATCGGGTGCCCACGTTTTGTTTGGATATCATGAAATTCTGAAAAAGTTCCACTCGTGCGGGTGCTGGGTGATGTTTCTTCAGAAACTCGAAATGATTCAACTGCCTTTAATCGAGCATTTTCTTCTGCCAGTTGCTGGGTTTTAAGCTCTATTTCCCTCTCAGCAATCATATTTGCCACACTACGAGGAAGAAAATCCTTCCCCCTATAGAGTATGATAAAGAACTTGTTCCGTAATATTAGAACTCCTCCAGTGAGACGCTGCATTCATGGGCTTCAATGTCAGTCACATGAAGCTTCACCAGATGGAGAAATATCAACAGGAAAATAGTCAAAATATGCTAATCTCTGATGGGGGGAAAAAAAACCATATACATGGATAAAAGACAGAATCAGAAAACTAATGCAGGGGCATTTTCACGCTAAGCTCAAGATGGGTGGCCAGTGAGATGCAGGGGCACACTCGGGGTGGGTGGGCCGTGTGAGGCAAGTGACTCGTGTGAGGCGGAACCCATGTGATGTGGGGCCCACGAGGGGGGTTCGGCCAAGGACTTAACCCATGAGATGTGGGGCATGGGCTATGAGATAAAGGGATTGATTCGCCATGCTCTATCAGTTCAAGCTTTTAGAGCAAGTGGTTAGTTGTCTTGCATCAAAGTGGTATTAGATTGGGAGGTCTCTTGTTCGAGACTCTTTATCGGGGATGATTAGTGCCGGTGCATTTTCATACTAGGCTCGAGTGGGGTGACCCCTAAGATGTAGGGGCACACCCAGGGTGGGCGGCCCAGGTGAGGCAGGTGGCTCATGTGAGGTGGAACCTATGTGATGTAGGGCGTATGAGGAGGGTTCGGCCAAGGACCTAACCCATGAGAAGTGAGTCCGACCCGGTCACAAGCACCGAGTCGGGTCGAGTGTGGCAGGTATCCACAGGCTGAAATCACAGCTCAAAACCTAAGTGCACCTACTGGAATTGCAACCTCTCCATCAACTACACGGCATCTTAGATCTGAAATGTAAAATCTGGGTTTTCTTATATGTTTGAGTCGGGTTTCAGATTGAGTTGAGTTAGTACCAAGTTTGATTTCCAGGTCTGAACGAGTCAGACGAGTCGAGTTTGCTGAGCCGAGTCGTCCCGTACCTAGCTCTAGCTCTAGACCAATGGGGCCAACATTTTGTTAACCAGACTATCAATCTTGTCTTTTTTCTAGTCAAATGCTGTATTTTTCTTAAACATCTGGTTTTGGGCCACTAATTGAAGGGTTTAGAATCTTATAGTCTAGAAGGTTTTTGGTATCCCCATCCATAGGCCCATCGGATCAATGATCTGGATCATCGTACCATTGGCCCCACTTGCATGGAGTGGGGACATCGGGACACTATTTATGTCATGATGCATAAGAACCAATATATATATATATATATATAGATATATATATATATAATAGCAGAACCAATAAATCTTTTTTTTTTTTAATAAGTAAAATCCAATGAATCTTCTTATGTAATAAAATTTAATTCCTAAAAAATAAAAGAATCAATCCTCCATCCTAATAGAACCAAGTTTTTTCAGTAATTATTTCCCCACCTGATTAGGTATTCCATCATCATCATCATCATCACACACACACACACACACACACACACACACACACACACACACCAAAAGGCTTTGGCCCGTAACAGCTGTTACAGCCCCATAATGATCAGTTATGGGGCTGTCACAGTTCCCTTCTTTTTTAGTCGTGACGGTAACGGCATTGCTGTTATTGAATACCTCGTAATGGCTTCACAAATCCTGTTCGGCCAGTTCAAAACATGAAGTCATGATTGCTCAGCAAAGTTTCAATGACCGGCTCCCCACCCGACATCAACCTTCCTTTACCCGGGCTGGGGACCAGCTAGCGGATCATCACCAGGTGGGATTCATACCATTCAGGTTTTCATATTTGCATAATATTTAATGAACTGAGTAATCAAACTTGCCTTGAGTTCCCATGCCATTTGTGCGTTATTCGTATTTGGAATTCCCCACTTCACTGCAATTTTTACTATAAGACTTTTTTCCCACAACTTCAAGATAGCAGCAGCCAAGCCTTGAAATCTTGTGTTTCTCCCTGTTGTAAGGTAAGAATTATATGTAAAAAGAACTGTAAAATGCTAAAAAGAACTCACGAACACACGCATATATGTATGTGTGTGTCAGTGAAAAGTGGTCATCCATTTGAACCAAATAGCATGTTAACTCTGGGTTTGGAAGTGCTGTTTAATTGAATTGCAGTAATTAGTTTTCACAGAGAGAAAATTACCTGATGATAATTACTTGAGTATTCATAATGTGGAAGTAACCTGAAATTGCAGTTCTTTTCATATCGAGTCCAACTTGAAAGTGACATGAGTATTAAGGGTCCGTTTGGACGCAAGTTTCACAAGAGGGGTTTTCCCACAAAAGAAGTCTGTATCAACTTTGTCAGTCAATTTTCTGAAATCCGACTGGTTTTGACGAGTGAGCTTTTTAGCAACTATTTTATCAAGTGGGGGATCAAATAGGGTTTGCAAAAGCGCATCCAAACACAATATGAAAAGGGTTTGGCTTTAAACAGAAATTAAGCATCAAACACCCCTTTTGAGGGTGCGTCCAAAAGGGCCCTGAGGTACTTACAATTTGGTTATTTCCACTTCACTGAAGTAATTATTGAATTCAATTTCAATCTTCAAAAATAAATAAATAACATTGAATTCAATTTAGTAAGCAAAACAAGTTTGTATCAGACAAAGGATATTACCAAGGACAAAGTGCGTAGGTAAGGGACGAGCAAGCTTCCGCAAGTATGTTAGTTCATCATCTGTCAGTTTTGGTCTCATACGTGGAGGGCAGAGCCTACATGGAGGCCTAAAGCCAGGAACTACTTCTGGAAGCAAGTCTGCATCTACAGGCAGAGGCTTTGACCACCACCAGTCAACAAAACGAGGTCCTAATCCATCCAATAATCTGTTAGCTTCCCTTTCGAACAATGTCCCATCAATCAATCCAGCACCACTGTCAATCCCCATAACCAAGCCAGTTGGAGGAGAATTAGAATCCTCCTCAGTGTCACTTGTATCTACCATTCCATCTTCAAAAATAGTAGTGCGATCTTCAGAATTCCTACTGACAAAATTTTCAACACTGGCAAGAGCAGAGTGCTTGGGAAAAGATTTCGAAGTTATTTGATAGTCATTGCCTCTATAAACAACCAGCATGTCTTTTTTGCTCCAAACAACCAAGCCTCCGGTCTTAGTCTGCTCAATTAATAAAAGAATGAGGTGAGCCATATATCATGTCAGGGTAGCCAAATGGACATAACAAGGGTAGTTTGGATGTCCCCTCTTTCGGCAGCAGATGGGAGGTGCTCCACCCAGATCGATAGTAAGATAAGAATGGCTTGGAGCATCCTTTTTTGACCTGCAATGAGCAGGAGGACAAATTGGCCTTTTTCCCAAGTCATTGAAGCTTGGAGCTGTTCTTATCTCCCTACCAATTTGGACCTACCATACGCATAGCATGTTGAACCAAGTCCGATGTGCCGATACATCCAAACAGGCCCTAAAAGTTATTTTCATATTCCCTAATGAAAGATCATGATGCTTATGAAGGCCAACACCTGAGTCCTAATACTTTCCATTTTCAAGCCTTGAATAAACTAAGAAGCTGAAACAATGAGTCCAAAAGTTATTTGTAGAGATTGCAAAATGCAGAAATGTTGATAGAGACTCAACAAACAGCACTTGCACTTTACAATTCATGCATGTCAGTAAGATCGGCATTCTTGGGATTGTAAATGCATTACATTACAAAATTGTCAGCATCTACTCTATTAAGCTGCCTGATTAAATTGAATTTTGAGAATTAGTTTGAATTGATTAAGGGTGCATTCAGTTGCACCAAATTTCGTGAAATATCATGAAATTTTGCACAAATTTAGACTGATTAATCATGAAATATCATGAATTTCGTGATATTTCGTGCAACCAAAAGCAACCTAAACTAAAATCACCTTAGCTCCAAAATACAATTATCTTACTTTCAAATTGGACCTGAAAGGACTGTAACTGCAATGTGAGGGCTGCTTCATCCTATGAATACTAGGAAATGCCATTACAATTTGGTCACTTCCTATGGATTGAGATGTATGTTTGCAATTCAATTCTGTTGTGTATCCGAACTCAAAAGCAATTCAATTCTGTTGCATATCCAAACACGAACTTGGACAGGACCACTTCATCCTATCATATTCTTTTTCAATTGATGACTCGATAAATTCTCCGAAGAAAACAAGACCTCGAAGAAATAAAACTGTCCATCATTCAAAAACAACTAGTGGAAACCAGATTATCCTTTCCAAGGAAAAAAGACTCCACTAGGACGTACGCAATGATGAGCATGTTTTATAGTTCATTTTCACATGGTTCAGTCATCCAATGTATAGTTTTCTTACACAGAGGAATCTGTGCATGTGGGTCCTAATCCATGGTTCGGCAATCCAAACCACTGATTTGATTTGATGGTCCCCACAGTGGATAGGGATGCCCTGGAAATATTCCTTATTGGAATATCTCAATTCTCAACCCTTCAACATGGTGGCATATAAATAGATGGTTAATGGAGCAAAAGCAGCAACAGCTCCCATTCAACGGATATCAAGAGGTTAAGATCTACTAATATGGAATAATTATGGGTTGCCCGCAATCCACATTACAGTCCATCAGATCAACAGTTCAGATAACTAAATGATGAGATCCACATACATGGTGATGATATCCTGCATGTCAGAAAACTGTGTTTGATAATGAGTAAGATCATGTAATTCCTCATCATTTATGTGTAGACTCTTTGCTGGAAACAACACGCGCACGCGCGCGCACACACACACACACACACAAATTCATGCCATCAAACGATAAATACAATATATAGGAATATAGCACAAGGGATGAGAACATACAGCATACTAGTTCAGTTGCAATTGGTTAATTTGGGAATTATATTCTCAAGATCAGTGATCAAATACACCTCAATGAACGGCAAGGTATGGCCCACCTTGCACATACATCCAACATATCATGTGTATAAAACATCCGCTCCATCAGAAAGGTTGGCCCCACTTTCAAGAATATTGAATCCAAAAATCAGGCTGATCCACTCTCATGGCCAGAAAGTGTACATCGAGTCAATCCACATGTTGCCCTCCTGATGGTTAGATCGACCTAATTCCTGCATGTAATGATCTTCAACATGTAGTCAACCTTCCCAACAGCTCAAATTTAATATACATCTGACATGTGGACCGCAACTTTACCATCCATCGAGGTGTATATGATCGCTGCTATGTTCTCAATGTGTGAATTCAGCTCTCCATTCACAATTGATACAATTCAAAGGACTTAAACAGTCTGGATTGACACACATTGTAGTGGATTGGCATACATGATGGCGGATGAGTTGCAGACATTAAACTCAGCTTCAAATTCATCTAAATTTGAAATTTTATCAGAAAACAAAAACCATCTAAATTTCATTTTAAAAGGGGAAAAAAACCAACCTCGATGATTTCCCGCGCTCTATCCATATTCCGACACAACGGCAGATCGAACTTCAACATCACAAGCTCACTCTCCCTCCATGTCTTCCTTATCTCATCAACCACATCCAAACTCACTCCAACCTTCTTAACCTTTATCCACTTCCTAATCTTCACAGCCTCCCTCCTCAGCCTCACCAATTCCGCTTCCGAAAGGCTCAACTCCGCCTTCGTCGCCACCCTCTCCTTCTTCACTCTCCAAAACACAATCTTCTCTGCCCGTGCCCATGGCATTTTCCCACCTTCATTCGATCCCGACCGTCCATCTTCGTCTTCCGCCTGTTCTCCCAACGGAACCTCAAATTCAAATCCAGATTCTATAGCCGGAGACTCCGCGCCATCGGAGGCGTCAAATTCCTGGAGCTTTGCGATGCTCTCGAGGATCTTCTTCATCGCTTGCCTGCCGCGGCCTCCTCTGACCTTCTCAGTCAGCGAGCGATCACGGCTGTAGGGTTTTCGGGTATGGTTCTTGTGGGATTTTTGGGAGAGGTCTAAGATTTTTTCTGGGGGGAGGAGGAGTGGGCCTTTAATCCAAGGGGGAGTGGGCACTTTGATGGGGGTTTTGGGAAATGAGGGAGGGAGTGGGAAATGGATGTGGGTGGTGGTATTTGGACAGTTGGATGGTGGTGGGGTTGAGGTGTGCGGTGGATATGGGCCGTTGGATGGAGCGAGATGAGGGGAGAGCGGGAGGGATGAGGGCATTTTGGGAATTTAGAGAGATTTTTTGGAGGGAGTTTTTCTTCTGTCCGAACGCCGAGTTCTTATCGGATATAAGGAATATTTTTACTGACTAGACTAGGAAATGCGGTTGATACAGAAGCGGATTGGCTGGTGTACCACACACTAGCTATATAGCTGGTGTATTGACGTCAGCAGGTTCTGTGGGTCCCATCATGATGTATGTGTTATATCCAAACCGTCCATACACTTTTATAGATCTTTTTAAGGCTTGAAACCAAAAATTAAATAGATATAACTATCAATTGGACCACACTGAAAAAGCAGTGGGGGATTAAACGTCTGCCATTGAAATCCTTTTGGGGTTCACAGAAGTTTTGGATCAATAATATGAAATTTGTTTTTACTCTTCATCCAGTCTTTTTGACGTTACGAACATATTGGATGGAAAATAAACGCTATGGTGGGCCCTACGAAAATTTTAAAGGTGAAAATCGTTATCTCGGCTGTTATTTGTGGTGTGGTCCATTTGATCTTTGGATATGATTTACTTTTCACATGATATCTAAAATGATCTCGATAAATGGATGAACGGTGTGGATATAATAAATACATCATTGTGGGGCCATGTAACTTGATCTCCTTTGAACCGTTTGTACAACGAGGAGCTCGAGGAGCGTCAGCGTTCGTCTTCGCACGACACGTACTTACATCAGCTACATAGCTGGTGTGTGGTACACCAGCCAATCCGCTTCCGGTTGATACTCGTGAGTGGGACCTGCGTGCTGGCATGGCATACTTGTGCGGGATCCGAGCCGTTCATCAGAGAATATGTTCTTATTCTAACTCTAGAATGGAAATCAATGGGCTGAGATCACTTACATCTTGATTTTGGGCCTTTTTTAACTTTCTTCAACCGTACATTTAGATCACGTTTTCAATGGAATGCTCCTAGATTTGGGGTGTATAATATGTTTGATATGGAAATGCTAATTAACGGCTCAGATTCTTTACACGTCAATTTTCTGTGTATTTCTCTTTACAAGGTGACGGTTGTGTAATGAACATTACTTTCAAACTTGATATGATGCCAATAATGTTTTTTTAAAAATTAGTAGACCTGCATTGTGAAAAAAATGTAATTAGTAGAATCATATCCAAAAGATGGTGCCATGTTGCAGTTAACTAAATCATTTATTGTCAAGATTGAAACATATTGTCAAAGAAATAGAAAACAACCATTGAAAAGATTCTCCATGATCAAAGAAAAAGAGTTAAATGGTCAATGGCAAGGCCCATTTATTAAACGGTTTGGATTTAGAAAGTTTCCTTTTCAAAGTAATCCCACGTGTTGAGGCAGTGCAACATCATACACTAAGGTATTTTTACTTTTGGAAATGAATTTTCTTTTTTCCCTCCTCATGTATTTTTGGAAATTGAGTTCAAGCTTATTGAGTTGATTTTTTGACCTTGAAAAAATTTTGAACTAAATTTGAGGTTGCCGGAGCCCGACTCAACTTGAATCGAACCCAACTCAAATCAAACTTGGATCAAACTAGTCTAGTGACTCAGTTACTTTGGTATTTATGTTGCTCAACAAGTGTTTGATAAAATGACTCAACCTAGTGTGGCCGGTGGCAATGAACGTATGCTTATAAACTAAAGACTTTTTTATTTTTCTTGATTTTTGTATTGTTTAGAAGGTGTTTGATGAAAAATTAGTAAAATCATTGCTGTTGTTTTACATACAATGAAATTTTGAAGGTACAATCCATATGTTTATGAAAATGCTGCACAGGCGAACTCAGCTCAAATTGGCCCTAGCTGCTGACCAAATCGAGCCGAGTTGGCCAGTCAGGCCCAAAGACTTGAGCCAAGCCGAGTTCAAGCTGGGGTCAACAATTGGGCAAGCTGAGCCGAGCCGTGCCCAGCTTTGACTTAGTTCGACCCATGTACACCTCTATTTGTAGCAGACCTCAAAATCATACATTAACACAAAAAAAAATCATCCAGTGCTCTTAGATCAATAAAAGTAACATTGCTTCCAGCCAGATCAAGACACTTAGGCAGTCCAAACTGTCCATATGAATTATCCAATAGGCATATAGCAAACTTCATTGGATACCGTCTGAAATTTGGTTAGCTCAAACAATCTGATCTGTCCATAAGTCAGCTTTATCTTTCACTGTCATTAATTTTTCAAGCAAATAAAAGCTTAGACTGATAGGACTATTTTTTTCATTAAATGGTTTTGAGCGTTCAGTCATAGGTCATTAATCAGATGGTTAGAATTGCATTTTCATGTGTCCGCCCATGAAATGAAATGTGCATTGGACATAAATGGACAGCTGATATTGATTGATTGGACCGTCCGAGTGTCCCGATGCACTTGATCATTCTCCACATAAAATTAGTAAGAAACGGTATGTAAATAGAAGAAATGTGGAATCAAATGCACCATCCAGTGTTTTACATTCACATATTATCTTGAAGGCCTTTACAGGGCTTGCATATATGGGGTACCCTCCACCGTGTAACTACGGCCAGATGTGGGCCCACATGATGTATTCACACCATCCAACCCGTCCATTAGATCCTTCACCTAAAAAAACTCGTAAGGAAAACTACTCATCCTGATCTGAATCTGAATTGGACCACAGGAAAGGAAAAAAGATGGGAGGGAATGACCACTCTTAAATTTCACAGGGGTATACCTGAGTCATAAAACAGTCTGATTTTTACATTGACCTTTCATCTGGCCTAGACGAAAGGTCTGAACGGACTAGATTCTATATATACAATCTGGTAGGTCCCCCACTCTAATAAACGGTGAACTTTCCCTCTCAACATGTTTCATGCGATAATGGCCCACCTGAGTTTTGGATCCTGCTGATTTTTGGGGCTGGATTTTTCTAGGTGACTCATCTGATGGACGGTTGGAATTCGAGAATACATCACTGGGCCCCACATCTGGCGGGTACCACTGGAGCGCGTCCCTACATAATATATACATTATATGTATAAAAAAAAAACCCAGAAATAGGCATAATAAAAGGCAAAAAAAAAAAAAAAGAAGAAGAAGAAGAAGAAGAAGAAGAAGGAGAAACTGAAAGAGATTGGACGGTGCCGATGAAAATAGGCCACTCATCATCATCCCGATCGCCTCTCACGTGCAAGCACCGAGGGCGGCCACTTTACATTGAAGGGTCCTGATCATCCACAACAAGAGCGAGATTCCCACTTAACGTCGATCGAAGTAGGCCACAGAGCCCGAATCATCGTCCGATGACAGATCCGAGGTGTTGTACACATGATGATTTCCCACTGCCATAGGGAGACACGTCGGACTGGGGATCCAACCGTTGAATTCCACATGTACATTGTTGGTCGAAGGTGGGCCCATCTCAGCAAAGCCCACGTTGAGATCTGTGTACTGGAGACTTGGCTGTATAATTTCATGATGCGATTCAATTGCGGCCGTCAGATCATCTGGACAATGTTTTAAGATATCAAAACCATTGGAATTTTCAGAGGCTAGGATACACTTTAGGTGGGACACCTTTTCTATTGACGCTAGGACCTTTGTTACTATCATGGGCTGCCCCTCTGGGCTTTCATGGTCCTAGCCTATTGACATCGCAAACATAATATATTTTTGGGATTTTTACCAGAAAATTCCTAAACAATGAACATTTTACAAAATAATGCCTCTACCATTAGATTTCAAGGAAAGAAATTACAAAAATTCCCTCATCCAATTTTTTTTTTAAAAATTAGTGAAAGTTGAGACTTGTGGGGCCCACATGGTGTGTGTGTGTGTATATATATATATATAGCATCCAAACCACCCAAAATATGAGCCCTACCTTGATGATGACAGGAATCAAAAATCAGGCCTATCATATCATGAGATGGGCTACACTTGAATTTGGATGTTTTGAGCTATGGATTGGCCCACCTTGCGATTGGATCTTGGTTCACACAATAATCGTCTTGCCCTGAACATGTTGGACGGGTTGCATATCAGACAAATTCCACGCGAGCCCAACAATTCTTGATCCTCCACTTTGTAAAGAAAAAAAAATAAAAATACAAGGACAACAACGCAATTTCTCCTTTGAAAAAGCACTGTCCAGGAGTTGAAGCTCTGGGAGGCACTATTTGGTAGAATCAGAACCAGGGAGGCATTTTATTGTAAAAAAACATCCCTACTCGTTGAGAATAAAGGACTTCGGCCTAGTCCAGCCCATTCGAACCTCTATTCATAGAAAACAAGGTATTTAACAAAATACAACAATCTACATACTTTGCAGTAGGGCCCACTCAGTATGTAATACATCAACCTCTTCCAATGTGGCCCACTTTTGATATGCGTCTCCCACCAACTGATCCAAATATGCCTGCAAAAATTGGAAAATAAAAAATAAAATCATTTTATGTTGTTATAAAGAGAAATGAAAATGGCAATGGATATATTGGTACATGGAAATTTTACCTTAGGCATTCCACTTAGATCATGTGCCGAGTACTTTTGACCGTTGATTTCAGCCCCCAAAACTTGACAGATAGGATTTAATACAATGGTCCAGTGCGGGCCACGGTGCAAGTATCGCTTGTTGCCCATCATGCATGTAAGGGCGTGCTTGATAGTTCCTTCCCATATTTTGTCCGACATTCCTCCGCCGAGTATCTGATGATAATGTTCGCATTGGAAATGGACGATGATGATTAATACACACAATTATGGAATATCTGATATATGTATATACACTCAAATCCAATGGCCTAGATAATAGAATCCATTGAAATGAAAAAAAAAAGGTGTTACCCTTCGGAGTTCGATGGGATTGATGACCCATAGTTTCAAGAAGTCTTGGACGGTGGTGATGCTGGCGGCCGCTAGCTTTTTGTGGAACGCTCCTTCTTTCCCTATCTTCACAAGACGCCATACCTCATCATCTAGAGCGGGCGGATAATGCTTTTTATACACTGTATAAAAATATAAAATTTTTATTAATTTTTTATTATTTAAAATTAATTAAATTATCATAAGACTGGTTGTCTTATGGTGACTCACCGAGTCAATAGAGTCCTAAATAGACTCAATAGGCTGTATGATCTAAAAAATCATGAAAAATTATGCACAAAATATCTAAAAACACTTGATAGGTCCCACCTGAGTTTTAAAATGACCTAAAATTAAGTATAACCCTTATCAAATGGGCCAAACAGAATGAATAAACTTAATATCTAAACCACATCTCACTTGGCCCTATATACAACGAGAAAGGTTTCAATGGGTAGGCATCCACTCCCAACTGTTATTGATGGTGTGGCCCACCTATGCCAAGGATTAGCACGATTTTTAGGTCCATGGCTCACCATGGAAGGGTGCATCTGCTGTATATAAGATAGATGTTCCTCATTCATCAAGATGGGGCCCACAAATTTCTAAATAACTCTCTCTCTCTCTCTCTCTCTCTCTCTCTCTATATATATATATATATATAATGTATTTTATCATTAAGTTATGTCATGATTAAAAAAAAAGCAATATTTTAAAATTCAACCCAGCTATCTAAAATGTCACGTTTATATCGTGATGATATTGTTTAGTATTTCTAGCATGTTATCAGAAATTTTCTAAGGCTAGTCTCAGCCATTGACAGCCTTATTTATTTATTTATTTATAATGTACTTAGATCATCATTGGACACTAGTAATAAAATACGAAATCATATAATTAGAGTGTACGGTCCAATACGGTCCTCAAGTTTTAAGTGGCAGATATTGGAAAAGCAAAAGGAATTAATATGGTTTTTTTTAATTATTATTATTATTTTTAAATCATTCATGGTGTCATGATTCAATGAGTATGTATGCATGAGACATGACCCAGTAAAGCATGGCCCCAGATATGATTGGTCCCACATCTCATTGTCATCTGACCTTTGATTTGAATTAAAAGAAAAGTGCCGTGTCAAAGAGATGAGATCCTGATGCAAAGTACCAATAAAATGTCCAAAATGCACCCCGAAATATCTTCTCTCTCTCTTTTATTTTTATATTGAGAAATCAAAAAAAAATCTTTTGGTGGGACCCATGTTACAAGGACCACTTGCTAATTGTTTTCTAATTTCCAGGGATGTGTAATACCATACACAACCACAGAGGGAACACGTGCACATGTGTATAAGATCTGAGCTTTCTACGAATTTGGAAATAATGCTTAGATCTCCAATTCAAAGAATCAGACAATTTCACTGTTCAGGTGGGCCACACCGTACAGTGAATGTGGACAGTTGTTATCTCTCTTCTGAACCATCTACATGTGGACCTCAAATCAAAAGGTTAAGATTGTCCTCTTTAGGAGAATTTTTGAGAGAGAGTCTATCAACAGTAGGAAATAACAGATAAACGGTGTAGATTACCAAACAATGGGCCCCAATTTCCAGAATTGAAAACCCACGTATGAAGTTCAAAGATATGGACCATGTGTATTCTATAATAAATTTCGTTCTTGCCCTTTTGTTGTTATCGTTGACTAAAGTCAACATCAGCCAATGACGTCAATATATTGGCCCCCAAGAATGGTCAACAGTCAAACAAGAACTAAAAGATGCTCTTTGCGACGTGGGAATAGTAGAAAAAGACAATTTAAGAGTCAAAAATCAAAACAAGTAGTGGCGTGTACGTGTTCATGATCTAGTCCATTCATCAGGTGGGCCACGCAGTCATCTGCTCTGGTCTGAAAATCAGGTCAATCCATTCATCAGGTGGACCACCTGTTTCCAAAGAAGATGGACTGTTAAAAGACATTGATCGATACTCCACGTGTGCGGACTGTCATGTTTACACGGTGAGCCCCACCTGATGAACATCTTGGATCATTTTCACATCGGTATGCATGAAAGGAGGAGGATTCTCTACCAATAGGAATGGCCTTAGAATGGATTTTCTTGATGATGCCTTTGAAAGCCAGTGATTAGTATAAGTATAATCCAATTGTTAGCATGATACATTGGTCCATGCCTTGGATTTATTTAAGTGATTACCCAAAATAAATATAGAATTAAAATAACAACAATATTGCTTGTGTTTGGTTGCACCAAATATCAAGAAATTTTGTTACTTTGGACTAAATTAGACTAATTAATTATAAATTTGATGATATTTCATGATATTTGGCATAACGACAAATCTCATTCTTAGTGATTTCTAGGCAACTGAACTAAAATTTGAAATCTTGCAATAATACCATGTATATATTTTTTAGATTATTGCCCCACTGATATTTGGTCCAATAATATCACTCAATATGTTATGGTTTGATTGAGGGTGCGTTTGGTTACACCAAATATCATGAAAATTTTGATATTTTGGACAGAACTAGACTAATTAATCATGTAATTTAGTGATATTTCATGATATTTGGCATAGCGATCAAATCTCGTTCTTGGCAATTTCTCAACAACCAAACTAGATTTTGAAATCTTGCAATAATACCATATATTTTTTATATTATTGCTCCCACTGATATTTGATCCAACCAAACACACCCTAAGATAACAAATTTCACCCATGAATATTAGTTTAAGTGACACAACAAAAGAAGGACATGAAAACAACTTCACCAAGATAATAAACTTACGCTCTCCGCGATGATCCCTAACTGAAAACCGTTCCGTCTTTGCTTCTTTGATCCTCCTTCCTTGTGAAGTCTCTCCAACCACCCGTGCACCAATCCTGAAGTTCCGACTCCGAATCCAGCTTGAATTATCAGTAATCTCAATTTCTCCAACGGGCGCAACACCATCTCTCATCGTGATCATCACATCGCCCGCGAGCAACGGCCTTTTCCCGGCCCGCTCGTGCACAATATTGTTCTCGAATTCCTCAGCGGTCCAATCGTCACGGTCCTCAGGAGGGAAGTCTCCATCTAGGATGACAAGCTCTACTTTTATTGGGAGAGGGTGGGCCATCATCGGGACATTTTTCCTGCCACTGGTGTCGACGAGGAGGATTTGAAGTGGCTTATTGTCCTCATCTTCTATCTTGCTTCCCGTGAAGAGTGGAAGTGAGAGTTTCTTGCTAAACATGAGTTGGAAGCTCGATTCTTCCGGGGCTTTGATTCGCATTGAGGGTGATCTAGAAGGGAGAAAGAAAACAGCTTGTTGTTAGCTTCATGGTAAGTGGCATGTGTGCAACAAACTTGGCACGTGCGGGAATGTAGGCAAAAGATACCATGTTAGGACATGAAGATCACTAAAAATTTCATAGGTCCAATCCAGCCTTAAAAACAAACATGTAACCATCTGATCTAGAATCAACACTTAAACAGTCCAATGGATTGATCTAGGCTATTCATGAGGACCAACATACATTCACTGGCTACCAACTGATCTGCTGATGTTAACCATCTGATCAGTGGCCTCCAATTATATGGATGGTCAAGATCATTTGTAAAAAGTGGGCCTAACTAACAATTAGATCCGTCTATTAATTAGATAGTTCACTTCATGAATTGGTTATGATTCTAAAGAACACTTCTATTGGGCAATTCTACCCATCCCATCCAGGAAAAAAGGATAGCTAAAAAAATTGGTTGAATCGCTTATTTTTGCATGGTAGCCCTTGAAATGTGTTCTAGACTCAATGGACAGTTTAGATTGACCTATTGGATTGTCCAAATTAAAGTTACCTGATGCAACTAGGACCATTGTAAATTACCATGCTCAGAGGGCATTGGAAAATTTCTCTAAATAAATAGAAGGGGAAAATGCCCACAAGTATCATGTTCATACCTATAAAGAACAGTGCGTGTGTTGCGTGCAGTGCATGAGGCACGTGTGACGCCACGCTCCACCTCCTCCTGGACCTGAATATGCATAAGATTGTATTAAAATTATAATATCTAGAGATTAAAGAATGATGAATGATTGAGAAAAGCATGAAATAATATAATCTTCTGCTCTTATTCTTTTCATGTCGCTAGAAAGATAATTTTCAGATGGAATCTTAAGGTTTACTAAGCCCATCCAAGGAATTAAACAGCGCGATTCGTGCTGTGGCCCACCCCACTGGCTGAAAAGCTTGGATCTTGTAACCGTCTGCCATATTCGCACATGTGTTTGATGGACATGGCTCTAAGCGTGGCAAGACTTTGCAAAACTCATGCAGTGCAATTGATTTCAATATTCTATTAATACATCGCCATAAATTTCAGTTTAGAATAACATTATACAGGTGTATGGCTAATGTATCATATAAGGGGCCGTTTGGATTTGTGGAACTTGAAAATGGATGAGATTTCTATGAAAGAGTTCAAAAAAGACATCCTTGCTTCTCTCAAAGAACTCATTTATAAGAGAGTTCTACGGCACATAGATTTCTCAAGTGAACCATGACATACAAAGATGAGAACTTTAGATTTCCATGAAATCAAGTTTTGATTCCATGCATCCAAACAAACCATCTTGCCCTATAAGTTCAGGTGATGTTTTTTAAATTTCCACTTGGAACATGGAAAATGGCAAGTAGGAGCATGAAACTAGAATAATCTTATTTAGATTAGACAAGTGGATTAGGACTAATACACTTGTATTAAGATAATGGAATCCCAACTTCTTACTCTTAAAACAAAGAGCAAATGCATTTGATTAATTAGCAGTACTGGGCTTTAAAAATAATGTTTGGTCCACCTACCACCCTCCGAAGCAATGGCTCCAAGTTGGCACATAAGCTTTGAAACGATTTCACCATCACAGCTTCTCTAATTACACTGTCAAAAATCAAGGAAAACCCATATCAGTACATGCAATCCTCACCTAGACATTACATAACTTACATAGAAATATTAAAGGATACACAAAAGCCAAAGGCTACTATCATCACAATATTGCTTCTGTGTGTGTGTGTGTGTGTGTGGGTGTGTGTGAAACTACAAATACACAGTATTTGATATGCATGTTATGTATGCAAGTATGCATCTGTCTACACAAAATTAAATTTCAAAAACACCATAAGATTTCTATTATCGACAACAGTAAAATCGGTATAAAATTTACTTATATCTCTATTAATTTTGTGTAAATATGAATCTATATACATATGCACATACACAAAATTTGATTTATATATATATGCATCATGATCATCATCACCATCTAAGCCTTATCCCTACCAATTGGGGTTAGCTATGTAAATCGTGTTACCCTATCAAGGATCAAAACATAAAATTGTCAGGACTTATGATAAAACTAGTGGCCAAAATTCGATATCTGCTGCGAACCGGATACAGCCTTCTTCCTTTATACGGGCTTAGGACTAATAATGAAAGATAGAAGTTTCATCAACAGAGTTCTGAATATGTGATTTATGTACGTATTGAAGTATGTGTGTATGCATTAAATTGTAAAAATCATGTATTAAGATTGGTGTAAAAAGCTAATTACCAATCTTCATATTTAAAAAAGAGGCAATCTTAAAAACGCTCATGTGATAGTGCAAGAACACAAAAATACATCATTAATCTAGTTCAAGAAGGAAAAAAAAAAGAAGCATTCTGATAGATAGAAGATTGCACTAATATATATTAAAAAAAAAAAAACCAAATTAGAAAGTTTTATGAGATCAATTAAGAAAACCAACATAAAATGAGATTTAAAAAGAAAAGAAGAAGAAGAAAGTTTCGGTCTAATTAAATTGGTCACGGACGTTGATATTGACGGTGTGGTTCGCATTCGTTTCTCCTCGGGGCGATCTTGGTCGTTGGTAGATTCATCGAAGAGCCTTTTGGCAGCCATTTTTCGAAGCAGATAGTTTGAGAGAGTTGATGAGTAAGCAAAGAGAAGGAAGAGAATGGGATGAGAGGCAAAGGAAGGGGTAGTTAAATAGTGGTAAATGACTTGCGAAAAGGAAAAACATATAAAAAATGGATGAAAGAAAGTTCAAGGAAGGAGATAGGAAATAGCAAGGCAGGTGATCGAGGGATTGAAATGACCTAGGTCCTTGTGATGCAATGGCCGTTGACGTCAGTTTGCAAGTCTTCCTTCTCTCTCTCCCTCACAAGACGGTGCTGCCCCGGCCTCACCTAAGACAGTGTGACGCTTACCGTGGGGTCCACCTTGATGTATTTATTTTAAATCCAGGTCGTCCATCCGTTTTTTCAGATCATGTTAGGTCATGAGCCCAAAAGCAGACTCAATTCTCATTTGGACCATACCATAGGAAATAGTGGTGATTTCTATTAATGGACTAGAAAGTTTTGGATCAAGATGATATTTGTTTTTTTACCTTCATCTAGGTTTATGTAATCTTATCAACAGGTTGGATGGAAAATAAACATTACGGAAAAATTAATGTGGGCCCTAGGAAGTTTTTAATGGTAGGTCGTTCAATCACCAGTTTTTCCTATAGTATGGTCCAATTGAGATTTGGGCTTCTGAATTTTTGGGATAATTTCATAAAATGATCTGGAAAAACGGATGGACGGCGTAGATTGAGAATAATAAATACATCAAGTTGGGCCCCACGGTAAGGGCCGCATCGTCTTGGGTGATGCCGGGGCTGCACCTAATCCTCTCCCCTCTCTCTCCGCGTGAGGAGTTTGTTTAACCTCCGTCGCTACTCAGGATCCCGGTATCCATCACCCCATCAGGCCCACGTGCTGAGATTTTATTCTGATCAGAACGGTTCAGGTTCTGAATTCTATGGTATTAGAGTTATATTGAGAAAAATCCTATGATACGATGATTATTCTATCAAGTATGTGTAGATGAATCTAGAATGTTAAAGAGAAAACTTTCAATGGCCCACTCTAACTGATACATCGACTAGAGGATGATCATGTATTAGGTGGTTTATGATTATGCATTATTTTTTATAGTGATAAAAGTATGAACGGTTCAGATCATCTGACCATCTATGCTTGTGGGCACAAGTTGGCAACACATGGTGGCGATTCTGAGTCGCACGGAGGCAAAACTAACTCCCCCCGCGTGAGTTTGGTTTGTCGGGATTGATTCTTGCATCTGTCCCGACACTAATCCAATCGTATATAAAATCATTGGGCCCACATTCCGAGATGACCCGATGATTGGACCACGAATCTCTGGATATTATGTCGATATGGGCCATCTTAAGGAACTTAGATTGTACGGATGATTCTGAACATTTGAATACGCAGATGAATTTAACATTTAAGAGAAGATTTTCCGTAGCGCAATTTAACTGGGAAATCGAAGGTCAGGATATCACTACGTTGATTATAGACCCCATCATTTATTTATGATAGTACCGAAAAGATGAACGGTTCAGATCACCTGCATGTGAGCACTAATTGGCGATCCTTAGTCGCGACAAACAGAGAACGAACTCTGGCCGTGTGAGTTTGGGTTGTTGGGATATTGACTGCGTTTAAAGAAAAAGTTAAAAATAAAAAACAGAATATGAAGAAAAAGAGGCACATATTGCATCTATCCCAACCCTAGGGCAACCGCTTATGTGCTGAGATGGACCAGTGATTAGATGGACGCGGATGGAAGCCGATTGGGTGGTGACCCCAACACCAACCAGCAGCTAGGTCCATGATGGGTGCTGTGGGACCCACCATGATGTATGTGTTTTATTCATGTTATTAGCCTATTTTGCCAACTTATTTTACAACATTTTACAACATGAGCTCAAAATTAAGTATATCAAAAGGTTAAGTAACCTGTCAGTGATTATTTGTATATTTTTTTCTTTATTCATACCTATCTTAAGTTATTTTCAAGTTGGATGGCTAATAAACATTACAATGAGCATAGTAGGTATCATTATCTTCATTGTTTTCTGAGTTCCATCTGCATTGTTTTCTATGTTATAATCCACTTGAGCTTTGGATCTGCTTCATTGGTTCATGCCTTAAAATAAGCGCAAAAGGAAAGTAAAACACATACATCACAATGGGCAGACATATATATTTTGCAAACCCATGTTTATGTAGATGATTGTGGGGGCTCACCATATGCAAATCCATGTCTATGTAGATGATTGTGGGGGCTCACCATGATATATGTGTTTCATTCACATCGCCCATCTATTTTACCAACTTATTTTTAGGCATGCATGAGCCATATCAAAGCTTAAGTGAATCCTAACACATGAAGCGATTGTGATTTAATGCTCACTGTCAAAAACTTCTTAGAGCTATGGAAGTTTTGAATCAGACTAATATTTGTGTTTTCCCTTCATCTAGATACGTAAGACCCAGCCAAAAAGGTTGGATGACAATTAAACATCACCCTAAGCTCCACTAAGGTTTTAACAGTTGACTTATCCCCATTGTTTCTTATGGTGTGGTCCACTTGAGCTTTGGATACGCTTCAATTTTGAGTTCATGCTCAAGAATGAGCTAGAAAAGTGGTAGGACAGCATAGATGAAACAAATACATTAGGGTGGGCCACACAGACGCACTGGAGTCATCATGCAATCCACGACCCGGATGATTTTCACCATCGTCATGTGGATTTAGAATATTGAAAAGAGAATTTTCAATCTCTCATTTAAATTCTAAGAGTCAAAGTTAAGAATCAGTATTGAAGTATTCTTAGTGAGTCATCGGTTAACTAATTAAGAATGATCATTGAAGTATTCTTAGCCATTCATTGGTCATCTATTCTATTGGAGATAACTTGGACGGTTCTGATCATCAAGAAATCTCAGCACGTGTGCCTCACTGGGGCCACACATGCTGGCGATCCTTAGTCGCGACAGACGTAGAAAAATTGGCTGTGACTGGATTTCCGACTCCGGAGATTACGATGCAAGGCGGAGTTATTTAATACTGTGGCAGGGTATGACGCTTGATACGCAAGCACACAGCTTGTACATGGATTACTCAAATTAAACGGATCAAATTGTGGAGACTACTACATCTAAGTCAAAATCCTGAAATAAGATTGGTTGAATAATCCTGACCTTCGATTCCTCTAGTACTTTTCAGTTTTAACCGTTCAATGAAAAAATCCAATAATCGGTAGTAAGATAATCAAATAAGTGTAATGTTTTCTTCCGTGATACATCTCAACGTTGGAAAGTTTCATTTGAATCAGTTTCACGCCATGTATGCAATTTCTGAGTAATTTCTAAGTGCCTGCATATCATCCATCACTTTGCCAGATTTTCTCGTTAGACCCACATGAAAAGATTGTCCGATTATCGGAACCGTCCATCTACTTGGTGCTACTACAAATGGGCTACAAAGCAGTAATAATGCTCAGAGAATGATCATTTGAGTTGATATGAACCGTTGAAAATTTTCTCTATATTCATCTACACCTAGTGATGTCAGAATCGTCTGTTTGGCGTAAGTTTACGAGGAAGAAAAACATGGATGAATGCTATCATCAGACCCAACTCAGGTGAGGGCCCCATCAGGCCACGCATGTTGTTGAACTTGAGTTGCGATGCAGGCAAAACAAACTCATTGCTAAGGGTGATAGATTGTCCAGCAACGTTCGGGATTTCATTTTGTATAACTAGGGCCCAACGTTCGTTGATCTAGACCGTTTAAGGTTCTACTTTGGAGAGTACATGTGTTTGCACTTATTTTCAGCGCCGCGATGTCGACTGATTAAAAGCCACCACTGACATTATGGGTTTGTACTTAGGAATATCTTAGTACTTGCACTCAAAGATATGTGCAATGATTTTACTTTTGACTGTATGCATTTTGTCATCAATGGAGAGGTTTAAACCCTTGCACATGCCTTTTAAAGGAGTAAATCAGGGTGTGGTGTATCATATGGTTACAAATAGCTAGTTAATGCAGCAGTATACCTGACATGTTTATAAAGACCCATCAAGAGAGAGTGAATACTATAGCAAATCTAATTATTATATTCTCGATCGCTAAAGTCATCTCTCATTATTTTTATAGAAGAAAAGGTTTTTTTTTCAAAGACATTTAGAGAATTTGTCAAGGCTTTGAAGATTTTGAATGTTCAAAGATAGGACTAATATTCAAGTAAATCTAGTTGTGTTTAAACCAAAATCAAGATAGAATGAACATCAAGCAAACTGAGCCCCAAGTCGTACATTAATCGAAATTAAAAAAAATGGTAAAGCTAAATGAAAGATCTAATTTGACCTGATTAATATCAGGTGGTCCCCAATCCATCTAATCCCTCCAGCACTCCAAACCATTACGGGGCGAAATGTTAAATGCAGGAGGTGATTTGATTAGGCCACCTAACTCCATGATCATGATCGATTTGAGGTTTATGATTAACAAGAGATGCTTCATTGATTGATTCTGAATTAGATTAGTGAGCAACAAAGATTTCTATCAAAGGATCAATTACAAGAAAAAGATTTGAAAAGCTAACAGTTTCAGATCTATTTAGAGATCTTCTTATCTGGAAATACACGAAAGATCTAAAATTAGTAAGAAAACCCAGCGAGGGTTTATCTATCTCAACGAGTTATGAGAGGAGAATGCGATGAAGTGCCTATAAATCCATGTCAAACACATCTGTCTACTTTTCAATATATCTTTTATCTTAGTATAGCCTAGCCTAGCTCTAGCATAGATCGCTATCGTCTAATGTATATTACTACATTACCAAATGATTAGATTAAATGTTAACAATCTTAAGTTGTTGAATCCTGATTAACTAAGTTTTTATTTAGGTAATCACACCTATCCAGTCACATTTTGTTGATCATTTGCTTCGATCATTTGTTCTTATACAACGATTAGGTATTTATCTCTCATTGGTTTATTTCTCTGGGTTGTTTTCAATACTTTTTCGATTGTAATGGGCTATACCTTTAATTAATGAAATCAGCATTGTTACTTTTTCTAGTGAAAGAATAAATTCTTAGACACAATATAGAAATAATATATTAAAAAAAACTAACTCTTATTCTTTCGTAAATCACTTGATCGATGGTTAAGAGAATAGTGGCATCTTACATCTAGTATCTAATCAGTCTAACTAATCGCGAAGCACCAACGTTCAATCAAACATTAAGTCAAGTATATCTCTAGCATATCCGCACTTCTTAACTACACACAAAATCTGAATATAAACCGTCGATCACACATATGGCCTCATTGTTTGATTGAATTCAGCTAACAACATGCACTAAAAATAAACAACAAATATTTCCTAAACCTTTTGACAAGGAAGAAACACATCAAGGCTTCCTATTCATTAAAAGTCCATATATACTTTTCCTAGAATCTTCAGGTGACATTTGTGCATGGGCTAGGTAAGTAGTGTCCCTTCATATCAACGGTATGGATCACTGAACCATGGTCCTGTTGTCCAGACTGAAAGCGGGAACGTACGGTGTAATCTATCGGCCTCATAACTGTAAACGGAGAGTTTGAGCATGACGCTTGATACACAAGCACTGATAAAATGTACACTTGGCATATGTTAACTCAAGTTATACCGATGAACTCTAATTCTTGGACGCTTATCTGTTGAAATAGAACGATTGGATAATTTTTATTTTTAGCCTTCCAATGAATGTCCACCAATATCCGACGGTCAGATCATCGAATAAACGTAGCTTTCGGTTGATGGTACGTCGAAACTGGGAGCCGGAATTTGTACAGTTGAGTTTGAATGGTATGCCACGAATGCAACTTCTACGCAATTTCCAAGTGCCTGCGTATCATCCATCACTCGCTATCGAGTACGAATTTTTTCAGTTGTCACACGTACAGGGGGCAAAGAATTTTTGTACGTACGTTCGCGTTTTCAGTTTGCACAAGTGGGGCCTTGTTCTAATGATCCAACCGTTGATATGATGGAACTCACTATGGATGGCCCATATTAGAAGAATTGCCCGATTGAAAGACACTAGCTAGAGAATATTTGGCCTCTTCTTGATTAAGTGTGGACGTTTTCTGAATTTTCTCTTTTAAACATCTAATTTTCTTGGGCCACCTATTGAAGAATTATGATATCTATATTTGGGACTTTTTTACTTTTTTGAATACTTCATCGTCTCAATGATTTGGATCACTGAACGGTGGGCCCCACTTGTAGAAACCGAAAACTGGAATGGTATAGTTCCTCGATGCTTATATGCAAGTCGCTGCATAGAGTTTTATGCACTTCCGTCTTCAGGGTACACGTGGCAAATATTTCCAATGATCAGAACTGATGAAGTGGGCCACCACATGAATAGACCAAGGGATTCAACTGTGGTAGCTATCCGACCAATGGCATGCAGAGCGAGAAGTTAATGCAACGGTGCAGATTCAGCCAGAGAATACTGGCCAAAATGGATAGTAGGAGTCTTCCTTTCACTGTGATTTTCGGTCTGGAATCTATCCCAGTAGTGGCCTACCGGATCAATGCTCCTGAACACAAGGGTCTATTTACCACATTTAGCGTGAGATGTGAGCTGCATATGACTTTTATGCAGCGGTCTGCTTCTCAGCAGATGCACACACACACAAAAAAAATAGCCAATTACTGAAGGGTGAAGATCTTCCTATCCAGGAGATTAACTAGGTAATTCTTACAAAAATAAAGCAATCAGATGAACGGTTTGGATCACTGAAACATGGCCCCTATGTACGTATTCATTGGCACGTCAGGAAAGAGGGCCGATTGCCCCCGAATCAGCACGCTATAGCTGATGCACGTGAACTTTCGGATCAATCTGATATTTGTGTTTTCCTTTCATTCATGTCCATGTAATCTTATTCTTTTCATCCATATCTACGTAATCTTATGAAAAAGGTTGTCAGTGTTTTCCTTTCACCATGTCTACGTGACCTTATGAAAAAGGCTAAATGACAAATAAGCATTGTGTAACTTCCCACGGTCAGTTCACACTTCACTGTTAGCCACCCCCACTGGGGATCGATACCAAAGACCCCAGTGTTGAAACGAGGTATCTTTCACTCAATCTACCACTTGAGCCATAGATAGGGTGTAGGAGCCTTGTAACTTTTTACACCATAGTCCATGAGGCTTTCCTGTTAACTCGTGTGTGTTGGGAGATGGATCGTGTGAAAATTGCCAACAACGAAAGGTCACTATGGTTACTCCCAAAGGAAAAAAAGGACACTACAGTCAGTTTCAATGTCACGTAGCCAATGAAGGAAAGTGGGGTCCACTTGATCCCACAAAATGTCGAAGTAATTCTCTCTCCGCGTTTGGTTTCGGGGTTGTTGGAGTTTAGATGTCACGACACGATGCGTGTTTCTCCACCCAATTGCTACGAAACAACTATAGCAATTAACAAAATTTCGTTATGATTAGTTTGATTGTTGAAATTTTGGTTAATATAAATTTTTTCCTTTTTTTGAAAATTTCATTTTCTTCCTGAAATAGTTTTTGGAAAAATAAAGAAAAAAATATTTTCTTTAATTAATCCCATATTAGATAGAGTAGGAGAAAAATTATGGTTTATAAGTGGTTTAGTGGATAATATTTTCACTTGGAAAAATCGATGATGGAATGTGTGGTTGCAGTGGCGATAGATGACACAATTTGCACTTTGTAAGCGGTTGCTCACTTGTGAACCGTAACAAGACGTTGTGAGAAGAGAAGTGTGAGATGGAATATTGGGTTTTATAAGCTGTTAGAAATAGTCGGATCAATGGATCCAAAGTTGTCGATTGTTTTTTAGAATGGCTAGTAGCCTTAATAGCTAAAACGGTCTAAAAATTGACGGGCCTTGATTGTTGAGGGTCAAATATTGCATATTAGACCCCAGTTATTGCTTGGATTTACGAACATGATACCATTTAATGGCCCGCTTTAATCATGTTTGTGATGCAGAGTGTATTTACGAGTGTGGACTGAAAAGGGAGCTTAAAGCATGGATTTAATGCTCTGATGACACTAAAGGCAAGGGACGGACTCCAGGGGACTAAGATCGACGAAATTACACCCCAGGGATCCGCGAAAATCGAGAAACTGAAGCTCAAGCGGCCTGAAAGTCAGCCAGAATGCAAGATCACGGGGTTTCCATCATCTGTTCGGCTCAAAACTTCATACATGGCTCGAGGACCAAAAACTAACCGTACACGTAAAATTTTAGCCATTGGATCCTCATGGAAGTGGCGAAACTGATAAGATCAGTCCATAAAACCCTGATTTGGGGCCCACCCGCTGTCCAGATACTCTTCAACTTCGATCCCCACGGTTCAAATGAAATGGGGAACAAGATAGATGCTGTGGATTTCTCATAGGCATCGAGACAAGACCCAGATACATGGTGCATGTGCATAGCACACATGCACTGGACGTGCACCGGTCGGGCAGCCCGGTCAAAACCAGGCTGACCCGACCCTTCTCCTGCATCAAGACAGCGGACGGACGCCGTCCATCCGTTCTTTGCTAGTGGGCCCCATCCATCGCATATTTCGAAAATCTGAGCCGTCCATATGCTCCGCATGGTGGTCAAAACCGTCGCCTAGCTGTCCTTTTAGTCCCATGCACGCAAACACACGCAGATTGCATGAAAACGCAGGAATGGACGGTGGGAGCAAAGATCGCATGGGCCACACCGAATCCAACATGAAGCCAGCCAATTCTTAGTGGTTTTTCGACGTGAATCGAATGGTCGGAGTGGATTCTACACCTGGCATCAAGAAATGGTCCGCCGACCATCACAGCGCTAAAACGCGCAGGCTCTGTTTCGCAACAGAGCCTGCGGTGGAATGTTGTGGGCCACCCTCTGAAGTGATCGGTCCGATCTGGACCGTCCTGTGGACTCCAAAGGGGCCTGTAACCATCACCTAGGTGGAAAAATTTCAAAAGACAGTTTGAGATCAGTTTGAATTGTTTAAACATCGGACGAACGGCGGCGAGGTAGATCAGACGGGCCGCACCAAGAGACAGCCAAAACCATCCATTTCCAGTTGTTTTTTCAGCAAGCATTCAATAGACGGAGTGGATTTATCAAAGTAAAAGCGATGTGGGCCCCACCATCTAAACAGCGCAAGTACGTTACGCAATCTGTTTACGCAGTCCGGAGAAATCCAAAAATTTCGGACAGCTGTGGCCCATCATCCTTGATCGGATGAACGATCTGAACCATTCATGTGGAGCCCACGCTAGCCGAGACCCCATCCATGAGGAAATTTCAAAGCCAAGCCTGTACAGCCATCCCGAAAATAATCAAACGCAAGGTGTTTGGAGCGTCTAAACTGTGTAAAACAGAAGCCTGCGGCACCGACTCCAGCAGCGGGAGGATTGCGCCTAAATACTTCTATAAAGGAGGAGGTTTGGACGATTGGCCAGGGGGGAAGAAGAACGGAGGAGGAGCTTGGCTGGACGTCAGGGAGAAGTGTTTTGAAGGCTAGACGTGAGGCTGTTTCTTTTTCTTTCCTTCTTATTCTTTTCTTTCTCTTTTTATTTTTCTTTTTATTTTCTTTGGGTTCAGGCTATTCATGTGTGGCTAAACCTCTTAGCTAGGGCTAAGAGGTGAAGCCTGTAGCGTGATGAGAGATTCTATTTTGTGCCTTTAAGTTAAAATTCATAAATTGAATTTGATTTAGTTGATCATTAAAGGAATATTTTCCTTAGTCTTTAATGGTCCGTTGTGACTGAAATTACAATGGGTTTACAATGGCTTTGAGTATTTCTTTTTCCGTTTGATGTTATGACGTCAGGAAGCCCTGTTGTTCACCATCGTCTCCTGGGCATGGTATGGATGATGGTACCCTTCCTAACCTTCATAGCATGTTGATTGGTTGGTGATTAGTTTACTTCTGTTGTTAACTTTGTTTCCTGGGCATGGTTTGGTGATGGAATTCATTCTAATTCATATACCTATCACTTTTTGACGACTATACCAAAGGAAGTTCAGTTTAAATTCCATAATTCTTGATGCAAGCATAAGATCCCCCTGATCTCTACAAGTGGATCCTCTGAATCCCTAGTTTCCTTCCTCTGAATTCCTTAAGATCTACATTAATCTCTCACCATTATTCATCACTTTATATTGGATTTAGATTTCATCTTAAGCTAGTTTTATTTCTACCTAGTTTTAGGTAACGTACAAGTATCAGTCCCTTGGGATTTGACCTCGGTCTCACCGAGTTTATTATTACATCACAACCCTATACTTGGGGAGTGAACATTGATAATCCAACGATCTGAAATGCTCGAAAATTAGTGTCAAATGTAAAAATATTTTACAAACGTGAACCATTGATGACCACCTAGCAATAGTCCACTCTTCAGATACTATATAAATTGAACCATCCTGATCCAGAATCATCCAAGTCCAACAAATCCAATCAGAATTCGATCCGACCTCTCCGAACATTTTCCTTTTAAGAAATTGCTGAGTAGCTAGAACATTGTTTGAGTCACTGAGTTCTACCACTCATCAAATATGCGAGATGACTAATTGCATTAACCGAGTTCCTAAGTAGATTACTTCGTGATTGTTACACACATGATCTTAAGAGAATGCTTATTTGATCCTCGAAGCGATTCACCTATAACCAATCAACAACCAAAAAAGGGGCGAATCAAGCTTTAAGGACAACATATTTATACATAATTCATCCTTGTGTTAAATTTAAATAATTTTATTTTCATTTTTTTTAATATAATTTTTTTAACAATAATCATATGATCAATATCAAACAATAACGAAAAGTGGTCCAATGAAACCAATTAAATGTTAAAGCAAATGGCTCTCTCTCTCTCTCTCTCTCTCTCTCTCTCTCTCCATATGGGGTTTTGAGGCTACATTGTATAGTGTGAATGTGTGAAACAAATACAATGACAGGTTGTTTGATTTTTAATTTCCCCGGTAAATACACGGAAATTACTTACTCCACTTGTTTGAAATTAGCAGGGAATTACATTTCAAAAAGTGGTCCATACAATACCTTTTATTACTGATTTAAATATATGTGGTCCCCACCATGATATATGTGAGTTATCCACGCCATCCATCCTTTTTAAAAATATATTTTAGGGCATGAACCGAAAAATGAGGAAAATCAAAAGCTCAAGTGGACCACATCTTAGGGAACAATGATTATTAAGACGTCAATGGTTGAAAGTTGTTTTCTCCCTAGGGCCCACATTGATGTTTATTCGTCATCCAACCTGTTCATAAAGTCACACAGTCATGGATAAAGGGAAAACAAAAATATCAATTAGATCCAAAAGTAAACAAAAATATCAATTAAATCCAAAACTTTTGGAGTCCTCAAGAAACTTTCAATGGTAGGAGTTCAATTTCCATTGTTTCTTGTATTGTGGTCCATTTGATCTTTGGATCTGCCTCATTTTTTGGCGCATGCCCTATAATGAGTTGGCCAAGGGGATGGACAGTGTGGATAAGACACACACATTATGGTGGGCCCCATAATTTAACATTTTTATCCTTGGTGATGTGAGGAGTGCTATAAATGAAAGGTGGAGGTCAACGTCACCTTGGAAATCCAGCAAATAATTATTACCCATTTACCTTGAAAGTTCATTAAAGTAGTTTGTCCAAAACAGAAGTTTACTGATGTCGCGCTATCGTGAGCTTCTGTTTGATGCCAGATGCCAGATAAAGATGGGAATTGGGTCCCAAACGATCTCACTTTCTATCATGGTCATTCATAACATTCAACAACATGGAACTTTCCTTGATCGTGACCAAAGAATTATGTCAGGATTGGTATTTTCGCAGAAGACGCAGCACCCGCTCTTATTTCAATCTTCAACTCTCAATTTCACATCTGTCCAAATATGCGAAAAGATCCGCTGCTAAGTGCTGATATCTAAGTTAGTTAGTACAAGCACTCGATCATAATACATGTGGCACACATGTGCGATCAGGACTGTTCATTTGTTGGGTCCTTACATGATGATGGATCATGCACAAAAGACCAAACAAGTCAGGTGATCATAACTGTAAATCTGCAGATTTTTGTAAACTACATGTATACTGTACATTGGATTTTTTATTTTTATTTTTAAGAAAGAACCATTCGATGAATAGATTTGCTCGGTACGCTTCAATCCACCGTAGGGACAAGGAAATGAACAGTTCAGATCTGGTATATGGGGGTGGGCCACTTTCTCTCAGTTTACAACGATATTTCAATGTACAATGCCTCAACGGTTGTCTCCAGTGAATGAACGGTTAGATCATCATTCACATATGTTATGTGTTGTCATGTGTACGGTATAAAAATGGATGTGTAAAAGTTTTGTGCTTTTATTTTTCTCTTATTTGCAATTCCATGGAATAATTAAGGAAAAGAAGGGTTTTCCCATGTTTGGTATCGGTGAACATGCCTGAACATCTAAACCGTTAAATGGATGGGACTGCCATCGGATTGTCTACGGCTAAAATTTTCACGGAATCAATTGTTTGAAGATATTTCATAAAATAACATTGAAAATGGAAAGATAAAAAAATAAATAAATTAACACTGGGTTAAATAACGTATATAATGCGTCATCCTTAAAGCTTAAATCGTACCCTTCTCATATTGAATTAAGATCACTAATGGGTTCCAGGCGAATTGCTTTTAGAATAAGATAAGCCTGTCGTAAGGTCTCCCGTGTAGCAATCACAGAGGGACCTACACAGGGACTGGGTTATACATAGTTTGGAAATTTGGTAGATTTATTGAGTGGTCGAACTCAATGACTTAAACAAGGTTTGAGTCACTTAATTGGTTCTCGAGTAATCTTAAAAGAGAAATTTGTTTAGAGAGATAACGTCGAATTAAATAAGTTGGACTTGGCTGATTCTAGACTTGGAGAGTCTAATTTATATAACATCTGGGGTGTAAACCATTGCCAGGTGGTCATTAATAGTTCAAATTATTTGTGTAACATTTCTAACCATTGGCACTAAATTTCATATGCTTCAGATTGTTAGATCAACGATCTTATCATTGGATCATCAAGGGTTGTCCGTTATCGGACCATTTTAGCTGTTAATGCTACTAGCCGTTCTTAGAAATGATCGACAATTTTGGATCCATTTATCTGACCATTAACAGCTGCCTATAAAGCCAGACCATTTTGCATATCTCTATCGCACCACGATCACATACTCTTGCGACAGTTCGTATAAGGCCGGGAGGGAACGATCACTCTGTGACATGATGCACACATGCGATGTACGCTGACTAACACCACTGTTGTCATATTGCCCATGCCCTCGCATGTGCCTATGCTCGGGCTCTACTTTGCGTACTTGTGTTCCAATGTGTAATGCAAACCAAACATCTCTCTCTCTTTCTTCAAGTAAGAAAACTTAACACTCAAAGTCTTATAAACTAAAAGTTTTCTCCCGCTCTATTTAACGTGGGATTAAACAAAAAATCAACTTTTCCTTTAATTTTTTCAATTTTTTCGACAAGAAATAGAATTTTTTTAAGAATATTTATTTTTTAAAAAACCAAAATCTCAACATCCATGATCCTAACCACCCGATCTGTTGCCAAAATTTTTTAGTCATTATTAACTGCCCATATCATTTTCCCTATATTTGGCAACTAGGGTGGGCACATGCATGTCATTTTAGGAAGTTGGCCAACCATGGATAGATTCTGTGATGGACATGAGTTCGCTTTGGCAGCATGTTATTATTCAACAAAAGGGCCTGTGGATTTCAAATCTGGATCGTCCAGTCGATAGGCCACCTCTGCTTTTATTTACAGGTAAAAAATTACACGAATTGGACAAGCCCCCATCTAAAGGCACACTTTGTGTTGAACGGTCTAGATGAAGAGCGGAATATTGTCGAACCCTAACAAAGTTCACCCACATAGTGCATCTTAGCAAAGCCCATAAAATAGCTAGGGCACCTTCACACGCTGTCACATGCGTCAACCTGACACGTGTTTCAGACTCACGTGGGCCCAACTGTGTAAATGACGAGGCCACAAAACCTGGTTAGTCCACATTGATGATTTTTTTATATCCACGCCGTCCATTTTTTAAAATCTCATTTTAGGACGCGAACCCAAATCTTAAGAAGACACAAATCTCAGGTGGACCGTACCAAAAGAAACAGATCTTCTTGACATTATCAACAGGTTGGATTGAAATTAAATAATACAAAACCTTATGATGGGCCTTTGAAATTTTTAATTTTGAGTCACTCAATCACCACTTTTTTCTGTGGTGTGGTCTACCTGATATTTGGATCTATATAATTTTTAGGGCCTGTTCTAAAATGGGCTGGAGAAACAGATGGACGGCACAGATATACAACACATCATCAAGGTAGGCCCCATGGTGGGGGTAATACCCACCGGGAGCGGATTGCGTACTGAGTAACTCAGTACCGTAAGCGTACTGAGTAAACTCTGCGGGCCCCTGTGTCATTCATGAATTATATCCACTCCGTCCATCTCTTTTAACACATAATTTTAGGACTTTATCTTAAAAATTAAGTATATTCAAACCTCAAATGGACCACACCACCAGAAACTGTGTGAATTAAACATCTACTTTTGAAAAATTCTTGGGGACAACAGAGGTTTTAGATCAAGCTGATATTTGTGTTTTCCCCTTCATCCATGTCCTTCTGATCTTATGAACAGGTTGGATGACAAATAAACATCACTGGGACCCTTAGAAAATTTTCAACGGTTGAAATCCATAGTTCCACTTTTTCCAGTGGTATGGCCCACTTGAGCCTTATATATGCATCTATTTTAGGTTGAACCCATAAAATGATCTGAAAAAACGAATGGACGGCGTGGATAAACCACATGCATTCGCGGTGGGCCGAACTAAGTTTACTCAGTAAGCTAAGAGGATACTGAGTAACTCAGTACACAGTCCGATTTCATACCCACCAAGCTATTATCCGAGTAACACCTAATCCGCTCCCTATGAAAGGGAATTATCATAGACCTATGGTAATTGGCATACATTAGAGCTGTGTGAGTCTACCGTGATTTTGATATGTAATCAGAACCATCCAGCTGGTGTGCCTCCTCATATTCAACGTATTTCTTGATAATCGACCTAATAAAAAACTCTGTTGTGACACGCTAATGGGATCAATGGCTAATCACGCTTAAAACCCACACGTTCATCTTTTGTGGTCCACCTAAATTTAGGTAAGGCTTGAGTTTCGGTATGTCTCTTCATCCTGGCAGGAAGCCCCTGATGAATGTGTTGGATGACTTGGATATAACATAGTGGACCCTGCATTCTATATGTAAGTTTATACGGTAAGCATTTCCTTCAGTATGGCCTACCTGAGATACCTCACATAATGGACGGGTTAGATGGTACTCAAACATCACGATGGCCCCACACAGCTCGGAAGTCATAGTAGGAACTTATGTGATCATTCCACATTCCGCGTACCGCCAATGACCGGACTTTCCTTATTTTCGGACCAGGTCATCTAGACGACGTTGCGGCCCACTCTCTGATGTCTGCCACACGGTCGGCGCGTGTGGAAGCACCCGTGTTGGGAGGCAAGACTCTCAGAACAGAAATTGGATCGTGATTTCAATGATGTACGGAACCAAGAACCTACCGTCCGAGAAACTTCCTGGCTGTTTTTAACGGCTACGCGATTTCAACTGATCAGACAAAATATCTAGTAATGATCACCTGCACGTGCCACGCGTGGCCACGTAGAAAATGATCCGTTAAATCGGGCTGGTCCACTCATCAGGACGGCCCACATGGGTGCAGTGAATTAGACTAACGGCAGGTCTGATTTAAACCATTATTGTTCTTTTAATAGAATGGCCCACCTGATTTGGACCCCACTGATTTTTATTTATTTTTTTCTTCTGGTTGAGCCTCATGGGGATCATTAGATTGTTGTTACACGTTGGACGAATGTGGGGCCCACTACGGATTGGCTATGGACGAAGGTCGATCTGGCCGGACAATCATAACCATCCATCAAGAGAAATTCAGCTCTAAAGCATTGAGCATTGCCTATATATATATATATATATATATATATATATATATATATATATATATATATATATATATATATTACCGTCCATTTTTAAGACAACCGATCGGAGAAATTTTCATTGATGACAATCAAGGTGAGGCCCACCGGATGAACGGTGGGCGAAGAAGGACGGTATTGCATCATGGTTTGCGCGTTTGACTTGTTTCTTTAACGTGCATGCCTCAAATGAGTTGCTACCATGTGTTTAGGCGTACGTTTACTTGTTAAACGGTGGCTAACGCGTAGAGTTGCTTATGATGTTCGTAGGACACAATAGCACACAATCCAGACCGTCCAACTCATAGGACACGATGTGGATGGAACATATCTCTAAATTTGCACTGATTGGACGATGATAACCATCCGATTTGTGGCCTTCAAATGGACGGTCTGTGTATTCAAATCGTCCATCCGTTTTTCCGGTTCATTTGAATGAATGAGACAAAAAATGAAGCATATCCAAATCTCAGATGGACGGACTACACTACAGGAAAGGGCGGTGATTAAACGCCCATCATTAAAAACTTCCTAGGCCTACCGTAATATTTATTTGTCATCCTATCTGTTGATAGCAAAAACACATCAACTGTATCTATACTTTTTGTGGCTTATAAGGAGATTTTAATAGGTAAATACCACTGTTTCATGTAGTGTGGTCCTCCTAAGATTTAAATGTGCTTCACTTATTGTCTTATTCCCTAAAATAATCTAAAAAAAATAAAAATAAATCGACAGTGTGGATTATCAGACATACATCAAGGTAGACCCTATGGTCTGGGCCACATCTAATCTGCCCCAATGCTCAGGGGTAATTTTAGTGGCTGGGTCAATCTGAGAGGGATCCCAACAATTATGTATATTTTCTTAATAACCATTTATTTCTTGGGTAATTGCCCAAAAAATTGGAGAGATCTTTGATGCATTCTCCATCCATGAAAGACCCAAAAATCTGTGCGTGTGTGAAACACATATAATGAAAGTTCCTCTATGCTTCTATTTGATACCAGACAAAGATGGGAATTGGGTCCCACACGATCCCAAAAAAGGTCAAAGCAAGTGGGACCCACTTTCTATCACGGTCATTGATAACTTTCAATAACATGGAACTTTCCTTGATCGTGACCATAGAAATTCGTTAGGATTGGTGTTTTTCGCAGAAGAGGGAGCCCCCACCTTTATTTCAATCTTCAACTCACAATATCATCCGTCCATAATTGTGAATGGATCCGGTGCTAAATGCTGATATCTAAGTTAGTTAGCACAAGCACTTGATCATGATACATGTTGTACACGTATATGTGATCAGGACTGTTCATTTGTTGGGTCTTCACATGAATGGGCCATAACCAAAAGACCACACTAGGATCATCATTCACAAAAGAAATTTCAATGTACAATGCCTCGTTAACGGTTGCTCCGAAGGAATGAACGGTTAGGATCATCATTCACATATGTCATGTGTAGGGTATAAAAAGTGTATGTACAAAAATACACTGCTATTCTTTCTCTTACTTGGAAATTGCAATACAATGAAATAAAGAAGAAGGTTCTCCGATGTTCGGTAATGGCGAAAATGCTTGCATATCCAACCCGTTCAATAGGTGTGACTCCTCTTGCATTCTCTACAGCCAAAAATCTCTCTAAATCGGAGATCCTAACCGTCCAATCTATTGCCAGAATTTTTAGCCAGTATTAACTGTCCAGATCATTTTCTCTATATTTGGCAACTAGGGTGGGCGCATGGATGTAAATTTAGGAATGTGGCTTACCAAATATGTAAGGAATTTGTAAATCACCCCCCGATCGACAACCACATTCATAGATTGTGTGATGGACATGCATACACTTTGGGAGCATGCTATTATTCAACAAAAGAGTGGGTTGATATCAAATCTGGACCGTCCAGTTGATAGGCCACCTCTGCATTTATCTACAGGTAAAAAATTACTGGATTTGGACCAGCCCACATGTAAAAGGCAGATTTTGTGTTGAACGGTTCAGATGATGAATGGAATATTGTCGAACCCTAACAAAGTTAATTCATGCACGCAGTGTAAAGCCCATAAAGTAGAGGCACCTTCATACGCAGCCACATGCGTGAAACCAGCAAGGGTTTCCGACTCACGTGGGACCGTGTAAATGACATGGCCACAAACCCGGCTGGTCTTGTGGTCACACGTACAAAGGGGAATGATCACGAACGTGGGGTAATTACAATACATTGGAGCTGTGTGGGGTCCACTGTGATTTTGATATGGAATCTATTGTACCCTGTTTTGGATGGGTTTTGAAAATCTCAATTGAAAAGGACACAAGTTATAATAACGCACAGATAATATATTAAAGATCTTCAAGAATATTTTGTATGTTTTTTATGAGCCTACAATTGATATAAATTTAGTTATACATGCCAGTGGGTGATTAACAAGGTATTATGGTTAATATACAAACAGAGGGAAACATATAAAAAAAGACAAAAGAATCTGCAAGACTACGTGACAATCGCTTAATTGCCATATTAGTTTAATAGAGAAACATTTAGAAGAATGAATATTACACATCATCAGATGATCGACAAAAGCAATGCAACCAATAAACGATTAGTAACCAAACCAAAGCTTGATTGAGAGAAGACGAACAATCATGAAGAAGAAACACAATAGGAAAAATGATTTAGAGAAAGATTTTTCAACAACCATAACCGTTGTAGTAACGAAGAATGTAGAAGAATAAGTTACTACAAAACTCTATAAAATGACAAAAGAATTTGCCTGAGCAAGGAGGCTAAAACATTAAATCTCAAAACCAACAAATCAACAATCAAATTTATTTATCAATTTCCTTTATATCAGCTTATTTTAAAAGTTGCGATATTTCAATAACAATAATTCTTCGCTATAAGTTTTAGTTGTGATCTAAGTTTAAACTCATACATTAGATTTACTCTCTATTTAATATTAAGCAGTTTTTTTAAGAGATGCAATATTACGATTACTCCTAATGATTGAATATAAGTTTTTCCTTTTATTTGATTTGCACCGGTAGTTTGAAAGTCTTTTTTGAAGGCATAAAGCAACACATTTTGTAAGAAAAAACCTTACTCTTTGATTGTTGTATAATTGTTAAAAATTTATTTAAGTGGCTAAGTAAATGATTGAAATTCTTATCATTTAATCATATATATTTATATTGGACATATCTTCTTATTTAGATAATTGGGTTAACGCTAATCAGCTTAGATCAAGCCATTGTATCTATTATAGCAGGTCCGGGTAATTAAAAACAAACCAAGCAGTCAATATAATGAAAACGGATGCTAAGCCCCCTCGTATGCAATGTATTTCTTAATAATAGGCCTAATCCAAAAATCATGAAGGACACGCCACAGGGAGCAATGATCAATCACGCAAAATTGGTAAGGTTCGAGTCTCGGTGTGTCTCTTCTTCCTTGTAGGATGGACCTAATGAATGGTTGGATTACTTCCGCAACACGGTGGACCCTACATCCCATCTGGAAGTATATATGGTGACAACAAGCATTCGCTTCGGTGTGGCCCACCTGAAGTACCTCATGTAATGGACGGTTTAGATGGTATTCAAATATTATGATGGGTACCACGCAGCTCGGAAGTAATAGTTTGGAACGTATGTGATCATTCCACATTCTGCGTACACGTCCATGAATAGACTTTCCTGATTTTTGGACCAGGTCATCCAGACGTTGGGGCCCACACTCTGATGTCCGCCACACGGTTGGCGCGTGTGGAATCACGCGTGTTGGGAGGCAAGACTCTGAAGTCAGAAATTAAATCTTGATTTCAAATGATATGTACGGCATCAGGTACTTAATTACCGTCCAAGAAACTTCGTAGCTGTTTTTAACGGCTAGGCGATTTCAATTAATAAGACAAAAGATCTGGTAATGATCACTGCACGTGCCAAGCGTGGCCACGGTGGAATTAATCCGGCAAATCAGGACGGTCCATTCATCAGGTCGGTCTGCATGGGTGCGTTGAATCCGACCATCGGCAGCTCTGCTTTATACCATCCACTGTTCTTTGTACGTGAGATCGAGACTTTTGTACGTGGATCATCATATTTTTGTTCCACGTGGGACGAATGTGGGCCCACTACGGATTGAACATGGATGAATCGTAACCATCCATTAAGAGAAATTCAACACGCGGGCATAGAGTATCATCTATAGTTTCTTGACCGTCCATTTTCAAGATTTGTTTAGGGTTTAATTAGGAACATTCAATCGGAGAGATTTTCAATGAAGACAATCAAGGTGAGGCCCACCAGATGAACGGTTTAGATAGATCGAAGTGGGCAAACAAGGACGGCATTGTATCATAGTTTGCGCGTTTGACTTGTTTCACGTGAATGCTACATGAGTTGACTTCCGCGTACGTTTGATCAAACGGTGGCTAACGCGTTCAGCTGCTTTTGATGTGCGTCGGGCACACTGCACACAATCCAGACCGTCTGGTACCTTGTATGGTATGATGTAGATGGAAGGCCGTTTGGTACCTTGTATTTGAGTTTGCCAGTAAATCATCATTTGGTCTGTATTATGTAGGAGAGTTGTATGTAAAACAAACGTGTCGATGAACTGCTAATCTGCACATTGATGATACCTAAAGCAATTCAATTATCAGATACAACATTAAAATCATATTAATAGGATGATCCGTACAGTTCAAACAATTTCCATGTAAATAAATAGACGGTTAAAAAATACTGATGATTTACTTATTTGTCATCCTTGCTTTTGGGGCGCACATAAGGTTTGGAATTTTTTCATTTTTAACTAGATTATATATATGTCAATATTCAGCCAGATGTTACATATGTATACTATTTTGGGGCGTTGAAACTGATTTAGTTAAATCATATTTAAGTTCTGCAAATGTACTGATGTAGTTAATCATATTTAAGTTCTATAAATGTACAAAAGAATTTCAATACATTTTAAATTTGAACTCCAATCTCAAGAAGATTTGGATTCAAGGGCATTCCACCTTACAACCTATATTGGCCAAATTTTTTTAATACACATTCCAAACTTAAACACCCAACTCTAATAGAATATTTAGATTTGAAGGCATTCTAATTACAAGCGGTCAAACAGAATTGAAGATTTAGAATCCCCATCATTCTAATTCATTCTAATGTAAATTATAATTTAGATTTCTATACTTTTCAAAATCAAGCTTCCAAATGAGCTCGTGGCCGTTGAATGGATGGTAAAAGAGAAAATGACATATAACCTATCTTTTAGTTGATGTAGAAACACTTATCCAAGTGGTGTATGTTTGTGGAAACAAATTGGGTGGTGACCTAACATAGGGAAGGACGTGATAAGCTCGATTATCATCTTCCTAAAGGATAACTATTCTAAATCCACGGAGGTCTCTGGATTCCTCAAAGAGTTTCCTCGAATCCATTGGGGATAAAATAGAAATAATTTATAATAAATAGATTCAAAAATAAATTAACTAATGATTAAAAAAATGAAGTTATAATCCTTTAAATAATGAGCTCAAACTTAAGATGGAGTTCTAGACTCAAAATCCAACTCAAACTCCCTAAAAACGTGACTTACCAAAGTAGTAAACTTATTTTTTATAGGCAATCATCATTTCTACTAGACTTTATTGTTTTCAGCCAAAAATAATAAGTATCCAATTTACCTTAACCACGTTATTCTCATAATTTTTTAAAGCCCTTTTTATGTTGGGCATGACTTGTACAACTCAAATGATCAAAAGTTATGCCTGTATTAAAACTTATCATTTATTATAAAAATGAAAATAAAATGGACTTTTGATTGTCAATCTAATGGACATCACCATAATGCGAAATGAGAGAAGAAGATAGAGATATATGTGGCGTTTGCCGAACCCGGTTTGCCTAGTGGCTATAGCTACACAATGGAAGCTGCGTGGGGTCCACTGAGATGTTTAAAAAGAATGTAAGCCACTTATCAAGTACATCAGCAGGTCAGTTTAACATAGAAGCTAAAAATGAGATTGATTAGGATTCTGGGGGGGCCACATAGTAAAGGTCTAGGAAGCTCTTATAGCCGTTGGAACTTTGGTGGGGTCTAGTCCTAATGAACAATTATGATTAGCAAGGTGGTCCTACAGAGATGGATGGTACAGACAGTCAGGTGGGTCATGTCCGGTTGCGTTTATTTCTCTTGTTTCTAGTAAAGAAAAAAGTTTTGTGTTAATGCCCCATGCACTACACATATTGCCGAACCATGTAAATTATTTTGCTTCTTGTGTCTTGTTTGAGTTTGACCTTTTTTTAATTCTTTTCTTTTTTTTTAGTATGTTATGGTTTCACTTACATTTTCCATGTGCAGACGTTTTTCTCTAAATTAAGGATCAACTGTCATACAAAGTGTCCCACGACATGGTTAACAAAAGGCCATTTGTTGTCCCATTCGTGTGCATTATAATGAATTGCTATGAAACAGCTATAACAACTAACAAACTTTCGCTGTGGTTGGCTTGTAGTTATCATCATCGTCATTGTCTGACTAATTCTAGACAATGATGGAAAGTGAGGCCTACTGCAACCATATAAATATCAAAGCTAGTCTCTCTCTCTCTTTCTCTCTCTCCCCCTCCCCCTCTGCGTGTGTGTGAGTGGGGTTGTTGGGGGTGAATGTGTGAAACAGCTATAATGAAAGTTCACTAATGGGACTTTGTTTTTCCTCTCAGTAAATCAGTAATGATTAACTCTCCTCAGCTTTTTACACCCTGATCCATAGCTCAAGTGGTAGACTTTGTGAAAGATACTTCGTTTCAACACTGAAGTCTTGGTATCAATCCCCAGTGGGGGTGGCTAAGAGTCAAGTGTGATTTGTGAACATGCAGTGGGGTGCACTAACAACTTAATAAAGAAATAAATAAATAACTTTCCTCCCCTTTGTAATTATTCTTGAAACCGAAATTATATGCACGTAACCTGACAGGGATTTCGTCCCTTTCCAGACAGATGGGAATTGGGTCCCATACGATCAAACAAAAGGTCAAACAAGTGGGACCCACTTTCTATCACGGTCATTGATAACTTTCAATAGCATGGAACTTTCCTTGATCGTGACCGTAGAAATTCGTTAGGATTAGTATCTTCGCGGAAAAGGGAGCATCCACCTTTATTTCAATCTTCAACTCCCAATTTCATCCGTCCATATATGTTAATGGATCTGGTGCTAAATGGTGATATCTAAGTTAGTTAGCATAAGCACTTGATCATGATACATGTGGCACACGTATATGTGATCAGGACTATTCATTTGTTGGGCCTCAACATGAAAGGGCCATACGCAAAAGACCACACTAATCAGGTGATCCTAACCGCCAATCTGTAGATTTTTATGAACTGACTGTCTACTGACGACTGGACCTTTTTTTCCACAAATAACCAGTCGATAGACAGATTTTCCAGGTGCGCCTCAATCCACTGCAGGGACA
The DNA here is from genome assembly GCF_029962835.1 of Magnolia sinica. Lineage (NCBI taxonomy): Eukaryota > Viridiplantae > Streptophyta > Magnoliopsida > Magnoliales > Magnoliaceae > Magnolia > Magnolia sinica. The sequence goes on along the minus strand of NC_080591.1, from coordinate 11,397,659 downwards.
AAGAAATGAACAGTTTAGATTTGATATATGTGGGAGGGCCACTTCTCTCAGTTTACAAGGATCTTTAATCTATGTTTGTAGGAAAGAATCCTAGAAATTTCAATGTACAGCGAGTCGCTAACTGTTGTCCCCAGTGAATGAACGGTTAGGATCATCATTCACATGTCATGTGTACGGTATAAAAAGTGGATGTACAAAAATACCGTGCTTTTCTCGCAATACTAGGGAATAAGAGAAAGAAGGGTTCTCCAATGTTCGGTATAGGTGAACATGCCTGCACATCTAAACCGTTCAATAGATGGGACTCCTCTTGCATTATCTACGGACAAAATCTGGCTGAATTGATGATCCTAGCCGTCGGATCTATTGACAAAAAAATTTAGCCATCATTAACTGTCCAGATCATTTGTTCTCTATATCGGCAACTAGGGTTATCAAAGATCTAAGAAATCTATAAATGGCCCCGATTGACAACACATGCATAGACTGTGAGATGGTGATGGACATGAAAAAGCAGCATGTTATTATCCAACAAAGGGTCGAGGGTATCTAATCTGGACCGTCCAGTCGATAGGCCACATCTGTATTTATCTACAGATCAAAAATTACACGGATCGGATTATCCTAATCGTTTGTGTATCTAATTTGTTTTAATTTTGGACAAGCACTCGTCTAGGCATACTTTGTGTTGAACGGTCCAGATGAAGAACGGAATATTGTCGAACCCTAACAAAGTTCACGCACGCAGTCTAAGCCCATGAAGTAGAGGCACCTTCATATTCAGCCACATGCGTGAGCCAAGCAAGTGTTTCAGACTCACGTGAGCCCGTGTAAATGAGATGGCCATTATCCTTGCTGGTCTGGTGGGGCACACGTACAAAGGGGAATGATCACAAACATGAGGTAATTACCATTCATTTAATGTGTGTGCGGTCCACTGTGATTTTGATATGAAATCTATTGTACCTTATTTTTGAACACTTTTGAAAAACTCGATTAAAAAGGACACGTGTTATAATAACAAAAAGACACTGTGTTAAAGACCTTTAAGAATATTTGGAGTATTTTTTACAAGCTTACAGTTGACATAAATTTAATTCTATATGTTAGTGGATGATCAACAAAATATTATGGTCAATATACAAAAAGTATGGTCGAACCATTTAAAATATAAAAAATGATTGAGAGCAACCAAAAGAAAACCTTAGTTAATGAACATATCAAAAAAGACAAAAGAAATAGACAAAGGAGAACGTATCAAAAAAGACAAAAGAGATTGTGACAATGGCTCAATTACCATGATAAATAGAGAAACATTTATAAGATCAAATTAATACAAAACGTCATCTGATGATTGACGAAAGCAATGCAGCTGATGAACGATTAGTGACTAAAGCAAAGCTTGGTCGAGAGAAGATGAACAATCATAAAGAAAAAGCTTAGTAGGAAAAATGATATAAAGAAAGACTTTTCAATTATTATAATCACTGCAGTAATGAAGGATTTAGAAGAACAAGCCGCAACAAAACTCTATAAAATGTCAAAAGAATTCAATAAAGCAAGGTATTTAAAACATCAAATCTGAAAATCAACAAATTAAAAATCAAACTTATTTATCAAATTTTTTTCTCATCTTATCCTATAAGTTGCGATAATTCAATAACAATAATTCTTGGCTATAATCCTTAGTTGTAATCCAAGTTTAAGCTCAGGCGTTAGATTTATTCTCTATCTAATATTAAGCAGTTCTTTCAAGAGATGCATTTAAGTATTTTCTTTTTATTTGATTTACACCAATATTTTAAAAGTTTTTTCTTCTAAGGCAAAAAATAACACATCTTTTAAGAAGAAATTTTACCGTTTGATTATTATCTAATTGTCAAAATTTTCTACGAGTGGTTGAGTAAGCGACTAATATTCTCATAATATAATCATATATATTTATATTGGACATATCTACCTATTGTAATGCTTGGGGTTACCGTTGATCAATTTAAATCGAGCCACTCCACCAATTCTAGCACGTCTGTGTAATTAAAAACTAACCAAGCAGCCAATGTAATCAAAACAGATGCCTCCTCATGTGCAATGTATTTCTTAATAATAGGCTTAGTCCAAAACTCAGGAAAGACACGCCACAGGGAGCAATGGTCAATCACGCACAATTGGTAAGGCTCGAGTTTTGGTGTGTCTCTACATCTTTGTATGACCTTATGAGCGGGTTGGATTACTTCCACAACACTGTGGACCGTACATCCCATCTGAAGTATACATGGTGAGCATTGGCTTCGGTGTGGTCCACCTGAAGTACCTCATGCAATGGACGGTTTAGATGGTACTCAAATATTATGATGGGTACCACACAGCTCGGAAGTAATAGTTGGAACGTATGTGATCATTCCACATTCTGCGTACACGTCCATGAATAGACTTTCCTGATTTTTGGACCAGGTCGTCCAAACGTTGGGGCCCACACTCTGATGTCCGCCACACGGTTGGCGCGTGTGGAAGCACGCGTGTTGGGAGGCAAGACCCTGAAATCAGAAATTGAATCTTGATTTCAAATGATATGTAAGGCATCAGGCACTAACCGTCCAAGAGACTTCGCAGCTGTTCACTGCACCTGCCACGCGTGGCCACGGTGGAAATAATCCGGCAAATCAGGACGGTCCATTCATCAGGTCGGTCTGCATGGGTGCGTTGAATCAGACCATCGGCAGCTCTGCTTTATCCCATCCACTGTTCTTTGTACGTGAGATCGAGACTTTCGTACGTGGATGATCATCAGATTGTTGTTCCACGTTGGACGGATGTGGGTCCCACTACGGATTGCACATGGATGAATCGTAACCATCCATTGAGAGAAATTCAGCACGCAAGCATGGAGTATCATCTATAGTTTCTTGACCGTCCATTTTCAAGATTTGTTTAGGGTTTAATTAGGAACATCCGATCGGAGAAATTTTCAATGAAGACAATCAAGGTGAGGGCCACCAGATGAACGGTTTAGATAGATCAAGGTGGGCAAACAAGGACGGCATTGTATCATAGCTTGCGCGTTTGACTTGTTTCACGTGAATGCTACATGAGTTGACTTCCGTGAATTAAGGCGTACGTTTGATCAAACGGCGGGTAACGCGTTCAGCTGCTTTTGATGTGCGTCAGGACCACTTCACACAATCCAGACCGTCCAGCTCATATGGTATGATGTAGATGGAAGGCCGTTTGGTACCTTGTATTTGAGTTTGCCAGTAAATCATCATTTAGTCTGTATTAGGGTGAGAGTTGCATGTACAACAAACGTGTCGATGGGCTGCTAATCCGTAAATTGATGATACCTAAAGCAATTTAATTATCAGATACAACATTAAAATCATATTAATAGAATGATCCTTACAGTTCAAACAATTTCCAACTCAATAGACGGAAAAAGTACTGATGGCTGACTCATTTGTCATTGCTTTTGTGGCCCACATAAGGTTTGGAATTATCTCATTTTTAACTAGACTATATATTTCAATATTCAGCCAGATATTACGTATGTATACTATTTTGGGACATTGAAATCGATTTAGTTAAATCATTTTTAAGTTCTACAAATGTCCTGATGTAGTTAATCATATTTAAGTTCTATAAAAATGTATAAAGGAATTTCAATACATATTAAATTTAAGCTTCAATCTCAAGATGATTGGGATTCAAGGGCATTCCACCTTACAAGCTATATTGGCCAAATTTTTTTAATACATTCCAAACTTAAACACCCAACTCTAATAGAATATTTAGATTCGAAAGCATTCCATTTATAAGTTGCGAAACACAATTGATACACAATTGAAGATTTAGAATCACCATCATCCTAATGTAAATTATAATTTAGATTTCAATACTTTCCAAATACAAGCTTCCAAATGAGCTATGTGGCCTTTGAATGGATGGTAAAAGAAAAAATGACATATAACTTATCCTTTAGTTGATGTAGAAACACCTATCTGAGTGGCGTTTGCTTGTGGAAGCAAATTGGGTGGTGACCTAACATAGGGAAGGACGTGATGAGTTGGATCATCATCTTCCCCATGGATAACTACTCTAAATCCATGGAGGTATCTGGATTCCTTAAAGAGTTTCCTCGAATCCATCAGGGATAAAATAGAAATAATTTATAATAAATTATTTCGAAAATAAATTAATAAATGATAAAAATAAAATTACAATCCTTTAAATAATAAACTCAAACCTAAGATTGAGTTATGGACTCAAAATCCAACTCAAACTCTCCAAAACACGACTTACTATATAAATAGTAAACTTAATTATTTATAGAATTTATTGTTTCCGGCTAAAAATAATAAGTGTTCAATTTGGCCTAATCATGTTATTCTCCTCATTTTTTAAAAGCCATTTTTATGTTGGGCACGACTCCTACAACTCAAATAATCAAAAGTTATGCTCGAATTAAAACTTACTATTTATTATAAAAACAAAAATAAAATGGACTTTTGACTGTCAATCTAATGGACATCACCGTGATGCGAAACAAGAGAAGAAGATAGAGATATATGTGGGGTTTGCCGAATGTGGTTAATTTGCCTACTGGCTATAGCTGCACAATGGAAGCTGCGTGGGGTCCACTAAGATGTTTGAAAAGAATCTAAGCCACTTGTCAAGTACTTCAGCAGGTCAATTGAACATAGAAGCTAAAAACGAGATTGATCAGGAGTCTGGGTGGGCCGCATAGTAGAGGTCTAGGGAAGCTCTTATAGCCGTTGGAACTCTGGTGGGGTCTAGTCCTGATGAACAGTTCTGATCAGCAAGGTGGGTCCCATAGAGATGGATGGTATGTACAGTCAAGTGGGTCATGCCCTGGTTGTGTAAGTTGATTTCTCTTGTTTCTAGTAAAGAAAAAACTTTTATGTCAGTGTCCCATCTACACACATCGTCGAACTATGTAAATCATTTTGCTTATTGTATTTTGTTTTGGTTTGACTTCTTTACCATTTTCTTTTATTATATATTTTGGTTTCACCTGTATCGCTCATGTGCAGACGTTTTTCTATAATAAAATTGGATAAATCTTGCATTGTGATGAACTGTTATGAAACAGCTATAACAACTAACAAACATTCGCTGTGGTTAGCTTCGCAGTCGTCATCATCATCATCGCCGTCTGATTAATATCAGACAATGACGGAAAGTGGGCCCTATTGCAACCATATAAATATCAAAGCTAGTCTCTCTCTCCCTCACCCCGCGTGTGTGAGTGGGGTTGTTGGGGGGCAAATGTGTGAAACAACTATAATAAAAGTTCACTAATGGGACTGTTTGTTTTTCCTCTCACTGTAAATACGTTGTAAATCAGTAATGATTAACTCTCCTCAGCTTTTGAAAGAGAGGAAATAGCCTTTGTAATTATTCTTCGGAAACTGGAATTGTATGCATGTAATCAGACAGGATTTCGTCCCTTTAGCAGACAAAGATGGGAATTGGGTCCCACACGATCCCACAAAAGGTCAAAGCAAGTGGGACCCACTTTCTATCACGGTCATTGATAAATTCAATAACATGGAACTTTCCTTGATCGTGACCATAGAAATTCGTTAGGACTAGTATTTTCGCCGAAGAGGGAGCATCCACCTTTATTTCAATCTTCAACTCCCAATTTCATCCGTCCATATATGTTAATGGATCTGGTGCTAAATGGTGATATATAAGTTAGTTAGCACAAACACTTGATCATGATACATGTGGCACACGTATATGTGATCAGGACTGTTCATTTGTTGGGCTTTGACATGAATGGGCCATACGCAAAAGACCACACTAATCAGGTGATCCTAACCGTCAATCTGTAGATTTTTATGAACTGACTGTGTACTGACGACTGGACCTTTTTTTTCCATAACCAGTCGATAGACGTATTTTCTAGTTGGGCCTCAATCCACTGTAGGGAAAAAGAAATGAACAGTTTAGATCTGGTATATGTGGGTGGGCCACTTCTCTCAGCTTACAAGGATCTTTAATCTATGTTTTGTAGGAAAGGATCCCAGAAATTTCAAAGTACAAGGAGTCGTTAAGGGTCGTTTGGCACCTTTAGATTGGAGGGGATTTGAAGGGGTTTTAAATCCCTTAGTTGTTTGGCAGTATGAAGTAACTGGGTTTCAAATCCAGGGGATTCCAATCACCTCTTTGAGAGCTTGGATTACACTTAAAATCATTTCAATAGTTACAAGTGTAACATGTGTATCACTATACACTATCATTCTATTAGGCACATGCCTCACTAATGATGATTAGCACCATCCAAACATTGTCCATGTAAATCAACACCATCTAAATATTGTCCATCACCGACCAAACATTGTCCATGTAAATCAATGATAAAAAATCGTTGGTTAGTCACTCAGGCATGATCTTGTGCTTGTAATCCATCTAGACTTGAAATTTCATCATTTTCGAGCAAAGCATATATTTCAGCCCGCTTATCAAAACCATTGTATCAAAAATTACATATCTCACTAATTAGATATATTAAAGTTGATTTAATAATTAAATTCAAATCCTTGTAAATATACTAAGAATAGGTACTTTTGGATTAAAGTTGATTCACATTGCAAGGTGCAAAACACACTTGGAGGATTGCAAATCCAGGGGGTTTCTAATCCCGGTGGTTTTCTAATCCTGGTGGTTCCAAATCCGGGGGGTTACAAATCTACACTCCCAAACAGGCTGTTGTCCCCAGTGAATGAATGGTGATCATCATTCACATATGTCATGTGTACGGTATAAGAAGTGGATGTACAAAAATACCGTGCTTTTCTTGCAATACCACGGAATAAGAGAAAGAAGGGTTCTCCAATGTTCGGTATGAGTGAACATGCCTGCACATCTAACCCGTTCAATAGATGGGACTCCTCTTGCATTATCTACAGACAAAAATCTGGCTGAATTGATGATCCTAGCCTTCGGATCTATTGCCAAATTTTTAAGCATTATTAACTGTCCAGATCATTTTTTTCTCTATATCGGCAACTAGGGTTATCAAAGATGTAAGAAATCTGTAAATGGCCCCGATTGACAACACATGCATGGATTGTGTGATGGTGATGGACATGAAAACGCCGCATGTTATTATCCAACAAAGGGGAGAGGGTATCAAATCTGGACCGTCCAGTCGATCGGCCACCTCTACATGTCAAAAATTACACGGATTGGATCATCCTAATCGTTTGTGTATCTAATTGGTTTTAATTTTGGACAAGCCCTCGTCTAAAAGGCACACTTAGCATTGAACGGTCCAGATGAAGAACGAAATATTGTCGAACCCCAACAAGTATAGCAAAGCCCATAAAATAGAGGCACCTTCACACGCAGCCACATGCGTCAACCTGGCACGTGTGCAGACTCACGTAGGCCCAACTGTGTAAATGACTGGTGAACACGTACGAAAGGGAAATCATCGTAAACGTAGGATAATTACCATACATTCGAGCTGTGTGGGGTCCACCGTGATATTTATATGGAATCAAAACCGTAAATCCGGTGTGCATCCTCATATTCTACGTATTTCTTGCTAATCGTCCTAATCAAAACCTCTTGTGGGACACGCTACTGAGAGCAATGGAAAATCGCTCTTAAAACCCATTTCTTCATCTTTTGTTGGCCCACCTAAATTTTGATAAGGCTTGAGTTTCAGCATCTCTTCATCCTGGTAGGGTGCACCTGATGAATGGTTTGGATGACTTGCACACAACATGGTGGGCCCTACATTCTATCTAGGAGTTTTTTTTTACACTGGCGTGACGCAATCAATATTACCCAATTAAAAATCACCATTCAGCTATTTCCACTCGAGGGAAATGGAACAATACTACTCATAGGGCACGTATGACTCAGAAATAAGTTTTCAAAATTATGTTGATTCTAGATTCTTTGTTGTCTAATGTATGTACGGCATCAACATCACAAATAAGAGCAACTTCGTGAAAAATAAATTCTAAGAACTGATTAATATTTTTACTAAGGCAGCAAGAAATTAGAAGTGACTAACCTTAGAAGTAAGTTGGACACCATGACATCACATAATAAGGATTTCAAATCTCATTAAGATATGGTTGTTACATAATCAAAGATTCATGCATAAATTAACACGCCGCCATCACCTTCCAAAAATATTTAAAAGCAACATTCAAAGAAGAGCTCTGAACTCTTGGTACAAATAATCAATCTCTTGTAAGATCTCTATAAGGTGAGCTTTATTGATCAACAGTCCGGATCATCCTAAAGGTTGGATAATGTGATCGGATAAACCAATGGACCCTACTATATTGTGATGCTACAGAACATGTAAGGAGTGGAATACTATAGCTGTACACGCACACGGCTGTTTAAACTCTACTAGGATTTTGATGGAAAAAGAGCTTTGATAGGTTTCAAACTCTTCACCGCTCTAACTTATATAAGAGGGCTAGGTCCAGTTTAGATCTCATTGATTCTCCTATATAGTGGTATTATATTTCTTCAGCTATGGGTCTCTGATAGGAACGTTTTCTTTCTTCTTTCATCACCATATACCATACACAACAAATGTTCTTAAGCAAATTCTGCATATAAGAATTTCTAACATCTCTTTCTATAGCGCAATGTTGCATATCCTTTTATTTTAACTTCGTAACTTTAGACATACACGTCTATCCAACTACACTGTAGCAAGTTTAAAGCCCTTAATTAGTTTAGTTTAGATTTGTTACTATCTAACGTCATCATTATAATACTCTTTAAGAATATGTTAAATATCCAAGATCACTGTCATCGAATCCTCCAATAATTGAGTTCTTACTTAATACATCATTAATCACATCCTACTAACTTCATACTAAATTGTCTAGTACTTTTCACTACTGTTTGCCAATACAAGTAATCATAGATATTTAATTCTTGTTTATTTAACTTTTTTGGTTAATTATATCACTTTCTCTACAATTAATAAAATAAAAAATCTAGCCTTATTTTTTGCCTATGTCCATTTATCATTACTTATATAAAAAAAACCTAATATACTTTTATTTAGAAAGAATATTCTTTATGTCAAGGTAAAAATATTTCATTTTAAAGAATTAATTCTCGTCGGTCGGTGTGGCCCACCTGAGGTACCTCGTGTAACGGACGGGTTAGATGGTACTCAAACATCACGATGGACCCAACACAACTCGGAAGTCATAATATGAACGTACGAGATCATTCAACATTCTGAGTACACGTCCATGGATGGACTTTCCTGATTTTTGGATCGGGTCGTCCAAACGTTGGGGCCCATGCTCTGATATCTGCCACACGGTTGGCGCGTGTGGAAGCACGCGTATTGAGGGGCAAGACTCCGAAATCAGAAATTGGATCTTGAATTCAAATGATGTACGGCGTCAAGGACCTACCGTCCGAGAAACTTCACACCTGTCTTTAACGTCTACGCGATTTCAGCCGAAGAGGCAAAAGATATAGTAATGATCACCTGCACGTGCCACGCATGGCCCACTGTGAAAATGATCTGGCAAAACGGGCTGGTGGACTCATCGTGCCGGCCCGCATGGGTGCATTGAATCAGACCATCTGCAGGTCTTCTTTAAATCATCCACCGTTCTTTGAACAAGATGGCCTACCTGATGTGGACCCCACTGACTGTTGTGTTGGGAGAACCTCATGGTGGGGTTCACCTTAATTTTACGCCACTTGGCACGTGAGATTGAGATTTTTGGACCTTGACCCATACACTGTGGGGTCCATCAGACTGTTGTTCCACGTTGGACGAATGTGGGCCCCACTACGGATTGCCCATGGACGAAGGTCGATCTGGCCGGACAATCAGGACCATCCATTAAGGGAAATTCAGCTCTCAAGTATTGAGCATCACCTACCGTCCATTTTAAAGCTTTGTTTAGGATTAGGAACAACCGATTGGAGAAAATTTCATTGAAGACAATCAAGGTGAGGCCCACCAGATGAACGGTTTAGATAGGTCGAGGTGGGCGAACAAGGACGGCATTGCATCATAGTTAGCGCGTTTGACTTGTTTATGCAACGTGCATGCCTCAACGAGTTGACTTCCGTGTGCGTTCGTTTGCTGGTTAAACGGTGGCTGACACGTTGAGATGCTTATGATGTGCGTGGACCACACTAGCACACAATCCAGACCGTCCAACTCATAGGATACACTGTGGATAGAACATATACCTAAAATTGCACTGATTAGATGATGACAACCATCAGATTTGTGGCCTTCAAATGGACGGTAAAGCGGAAAATTGGATGTAATCTGTCTTTCAGTCGGGGCCAGAAACGCACTCAGATTGGGGTATGCGCTTCAAATGCATCGAGGAAGTGGATTAGGTGCGACCGAGAGCCTCACCCAACCCGGTGCGGTCCAGACAGTGGGTCCCACCTTTATTATGTGTAGTATATCCACACTGTCTGTCCATTTTTTCAGCTCATTTTAGAGTATGAGCCCAAATCTAAATCTCAGGTGGACCACACTACAGGAAACAGCAGTGATTGAACACCCACCATTACAAACTACCTAGGGTCCACTGTATTATTTATTTGCCATCTAACCTGTTGATAAGGAGACAAAGACCTAGATGAAGGGACCAATTAAAAAAAAAAAAACAAATATCAGCTTCATCCAAAATTATTGTGGCACACAAGGAGTTTTTAATGGTCAATCAACACTGTTTCCTGTAGTGTAGTTCACATGAGAATTGGATGTACTTAGTTTTTGGCCTCATGCCCTAAAATGATTTTTCAAAACGGATGGACGGTGTGGATATACTACACACTTCAAGATGGCCCCTCGGTCAGGACCGCACCTAGTCCGCTCCCAATCATCTGGACTCTTATGATGGTTCACCACCCTTTTTAAAATGAGGGTGACTCTTCAATGGCACACATGGCATAATTGTAAGCCAAATCAGGCCGTCCAAATAGCAGTCCAATTACAAATGGAACATAACCTAATATGCAGCAATTATAAGTTACACATACCCTCAAACTTACACTAAAACTATGATAGTCACTGTTGACGCAAAATTCTAGTTCACCCTCGCAGAGCTCCGAGCATTTGCGTCGAGCCTTATAAGCCTATACAAGAGAAGGATAAAGGAGACCTTGGCTAGAGTAGGGGACCCACCGATGCCAAAGTCAGGCTAGGAATCTGAGTCAAAGTAGTGTGGCTGGGGCTTAGGGGGTGAGATATTGCATACCTATTCCTCCGTACGATTCCCTTATTTATACCTTTTAGTTAAACCGGTCTATTTCGGCAATCTCAGTACGATCTCCTCCATTAGGCGAAGAACATGCGCCCACTAATATAGTCAGTTACACTATGAATGTGGAGTGACAGCCGATCTTATCGTACATTACGGGGCTGAGTCGAGACGAGCTCAGATGGTCTAAGCCCATGCATAACAACCACGGGTCGGTGACGCAAGCCCATATTGTCGCCATTATTCCTTTCGGAGTATTTAATACATCTACTCGTTTCGCCAAGCAGACCCTTGAAGGTTGCTTGGATTAGCTAAGTATGAATGTGGCTGTTCCGAGTCGGCTTCACCTGTAGTCGGTCCAAATTTTCCTATAACAGAAGCCCCCTACTCCTTGAGTTTGAGCCTGTCCGGATTCAGGAAGTAAATGACTCGGGAAACGGAACACCGCTCCTTCTGTAATGACAGGTCGCCACAATTGAAACGAATAGTTGTGGTCATAGCTCTCCACTATTGAGGTGTCGTACCACGGCGGCAGCTTTTTGGGAACAAGCCTATGATTGATGAGCACGTGGCGACGGTTAGGGATTCAAACTGTTTGGGTGAATAGGATGCGGTCGCATGGTCATTGAGAGGTGAAGGGTCGTCTGCGCATTGAATACCATTCAGTGCTAGCGGCTCGGGGCTCAGAGGGTGTTAGTTCGAGCGAATGATCAAATGCCACGTATACAGCAGGGCTCGGCATTACGCCACTTTAGATTCAGTTGCAGTTTTTTGTAATGATTATAATCGACCGACTAATGCTATAAAGGTTGCTCTCAGCTTCCATTTGAATCCCTTGCATTTCATTTCTTTAGAGAGTTTGTGCCGTAAGTCATCTTCCAGAGAGTAACTTCTTGTGAGTTGTCACGTCCCAAATTCGAAAATCGGGCTCACAAAATTTTCGATCGCCGAATCCGGTGCTGACAGCCTCTGTAGTATTCCATTCTCGGCTCCGAACACGCATGCGCCAGATTCCGATCCTGCGATGCTACAAGGAGGATTTTCAGTATGATTTTTTTTGTATGGAGCATAACCACAAGTTTATCTAAATCATAAAGGTAACATCATCATCACATATCCACTAATATAAATATTTGAATATAATGCTGAAAGGAAAATACATAAGTCGAAAATCAAAACTCCAGAAGACTGCTGCACGCTCCAAGCTAACAGGATCTGCTTCGGAGACATGTTGAGGAGAGTATATGAGTTGAATTTGCCTTTCGATCTCCTACTCGACCTCCGGTCACGGGAGGTGCTCTCGTCCAACCTTATTTTGTTCGCTTGTGATGGAGCCTCATCTTTCTGCTTCTTTTCTTTGGATGAATATTCCAAGCCTTAGTTATTCTTTCGCGAGCTGAAGAACTCTTCGGCATTCGTATATTTCTGAGCTCGACTTATGAGTTCTCCAAGCGTAATTTATGGATTCTTCCCTATCGAGAAGAGGAACCTCCTATCTTTGAGTCCACTGATCATTGTGGTCAGAGTCATCTTGTCGGAGTAATCGTCGATATACAAAAACTCCTCGTTAAAACAAGAAATGTAGTCTTTCGGTGACTCTCCACTCTTCTGCTTGAGGGTGAGTAGGTGAGTCGACGGCTTTCGACTCTTCTTCCAAACAATGAACTGCGTCAAGAAAGCTCTACTAAGCTCGGCAAACGTGATGATTGAATTGGGCTTAAGCTATTGGTACCAGCTTCTTGCAGCCCCTGTGAGGATTACGGAGAACGCTCAGCACATCATCGCCTTCGACGCCGACTGGATTTGCATCCAGGAGCAGTAAGATTTCATATGCGCTGTCAGGTGCTCAGAACTTGAGTGTTGGATGATGGGGGACATCCTGAACCTCGGAGGCATTGCTGCGCCCATGATTTCACTAGTAAATGGAGACTCGGTCTCCTCTATCATTGCATCTACTGCAGTCGGGGTTTACGTCTGGTGATCCCGCTGCAAGCTCTTAATTTGATTTCAGAGTTCGTCAAGCTGGGCTTCCCACAGATCTCTGTTCTCAGCGACAGTTTCACGAGGAACTTCGACCTCGGGCGTTCTGCCCCTTCTCCTCTTTTCCAACTCATGGCGGAGGTCAGTTGGGGCTAACGCCGAGGTCTCAGACACGTAAGTTGGTACCTGGGTTGCTGCATTTTACACGTGATTCGGGGCTCGAGCCGATATACTCCGGGACGCTCCTGCTTGCGAACTTACGAGAATAGGTTGCTTTGCCGCCACTGGAGCAACCTCCCCTTAATCGGAGGGTAGTTGTTGCCCTGCCATCTGTTGTTGCTTCATTTGGCCGATCTCATTGACCAATGCATGCACTTGGTTCTGCAGCGCACGGTATTTACCTCCTCGGCTCCAAGTCCACTGAGACGATCCTGTCGGGGCTGATTCAGCATGAAGTACTAAAGATGAGCATCGTTGTCCAATAGGCTCAGGCTCCTTCATTGCTACCAGAAGTGCTTTCTTCTTCCCTCTAACCATCCTTGGTAAAGTTACTAAGACTTTTTGTCTCGTATTTCCCTCGAACGGTTCCAAAATGTTGATGCAAAAATTTGGTTCACCCTCGCCGAGCTCCGAGCACTCATGCTGAGCCCTATAAGCCTGTATAGGAGAAGGACAAAGGAGACCCTGGCTACAGCAGAGGACCCTCCGATGCCAAAGTCAGGCTAGGAATCTGGATCAAAGTATTGTGGCTAGGGCTTAGGGTGTGAGATATTGCATACCTATTCCCCCCTACGATTCCCCTATTTATACCTTTTAGTTAGACCGGTCTCTTTTGGCAATCTCGACACGATCTACTCCACTAGGCGAAGAACACGCGCCCACTAATATAGTCAGTTGCACTACAAACCCGGAGTGACAACTGATCTTATCGTACATTACGAGGCTGAGTTGAGACGAGCTCGGATGGTCTGAGCCCATATTGTCACCATCGTTCCTTTCAGAGTATTTGATACATCTACTCATTTGGCCGAGGAGACCCCCGAAGGTCACTTGGATTAGCTAAGTATGGATGTGGTTGTTCCGAGTCAGCTCCACTTGTAGTCGATCCAGATTTTCCCATAACAGTCACCATGTGATTTTGGCCTTAAAATTTCATCATTTACTGTTTTAGTGTTGACCATCCATTTGATAGCCATAATTCAATGGCTAGGAATACTTGATCATTGTGATTTTAGATATATGGTACATCCACAATGCAGCCCACAAGTTGAATGGTTTGGATACCTTGAATCAGTGTACATTTAAGAGTACGCTCACCACCATTTTCAAAATGTGGATGAACTATCCAAGGATACTCATATTGCATGAATTAATCTCCAACATGATTGCAATCTTGCATTACTTTGATGTGTGGCAATTGTTTTCAGTAAAAGTAAAAAATATTTAGGGCGTGTTCGTCGGTGGGATTAAATGGTATTGAATTGTATTAGATGTGATTAACATCATTATTGTACAATGATTGCATGTTTAGAAATACCATGATATTTTGGCCATCTAATCCCATGTTTGGGATAAAATTCTTGCTACTGGGAAACACCCAGATTAAGCAAAATCCTGTTTGGTAGACTATGAAATTGTAATCAATGAGCCAAATTCACAATGGATGTTGGTTCACTTATACGCATATATAGCTAAAATGTCACATGTAATGGGTGTATATGGATTGACGGCATCAATAAATACATGCATCAATGTGGGGCCCACATGTGTAGTAGGTTTTAAAATCCATAGAAATCCAGCATGGGACCAAATACAATTACATCCCACCTAATTCCAACCTTTCCCATCCTCCCTAATTTGCAAGGGACCAAATGCAATTCCATCCCCCCTAATCCCATCTAATACCATGCGCCCAACGCTCCTTAGGTAATTCATTAAGTCTAGCCATTGTTTCCCAACTTATGACTCGGATTTTGTAGATATTCTTTCGTGCTAATATAAACTCATAAAATGTCAATGAACTATCTAAGGATACTCCTATTGTATACAAGAGAGGAGCAGAAGTTATAAATAAATAAATAAAATAAAATAAAAATAAAATAAAAAATAAAAATGGATGAATTAATCTTCAAGATTACTACAACCTTGCATTACTTTATGTGTAGAAAGTGTTTACAGTGAAAGTAAAAACTATTTAGTTAATTCCTTAAATCAAGTCATGTGTTTCCCACCCTATGGTCTGGAGTTTGCAGAGATCTTTCCTGCTAATGTAAACTCATAAAATGTGGGCTTGTCCTATGATCATTGATTGTTGCTACTCTGAGATTTTAGCCATTAGATTTGGGGCCATTTTGTGATGGACTAAACCGTTTATATAATGGTCCACATGATGGATGATTGAAACAATTTTCAAATTTGGAAGATGCTATTAATGATTCACAAAAGAATGTGAGGAGTCGATAATCAAACAAAATGATTGAAATGATTAACAAGTTAAAAATCCCATTCTAAATGATTAAAATAATAAAAATAAAATCCCACAGCTACAATTAGGTCCATTATATAAACGGCTTGGATCATTGAAACATGACCTTGGATTCAACAACACAGCCCTTTTCATGAATTTTCCTCCCCCTTTTGGCAAACTATTTTCTTTGGGACTTGTTCGAGTCGTGGCTGAAGTGGACAAGCCGACTCACTGAATCTTTTAACCCAAACAGAAGGTGTTTTCTTATGTTTATATTCCTAAAAGCCATTTATTTTCTTGGGTCACTGCCAAAAACTGGGGAGATTTTTTGTGCATTCTCTATCCATGAAAGACTCAGAAAATCAACTGTCACTATCTCTAGATCAAGGATTAGCTGCTGTGCGAAGTGGCCCACAACGTGGCTAGTGACAAGTCATTATACTTTTGTGGCTCCATGGAAAATCTTTCTATGAAATTTTGGTCCAACCACCTACCACAGCTGAAAGATCTCGAAAAGGAAAATTCAAGGAAACCATACTTCATTGACTACTGCTGCCTAAACCTTTCTGTGGGAAAGAGAGTTTCATTGAGGCCTAGTTTTTCTTCCCTCCTTAGATTTCCTTGCAACAAATCCCAATATCATGGAAGTTTATTAGAGTGCACCCAAAACTATTGCAATAGGATTTGTAGGGACCTTAGCCATTGGAATGTGATGCCCAAACAATGCACAGGTCTAACTGTAGTTGGGGAACACCCAAAAGAAATTCTCATATATATTAAAACATTTCATCCCTTTGAATATTCCAAGGTTAAGGGATAGTTTATATGCCTAAAAGTTTTTAAGTTGTGACTTTCAGCAAAATGACTCATCATCTTAGCTTTGACTTACAGGTCATAATAAGTAATGACTTGGAGGTTGTAAGTCACTAACAAGTGAATATCCTCTCTTAAACCTGACTTGTGACTTATCTGTAAGTCGCTTCTCACTTATAAAACTTACAGGCATCGAAATGACACCTAAGAAACCTGTCTACTTCTAATGAAAAAATAAAATAAAATCAAACAATAAAAGGATTACAATCTCCAATATTATAAGAGCTTTGATCTTTTACTCATCCCCATCAAAGGTGAACCCCATCATATATCATGGGTAGGTGACCCCAAAATCCAAAAGGCTAAAGTCACAAAGCATCCTATAACCTTAGCAAGCATCTACTATTAAAAACATGATCACGTGTCATTTCTGTCTTAAGAAGAGAAAACACACACGTGTACCCTTGCTCATTGAAAGACTTCAACAATACAAAGACCTTTCACCAATTTTCTTTTCATTTCTTGCAAATTGTTTTCTTATCATGTCTAAGGCTAAGATGAGTCTGGTACGACTTGTTCAAGTCGACTCATCTTGATGGCTGAATGAGTCAATCCGTCGACTCATCTTGATGGCTGAATGAGTCAGTCCGAGTCCCAGAGTCTTTTCACCCAAACAGTATGCGTTTTCTTGTGCATATTTCCTTATAACAGCCATCTATTTTCTTGGGTCACTACCTGAAAACTGGGGAGAACTTTGGTGCACTCTCTATCCAAGAAAGACCCAAAACATCAAAGGTGCCTATGAAGCAGCCCGCAACGTGGCTAACGACAAGCCATTTTGCTTTTGTGGGTCCAAGGAAAATCTTTCTATGAAATTTTCAGGCTAACGACAAGCCATTTTGCTTTTGTGGGTCCATGGAAAATCTTTCTATGAAATTTTCAGGCTAACGACAAGCCATTTTGCTTTTGTGGGTCCATGGAAAATCTTTCTATGAAATTTTCAGGCTAACGACAAGCCATTTTGCTTTTGTGGGTCCATGGAAAATCTTTCTATGAAATTTTCAGGCTAACGACAAGCCATTTTGCTTTTGTGGGTCCATGGAAAATCTTTCTATGAAATTTTAGTACAAACTTCAAACACAGACGAAAGTTCTTGAAAAGGAAAATTCAAGGAAACCATACTTGTTTGACTGTAACCACTACCTAAACTTCTATGCAGGAAAGAAAGCTTTTTTGAGGCTTGTTTTCTCTTCCCTTCCCGACATTTTCTTCGACAATGTTTTTCCCTCTTTTCTTATTGGGATAATATCAAAGAGGTTATTAGAATACACCCAAATTCAAGGAAACCATTGGAATGTGGTGCTCAAGGCATGCATGGGTCTAACTGTGGTTGGGACCACCCAAAAAGAAACTCTCATATTGAAATATTTCTATCCCTTTGAAATATTCATCCAAACTGTCCATCACATTAACCCATTTGGGTTGGAACACGTCAAATAAATAAATAAAGAAATCTAAGACTTGCATGCCGTTCTATCCCAATGATATTCTTGGCACACATCACACATTCATGTGGGGTCACCCCAAATGATCCAGACCACACATCTCCCTGTGGGATGACCCACATTTAAAAACCAAACCAATCAAGCAATCCAAACTACGAATCAACAAGGTCGATGCAATTACAATCTTATCAACTCATATCTGTTTGATGCAATTACAACCTTAACAGCTCATATTTGTTTGCCTACCACTTCGCAGGCGTTGAGGATTTAACCCATCCAAAGTGGGGCCCACCAAAATACATTCAAGTCACAACCGCCCATCAAGCGCCATGAACCCCATGCAACATCTCCTACAAAGCATGTAATTTCAAACTTCACAATGTTCTTGTCACAAATCACAGGATTCATGTGGAGCCACCACCCATGATGCAGACTTTCTGTAGGACGGTCCACATTTAAAACCCCACCAATCCACTGATCCAGACTGCCAATCGACGCACACTATAGAATTAAGACCTTAACATCTCATATCTGTTCGGTTACCACAGAGCAGGCGATCGTGAATCTTGGATCTGCTATGCAATTTTCAATCTATGGCCCATCCAAAAGTGGGGCCCCACCAAAAGGTCATTTCCAAGTCACTGTGTAGCATGAACCACCCATGCAACATCTCATACAAAGAATGTCATTTCCTTGGATCATATTCAAATTGCAGCAATGCTGATACTTCATTCATGATTCCACTCTCCTTTCTTACAGCCTCCTCTCAGTTTCCATTTCTCTTTTGAAAATGCACACAGCCAAAAAACAGGCCATGACTCGATCAACATGACATGTATACAAGCTAACCTAAAACCACTAACTACAATAGATAACAAAGTAACAAGAAAGAAGGAAAAATCACAGCCCCTTAAGGCCCCACCCCTAACCCATGCCAACCAAACATGTCCCCTTCAAAAGGCTAACATCATATACATACCAACCCAACCCAGCACGCACATCAAGATGGCTTCTTTGTGTCCTCTTCAGGGTCACGAAGCGTTCCAAACATCCAGTCCATCTATATGGTGTAGTGGCCGTAGTTGTGGGAGTAAGTTGTGTGGTGGATAGCCGGCCCCCATGACAGGCCACACCTTACCGTGGATGCAGTCGTGAATGTTTGCCATCCACACAAACTCAATGAACAGGAGAAGTATGTGGGTCATGAAATGGGTCGGAATGAGGAAAAGCGCCATCACGTGTGGAACTGCCTGCAATATCCCATCCAGTGAGTGGAATGCCAAACCTGAAAAGTGGGGGAATCATGACAGGTTTGAAGTTTGCGGTAAACCATAATAATTACTTGGGAAGCTACATGTAAATGGAAATTTCTTTTTAAAAAAAAAATTCAGAAGCATTTCAGGGCTGTTTTTATTCAGTTGAATATTTCCCATTGAGGGGAGGAACTTTGATTTGTCTTGTTCAATATTGACTAATTATTAGCAGGATAGAGGAGCCAAACACAATAGAAATACCAGTGCATAATGGCGTATAAAAGAAAAATAGATGCCATTTTTGTTTTTTGTTTTTTTTTTTTTTTTTTTTTTTTTTTTTTTTTAAAATTTTTTTAAATCTGTTTTAAGAATATTCCTTTATTGAGTTCACAAGAAGTTCTTCAGGTGATGAGTCAGCAGCATTTCCTAATGAAGAGTGCCAGAAAACGATGGAATAAGTATTGCTCAGACTACTTTGTAACTTGATAAGTGGTGTATCCTCCTTTGGGGGGGAGGGATTCATTCCATATTACGGCTACAACCTGAAACCAAATGACCCAATTGGAGTTTGGGTTGGGTTGGCTGTCAAGGTCCTTGGGTAGTTTTTGGGTTGGAAGATGCAAAACCTGATTTAAAATTGGGTTGGTTCGGGTTGTGGAAATTCAAGTCAGGTTAGGTCAGGTTGGGAATAACCACATGTATCTGGGTCAGGTTGGGTCGCGATATGAGGGGCTCAGGTTGGAATTCGGGTTGAGTCGGGTTGCAGTTGGGTCCTCTTCAGGTAGGGTTGGACTTGGGTTGACCCTCAACCATTAACCAACCTAACCCGCCTGAGTTGCACCCCTATTCCAAACGGATAATGAAATAGAGGACGTGTTTAGTAAAATAGGGTTTTAGACGAAGGGAAATAAAGTGGGTTATTCTTTGTGATGGAACTATTGGCTAGAAAGCGGACACCGATAAGAAGGGTGATCATATGTGCCAATTTGTGCTTCAATTTTCAAACCTTTTCAGATCCACAAACTTGAAAATTTCCTCAATTGCACAAAATAAAGATAACATTTGCAGGCAGACCACAAGGAAAACCTTTGGGGAGTCACACCAAAGGGATAATCACACCACCAGATTCTAGAAGAATTCCTAAGGCTCAGTTGAAACCAATCAAATAGAACTGAAACAATAACTTTCTTCAACAAAATAATGATGATGATGATGATGAAATCATGCAGCATCTCCCCGAAGAGTTTGTACTTAGCATGGCTTTATACCATGTTATGAGTCCTTGAAACCAAACAAGCCAAGGGTCAAAGCCTTTTATCTTACCAAAATTGTTGCATACTTGCAATAAAATAGAAGAAATAAAGGAAGCTAAACAAGAGTCCAAATATTCTCAAACTCCTGTACCAAGAGAATGGAGTGAATGACCCATGCCTTCTCCTCTCCTACTTATCTTGAATCTCCTCTAGGGCCAGTACTTGATTCCCCACCACCCCTTAAAGCCGGTGATGGAGAAGCAGGGAAACATTAACCTACCTGGCTGAAATAAAAAATAAAAAATGATTCTATTCACTAGAGAGCATTCCCACCCTATCCATTCCTAGCCTGGCAAACGGATTGAGGAGGAGATCTTCAATAGGAGATTTGATGAGTAGAAATAGGAAAGCAATAGCGTAGGTCTTCCCTCACTCTTGTAAAGAAACAGTAGGGAACACTCTAAGAGTGACCAAAGGAAGAAGTAATTCTCCTCAGTTGTAATAAGTGAAACAAAGTGCTTCCCAAGCATGAGTGTAACAAGTTGCACAAACCTCCTACACAAGTGCTGCTTCCGCTTCGAATCAAGGTTCAGATCATGCTCCTGCTTCTTAATCATTTATACTCGCAAGCATTATGAAACAGATATCTCCCTCCTCCCACACCCAGATATGATCCGGTCATTCTTCGTGCAACCATAGGGAATAAAAAACCTTATGGGTCATAAATCCATAGGGTTTGTGTATAAACTACGAGATCTGTTTTGATTGGTGTATAGTCTCCAAGACACCAAAACTAAATGGTATGTAAACTTTTTCAAAAGAATTCTGGTTGGACCTCTCAGATTGGACTTGTGATGCCCACAATCCAATCAAATCATGTATTGTTCAATCTGATTGGATTTAGGGGCTGCCATAATCCAATTGGACGGCATTTTTGGTTGCAGACTCCAATCTACCAGAAGGTGAGGTCCAATGGTGGACCCTGACTGTCGATCCAATGATCTTCCATCAATTCAATCTGAGCTGAATAGGATTTATCCTCAAGTGGGAAGCTGTTGGCAATCCTTGATCTCAATTTTCGTTTGTGGGAGGTCTTCTTTTGCCTTGAGGAAGTTGATGATGAAGTCTACCTTGTTGGCTGGGCGCGATTCTGATGCGGCAGATGGACAGGCGGGAGGTGGGAATCATTTGTAATGGAATCATCCTCTCATCCTTTTTGCACTGGTTGTCCTCTCAGGAGTATTCTTCCCAAGCCCATGGATGCTTCACCAGTCCTGTTCCTTGCAATCTGTCCCTGTATCCACCATTTTCTTGGCCTGAGCTTCTGACTGGTCTTCTTCAACAATGAATCATCTCTCATTGGCTTGAGGATTTTCTTCTTCCCATTGTGAATGAAAGCATATGTATTGGTGAAGTCATAGTGCTGTCCTCTGCGAGCATCCAACTAAGGGTTATATAGAAGAATATGGCAGACTGACATAGGAACAACATCACAGGAGATAGACTCGCTATCATGTGGTTCAACAGGTAGTTAACCAAACAAAGGTGGTTAGGGCTGCAAGTTGGGTTTGGGACCCAAACCCAAGTTTGGGATGGGTTGGATCAGGTTGTCAAGGTCCTCAGGTCGGGTTCAAGTTGGAAAACACCAACCCAATTTGAAATCAAGTAGGGATTTGGGTTGAGCAAATTTGGGTCGGGTTAGGTTGGGTTGGGAATAATCACATGTATTGGATCAAGTTGGGTCGAGTATAGAGGAATTCTGGTTGGGTTCAGGTTAGGCACCTCAGGTTGGAGTTCGAGTCAGGTCAAGTTGCGGGTTGGGTCCTCTTGAGGTCGGGTTGGGATCTGGTTGATCCTCAAATCCAACCTGCCTGAGTTGCACCCCTGATGGTGTACCTATCGTTGCACAAGGCATGAAGGGAAGCAGTAGTGGATATGGGTGCTGGTACATCTAAGCATCTATTTCAAAATGTTTGCAAGTACAGACCAGCTAGGAAGCGGGAGTTCGCAGTGGGATCAGCACCTAGGTAGAAGCTTCATGCAAGTGAGGGTTTACTGGGAAGTTTTCCTTGTTGACACATGCAATCTAGTACAACTGCACGTGCTTTTCCACCTTAATTTTCAGTTTATCCATCATTCCTTGTGAGGCAAGGTTCATGCCGCTCCGGCCATCTATAATGACCTTAACGGCCCTACCCATGGAATGTACCCGTATGTGGAAAATGTTGGTGCCCAACCAATCTTTATTGCACCCTCAGGTTTGGTCAAAATTCATCGTAGTAGCAATCAAAGTGAATTCTTGGATCATCCAATTCAAAATGTCTGCTTCTACTCAACAACATCAATTCGTAGCCGAATCTTTTAATTTCATGGTTGCAACTTGCAAATTGTAACTTCAGCTCATCAGACATGGGAGAAATGGGAGTACTATCTAAAATAGTCCTTCAATGATCTCAATCAATCTTTCAAAGGCTTTTGGATACCGAAGAAGTCTCGATCTCCACTCATTCATTGGATAATCAATGCTGGGAGGATATCCCACCTCAAGATAAGGGATGAGGGGGTCAGCATGGATAATCAGGTTACTGCAGCAACAGTGCTTGTGGTCCCTGCAGAATATAACATGGGGCTGATACCTTGGGTGAGGTGCAATCGTATCCATAGACTCCCTTCCACGAGGGCTTAGGAAATCTTAGTCATCTAGGAGAGAGACAACCTATTTCCATGCTCCCTTTCTAAATCTGGCCATTCTTTCGACACTCCAACTAGTGGATCAGGGTTATCTTTCTTCCTACTCTCTTCTATAACAGCCACCCGATTCAACAAAGCTTCCATCCTTACCATTAGTTGTGGTTAAGGACTGGCTTCAGGTTGGCTTATACAGGTAGGTGTGGGGATGGGTTAAAGACTGTTTAGGGCCTATTTGTGAACAAAAACTGGATTTAGGTTGGACTATTTGTAGGGGTTGTGATAGGATTGAGATTGTGGGCTGATGGTAGTGACCAGTTTGGGCACAGACTGGGAATATATGATAGGCTGTCCAGGGGTGGTTTGGGGACAGTTTAGGAATTAGGTTAAGGTCAGTTAGCAGCTAGATTATTAGTTGCATTTTTTGGATAGTTTTTTATACTGTTTGATAGGAACGCTTGAGACAGATAGTAGGCTGGTTCTTGGTGAAATGGACTAGTTTTGTGGACTACCTGAAGGTTGACAACAGTTGGAAGTGGGCTGGGGTAGGAGTTACGACTGTAAAAGTGTTTAGGGTGCCGTTAGGAGTTGGGGTGATTGAGGTAGGCAGTTGGGTTTGAAAGGTGTATCTAGGCGGCAGTTGGGTTTACATGGCTATATATATTCCCCAGTTGGAACTAGAGTGTTTTTTAGGGTTGGATTTTGGGTTTCAGGGGAAGTAGTGTGGATTTAGAAGTTTGATAGAAGCTTCTTCTTTTTTTTTCCCCTTGTGTTTGTGTCTCATTAAACTCCACTAGTGGTAGTTTTGCACTCTCATTACTGGTCTCAACCTAGATAAAGGAGCATTGCGTCATCTTGGTAGCTGGCATCAAACTTTGGCCATAGCTCTTTCTCATGAATCCTGGCAATATGATACTTCAAGCTTATGCGAGTGCATTCCCTGTAAGCAACGCAGTGCAGTGGCACCTAGATGCAGTGAAAAATAGGCAAGATTGGCTGAGGCGTCCCTAGAAGTGACCTGATGGAATGATGCCCAGTTGTAATGAGAAGTATACAATGGTTCCCACGTCATTCGGGACAAGTGTGAGTAAAGAAGCTAGTCTAACTAGAATAGGATTCAACTTGCAACATGGAATATAGGAGCATTGACAAGTAAGAGGAATAAGCTAGTGGATGCAATGAGATGAAGGAGAGTTAAAATAGTTTGTGTACAAGAGACTGAGTAGAAAGGGGCAGAAACAAAGAGAACTGATGTATATAAATTCGGTATATAGGAGAGGACAACAATAGAAATGGGGTAGAGATATAGTAGTAGAAAAAGATTGAAAGGATGAAGTTGCAGATGTGAAGGGAGTAAGCATAGGCTTTTATTATAAAGCTTATGTTGGGAGGGCAGATAATCAATGTCATTAGTGCATATGAGAACATGGACGAACTAATGCAAGGCATTTCAGCGGAAGAAGATATCTTTAGGAGACTTACATGCTCATGAAGGAAAAATAGTAAAGGATATGAAAGGGTACATGAATGATATATTCCGGGAGAAGAAAATAAATATGGGATGCTATCCTTGATTTTACTATCGCACACGATCTAGCTTTACCATACATACTCTAAAATGAGAGATGAACATTTGATAACTTTCCCACGTGGATCATACAAGTCAAATAATAGACTTGTTCTATTTAGGAGGATAGACTAAACAATATGTAAAGACTGCAAGGTTATGCAAGGTGAACATTTTATGGATATGTTTGCAGTATACAAGGTTATACAAGGTGAAAATTTTATGGATATGTTTGCAGTATACAAGGTTATACAAGGTGAATATATTATGATTTTAGGGAGTGGGCTCCCTAAGGGTGTCTTTTAGCTATGCTTTTCTTTACTTTTCTTTGTTTGCTTCTATTCTTGTATTAGCCTTTGGCCTTTTAATAGTATCATCTTTAAAATAAATAAATAAATAAATAATAAACCTTGAAATGACTATGCTAAGCCAGTAAGATTCAGTATCAGGTCCATTAGTAAAGAAAATCCAAACTTTTTATGAAGACATGCAGCGATCCTTTGAGGAAAAATTTAGCCACATTAATATGTTAGAAAAATTAAACAAGATAGTTTCAATCTATATGATATTAGAACTTACCAGCAAATGGTGAAAGTGTATTCTGCTTGTTGTAAATGTGGTGTGTAGCATGAAGATGCTTGTACAAAGGTTTTATGTCATGCAACTCTCTATGCATCCAGTAAATCCCAAACTCAACAATTGCCAGATAGACTATCGAATACACAAGGTAGGCAGGCCAACCAACTTCACTTGTGTTCGAAAAGCACCTTGTCCAGCCATGTACTCTGAAATTGTTGGAAGGGCGCAATACCAAGGCATGGCTTTCATAGCAACTATTATTTGCAAAATCATGGATTCATTTGAAAGTATGGAATCTGCAAAATAGTGTATGCTCTCAAACAAGCCCAAGAAGTAGAAGAGAAAAATAAAAAACTTGCCTACAAGTAGCATATTATGAACAAGGTGTCCAGTATCGGTATCGGTTGGCGTAACGGTGCCCTCCGAAACCGATACGGATACGGGGGCGTAACGGCGATACAGGGGCGTAACGGCCCGTAACGGCGCAATTTTTTTTTTTTGCCAAAAAAATATGAAAAAATATGGATTAAATCCAGAATATTCTAAGCATTCCAAATATGCATTCATTTATAAATTGGAACATGTTTATGGTGGTGTAACGGTCCACTCTTTGGTGAGAAGTTGTATCGGACTGTTTGATTAATTTTTTAACCAGGTAACTTGAATTTGACTACAAAATTCATATATTTAATTTTTTAAATATGTAATTTATATACTTAACATCTTGATATCATTTCTCCCAATAGTTCTTTAAAAAAATAAAATTAAATTCAGGTAGATGGCGTTGCCAATTTGGGGCTGACTTGGAGGACCAATTTATTCTCCAAATCAGCCTCAAATTCATGCCATTTATTGTCATTATCCCACTTATAAATTGGTGGACATTTATTGAATAGTGAATCATAAAAAAAAAAAAAAAAATCAAAAGGCCCTATTTTAAAAAATAAAAGTTCACAAATTAACAATTAAAACTATTCAAATAATTTGATTTTGGCATTGTGAGTTAGCAATTGCAGTCCATAATTTAATTGTCAAATTTCAAGTTAATATATGTCTCGTGTACAATTTTTTAAGGTTTGAATTAGGAGGGACTCGGATGTAAAGTGCAGCACATGTGTCAAAGTTTTTTGGGCCTCACCCGTGATGAATGTGTTATATCTACACCATTCATCCATTTTGCCAAATAATTTTAGGGCATGAGCCCAAAAATGAGGCACATCCAAAGCTCGGGTGGATTGCACCGTAAGAAACAATAATAATTAAACGTTCACCATTAAAAATTTATTGAGGGCTAGAAAAGTTTTAGATCAAGCTTAGATTGAAAATAAACATTACAGTGGACTTTAGGAAATTTTTAATGGTGAGCATTCTATAACCACTATTTCCTATGGTGTGGTCCACCTAATATTTGGATATTACTAATTTTTTGAATCCTGACTTAAAATGACGTTGCAAAATGGATGGATGATATGGATAAAATATATACATTATGGTGAGGCCCACTCGGGTCTGATATGATTGGATGGAAAATATTACGTGCACCCTAAATTATTTAACCGTGAAAATCATTATCCCTGCTACTATTTTTGGTGTGGTCCAGATGATCTCTGGATATAATTCATTTTTTGGCTGGTGCTCTAAAATGATCTCTGAAAATAGGTGAACGGTGTAGATGTAATAAATACATCACCGTGGAGCCCATATAACTTTGATCTCCTTTGAACCGTTCGTACAACTCGGAGCTCGAGGAGTGTCAGTGCCCGTCTTTGCATGACACGTACCGCAGTCAGCTGCGGCAAATTAAAAAAAAAAACGGAGAGAGAGGGAAACGAAAAGAAAAAAAGAGGGAAAGAAAGAAAAGAAAAAAAGAGGGAAACGGGAAAGAAGAGATTGAGAGAGAGACAGAGAGAGAGTGAGAGAGAGAGGAAGAAGAAGAAGAAAGGAAGCAGCCGCAGCCGCAGCCGCTCGAGAAGAAGAAGAAGAAGAAGAAGAAGAAAAGAAAGGAAAAAAAAGGTAAGGTTTTTTTTTTTGTTTTTTGTTTTTTTTTTTGTGCATGTAACGGCCGTTATGGCCCGTAACGGCCGTTTCGACCCCGTATCGCGTAACGGGTCCCACCGTTACCGTTACGTATCGGCCATAAGCCGATACGTAACCGATTTGGGATACCCTGATTATGAACATTGGCCAAGATTACCTTCTTTTCAGAGGTAAAGAATAATTCCACGGTTCCTTTGCTAACAATCGTAGATCGACTTTCATTTTTCATTCAAATCTATTGACTATTGGTCACGTCTTCATAGGTTTTGAAGGTAGATTTGTTGTTGCACACATGGACTGTGGCACTTGTATTATACTACAAACCCGGGACTTTCTCTTGGATTATGTTCACTTCCATGACCATTGCAACGATATCATTGTCTACTACATTAGCCTCTTTCTTGGACTTTTTTCAGTCCCTACAGACTCGGGCGAAACGTCCGATCTTACCGCGGACATAGCAAGGAATCTTGGGTTTGCCGTTTTTCTTCTTTTGAGTTTTCTTGAATTTCTCTTGATCTTTGTTGAATTTTAAGGAAGCATTTTTCTCAAAATTATTATTTTGGGATGGTTTTTCTACTGCATTCACCTTTGATGAGGATGCACCATTTGTGTCATCCCTCTTGTCTTAGTTACAAGATTTTTCCTCAATATGAAGATGCTTTTGTATTTATTCCAAGGTGAATTCTTCAGATTTATGCAGTAATTTCTTCATTTAATCTTTCCAGCTCGGAGGCAATTTGACAATAATAGTTCCGACTTGAAAGGATTCATGTGGGTCTATTTTCAAAACCTTTATTTTGTTTACAATTGATTTTAATTCATGGATTTGGGCTAGTAGGGGATTATTGTCTACCATCATGAAATCGAAGTACCTAGCGATTAGGAATTTTTGTGTTCCTTCTTCTTCAGCCTTGGACATGTATTCCAGTACACTCCAGATTTCTTTTGCTGAGGCAGTTCCTACATACAAATCGTACAACTAATCAAAAAGCACGTTGAGAATATGACTGCGACACAACAGTTTGTCTTCTTATCGCTTAATTTTGGCCACGATCTGTTCTGAAGTATCATTATTCATTGCTTTTAGTAGAGGCTGGAGATCCAGGTCCAGGATGTAAAACATCTTCAATGTAGATAGAAATTTTTTTAGCTTACTCTTGCCACATGGTGAAATTCGTACAGTCGAATTGGTCTAATTTGATCAGATCCTGGTTCATCAGTTTGACTGATGCAACATTTTCGGTGTCCATAATCACGCTTTTAATATTGTTGTGAAATATGTTGGAAACACCGAAAAATAAGAACAATTAAAGAAAAAATATTTCTTTTTTATCACCAGGCTGAATTACGTAAAAATACGTTGTCCTTAAAGCGTGATTCACCCCCTTATCAATTGTTGATAGATTACAAACGAATTGCTTCCAGGATAAGACAGACCTTCTATCTAGATTTTGCGTGCAGCAATCACGAAGGGTCTACTTAGGAACTTTTCAACACAACTGATCTTATGGCAAACTCTATTAGCGACGGATTTGCAATATTCTTAGATGGAGATGGATTTTAGTGAGATCTAATGGTTTGGAAGAGATCTGTTGGAATTGATTGATTTTGGACCGAAATGGTCCAGTTTATATAGGTAACATAGGAGTGGACTATTGCTAGGTGGCCATCAATAGTTCAAAACGTTTGAAAAACATTTCTAACCATTAATATTGAATTTGGGTCGTTTCAAATAGTTGGATCGAAAGATCTAACCGTTGGATCATCAAAGCCCGTCCGTTTTTGGACCATTGTGGCTTTTAAGGCTGCTGGCCGTTCTAAACAGCTTACTGTTTCGGATCCATAAATCCAACTGTTCACAGTAGCCTATAAAACCCAGGCTCATTTCACACCCCTCGCACCATCTCGCGAAGTGCGCCAACTAGCATCACTACAACCACACTGCCCACCCAGCACTAGAACATGCAACCCGAGCATCTCAACTTCCAAGACTCCAAGTAAGAATACTACACACACCTCTACATATAAAGCACAACACTTCTTTTCTTATTTCGGATGTGGGACTAAAGAAAACCGCACTTTCTTTTTCAAAATTTTCAACATGGTTTTTGCGGCAAAATGAAACTTCTGAATATTTGATTTTTTTCAAAACCAAAATTTCAACATTGGATCTACCTCATTTTTTGGCTCATTCCATAAAATGAGCTAGAAAAATGGATAGACAGCATGAAAAAGCACATACATCATGGTGGGGCCCACAGAGCTTTTTCCCATAACCGACCAGTACCAAGGTAGGTACTAGAGGGGTCACTACCATATCCAAAACTACCCCTTGAATCTCAATCCTGGCAACCATTTCTCCCCATCAAAACCAATCAAGAATCAATAGCACAACCCAAAAAAGAAAAACATATATTCCAATTTCCAACCCAAAAATACATTTCAAAGACCCAATCTTTTACACTTTACACACAAACCCTTCCCTTTTATCATTCCAACCATTCCCAACAACCAACACAACAAGAAAAACTGGTGCATGCATTATAAAAACAGGGGGTTCAAAAATCAAACTCGAGAAGATACCTTTTGGAATGTAGAGATTTCTCTTCCAGTAGTAAATGTAGAAAGCCCATAAACCTCTAGATATGAAGTAAAGAACGAATCCTCCGATGTAATTTCGGAGCCATGTTTGGGAAAAATGGGGAAGTGGCTTCCAAAGATTCTCCGGCAGAAGATTCCCAAGTAAAATGCTGTTGTAGAAGCTCGACTCCTCCACGAACAGCTGCAGGCACTCTTCCGCCATCTTTTTCTTCTTCTTCCGGCAGGTTTGGGTCAGATTCCAGCTATTTTTCGCCGGAATTTAGGGTGGCGTGGAGGTGTCAGGTAAGAAAAAGGGAGAGATGGAGAAGAGAGATTTTCTTTTTTACAGAGAAAGAGTGGCAGTACGGCAAGTAAGTATCCGGGCGAGATTACCGAGAATGCCCTTTTGTTGTTTTTCTTGGAGTTCGTTTTTCCTCCGTCGCGATGTAGAATCCAGCGTGCGTCACCACACAATGAGGCGGGTGCACACGAGTCGAGCTTGGCGCGGCTCGACTCGGCTCAGCCATTAGCTGATCCCACCTCGAACTCGTCTCGGCTCAGCTCTGTTAGCAGCTCAGTCAACTCAAGCCAAAATCGAATCACGTTTGTTTGTACAATATTTTCAAACGTAGACAACCTTTTTACGTTTTCAAGTGATATAAAACCACATTCAACTGGTATCTCATCAAACAACTTATAAATAATATTAAAATTAAGAAAAAAAAATATTTATTTTGTATACATATCTTTACTACTACCAGCTAACACTTCATTGAACCATTCCATCAAACACGGAGGACCAACGTTAACATCAACGTAATCAAGTCAACAAATTAGTTTGATTCGAACTCAATTTGAGTTGGGGTTCGATTCATGCCGAGCTTCCGCCGTGCAGATTATGTTAAAAAGTTTTTCCAACACAAAAAATTAGCTCAACTCAGTCCGAACTCCATCTTAAACCGGACACAATTTCCAAGTGGAATCAAGCTTTTTTGAGTTGAGTCGAGCAAGCTAACCGAGCTAACTCGGTTGGCGTACAGAGGCCCGTATCGTCAAATTGTACTATGATTTGAACAGTTCATATTCTCCTTAAAACCACAAATAAGATATTTTTAGAGCTAAATTTGAACCATTAAAAATGTATCTAAAAATGGCAATGGTTGAAATCATCCTATCAGCGTATTTTTCTGCTTATGTTCTGAATAGCAAAGGTTCCAAAATTTGGACGCTTCAGATTATCAGAAGAATTATCATGTGGGCCCCATTTGGCGGTTACACACTTTGAATCATGAGACGCGACAAAACCACAACGAACTCTTCTTCTAGATAGGGCGGGGTTGGAGAAATTCTCGTCTGACCAAATTGCCCTTGGTTTCGTAAAGATGGGAGTAAAGTCGCTCGTGTGAGATGTGTGGACGTGGATAGCGTACTGAGTAAACTCTGTGGGCCCACCGTGATGTATGTGTCTTATCGACACCGTCCATATGTTTTAAAGCTCAAGTGGACCACTTATGATTTTATATGTATCAATTTATGTATCATGCACTTAATTGATCCTTTAAAACAGATGGACGGCATGGATAAGCCACATGATCACAGTGGACGCCACAGAGTTTACGCAGTACGCTTTAGCGTGGTGAGTTACTCGGTACGCAATCTGCTTTCCGAGATACATGGCAGGTTCTCTCGTACACGTGATTACGTGAGATCCCAGCCATTCATCGTTTGGGGACCGATGTGAGAATAGCCTTAGATCTAAATTAGAGATGTAAATACGTTGATACATGAAATTCTATCTTTTTTATTTCTTGTCGATTGCTTTTGTCGTAATGAGTATGGACCGACTAATGAATGGACCACCATGAATTTGGGTACAGGAAATTACCAAATGCGTCCTACCTGATGAATGGCTCGGATCTTGCACAACTAGTCCGTGTTGGCACGTCTGTCGCAAGATCTGCGGTGAGATTGAGCTTTGAAGAGGACAGTCCCGCCACGCATGTGACACGTGTGAGGTGGGGATCACCTGGAACATGCGCTCGGCCGAAAATCAAAGCTCGCTCATTGCGCTGGCCGCACGTGACGCTCGTGAGGTGTTTCTCTCCCTCTCTCTCCAAATGGGAGTTTGTTTGATACTCTGGCCTTGGATGATGAATGATACGCATGCACTCTAAATTGGACACGTAGAATATATAAATTTAAATCAAACCATCGAAACTGCGGGGCCCACTTGGATATGTCAGCTCAAAAAATAGATCATTCGAGCAATCTTGGACAATTTTCTACTCTTTGGTTCAATGGTCCATAAATACATATCAATCCACCATTTAAAATATTAAATCAAAAAGGTAATCTATGATTCATAATAATATAACTTAAATCACATTATTAGGACGGTTAGATCTTTGTTATTCATATTCTAAATATTAGATTGCTTAGTGCGTGTGCTTCAGTCAATGTAATTCGGTTAAGCATCAAACATTTTCTCCGTATCTTCGTCTTTTTCTTGTACTCGCGTGGAGCAAGGATATGACTCGCCCGACCTTAGGTCAGTGGCACGTAGGCAGTCAACATACACGTGTTGGCCACCTGATGAGTGAAGACCCCGAGATGGAACACGTGCAATGTTCGCACGTGCGGTGAGATCGCGTTTGGCGCTTGAGATGGGAGTTTGGTATTTGCAGATGGTGGGCGCTCACTTCACAAAATGCAAAAGCAAATGTCAATTAACCGATCAAATCAACACATGGTGTGGATAAAAGCCTTGGTTGGGCCCCCACCTGTTCCTATTTTCCTTGTGAATGTAGGTGGGCCAGGTTGGTAGGGAATTTAGAGCTGGGCATCAAGCCGAGTCGGACCTACTCGATCCAATTTTAAAATAGGCCTAACCTGAATTCAATCCTGAGTTCAGCATAATTGACCCATCCGAGTCCGGGTCAAGCCTGGATCAATCCGGACTGGGTCCGACCCAATCACAAGTACCCAGTTGGGTCAGGTGCAGCGAGTATCCACCGGCTAAACCACACGGCACTTCATCAGCCATATAGCATTTCAAACCTGAAATATCCTATCTGAGCTTTATATATATATATATATATATATATATATATATATATATAAAGGTTCTATGCGGTCGAGCTCATGGAAACTTTCCAAAAGGTCAAGCTATGTGGGCCCTACCGTGATGTATATCGAACATCAACACTGTGCATTTTATGGGTCCTCTTTAAATTATGAGATATCCCAAAAATCAGCCGTATATGAAACTCAGGTGGGCCATACCATTTAAAATCATATGAAAACATGCCTAAAACATATAAAAGCACTTGGTGGAGCCCACATGAAATTTTGATACGTTAAAACTCGGTGTAACCACTCATCCAAGTGGGACGCACATAATGGATGGGCTGGATTTGTGAACCACATCTAGGTGGGCCCAACAAATGATTATGAATGTTTTAATGGAGGGTAACCCCTCTCAGCTTTTATATATGGTGTGGCCCACACAAGTCACAGATTGCCTTGATTTTTAAGCCCTAGGCCCACCATGGAATGTTGCATCTGACTGATGGGGTCGATGTTTGAGATGCATTACGGTGGGCCCAAACAACTCGACCTCATGGGAAGTTCCCATGAGCTCGACTGCGTAAAACCTTTTCCACACACACACACACACACACACACACACAGAGGAACCGAACCGAAACAGAACAAATGGTCCAATTTGGTCCGATTTTAAAGTGCACTGGTTCCGGTTCCAGTTTCAAAAATTAAAGAACCAATTACATCGGTTCGGTTCTCGGTTTGGAGGTATGCAGAACTGAACCGTGGAACCAAACCTGGAACTGAACTTGGAACCAAACCAAGAACCCTTTCATTGGTTCCATATTTGATTTATGATTTATGGTTTACAATACACCATTTGATTGTTTCCATAAATGTATTTTTGCATACCTTATACAATATCTAAACCATTCATCAAATGAATCACAACACAAATGGACATGGGCTAAATTATAAAATAAAAGATGCAATTGGGATGAATCATAAAAAGCCTAGAATTGTGGAATTGAACCAGTTTTAATGGTCTGGTTCCGGTTTGGTTATAGGGTGTTAACGATCCGGTTCCAGTTCCGAATATCCTAGAACCATTAAGAACAGTTCGGT
Source organism: Magnolia sinica (assembly GCF_029962835.1). Lineage (NCBI taxonomy): Eukaryota > Viridiplantae > Streptophyta > Magnoliopsida > Magnoliales > Magnoliaceae > Magnolia > Magnolia sinica. Next base: position 11,363,515 of record NC_080591.1, on the reverse strand, counting down.
TCCACTTTCACCCTAGAACCGGACCGAACTGACCCGTGTGCACCCCTAGTCCGAACAGAGTAGGCTTCACCCAATCTGAATTGAGTCGAGATTTCTATGAATTATATTCTATATTGTGATGATCACTACGTATGATGGACCCCACATATTTTGCTAGGTATGTGTATATATATATATATATATATATATATATATATATATATATATATATATATATATATATAAAACTTAATTTTTAAGTATATCTAACTCTATACGCTGCACCCAACCCATTCTCTATCCCTCCCTCATCCTCCTCATCTTCCAAGCCTAACAACCACCCTCCTCTCTTTCTCTCCTCTCCACTCCCTCCCTCCCTCCTCTTCCAAGACCGACAGCCGCCCACCACCATCACCACCCTCCTCCTCTCCTTCTCTCCTCTCCACTCCCTCCATCCCTTCCCTTCTAAGCTCGGCAGCCACCCACCACCATCACCACCCTCCTTCTCTCTCTCTCTCTCCTCTCCACTCACTCCCTCCCTCCCTCCCTCCCTCCGAATCATTGCCAACTCGAATCGACTCGATACTTTTGACTAGGTCAGACTCGGTCCGGATTAGTCTAGTCCAGACCCGGATTCGGATCACTTCAGGCATGCTGGACTCAGTACCAAGTCGAGTCGAGTTTGGATCAAGCCCATGTCAAAACCAAATCGAGTCAGGTCATCCCTAACTCGGTTCGACTCAACTCGATGCCTAGCTCTATGTATATGTTCAAGTCGAGTTTCGGATCGGGTCAAGTCAGTACCGAGTTGGATGTCGGGTCAAGTCGAATCGAGTCACTCGGTGACTTAAATTTGACTCGATTTAAGTTCGGATTGAATAAAGTCAACCTGATTCAGATCGACTCACCTACTCAGCTTGAATCAAGTTGGATCCGAGTGATTAGGTCGAGTCAAGTCATCTTATGCCCACCTCTAGTACGGATAAAAAACAAAAGCCTAAACCTAGCCCTAAAAAAATCATCGGGCCATACTTGACGGTCCAAGCCTGGGCTACTAGTTTTGACTGAGTGCTCCATCTTATTGCCCCTAGCGTGGCGGCAAGACTATCATAAAAGACACGTAGATCGGATTATCCTAGCCATCTGATACGTGACCTTCAAAGAAAATATAGAAAAGGTGACTGTTAAATTTTCTATTATCATATTTCTTTCATACTTTCTTTACAGAGATATTGTACAAATATATAGGGAGATTAGCAACCCTATTCTTGGCTATACATACATATTGTACAATCAATCAATAAGTTGTACAATCACGAATATAATCTTTCTGATTTTCTCTTAATTGACAACTCATTGATTGATTTGACAACAACTCATTGATTGATTTGACAACTTAAGCCAACACTCTCCCTCAAGTGAAAGCATCCAAATCTTTAATGCACAACTTGTTTAGTGAGTTATAGAAATCCTTGCTTGATACGGCCTTTGTAAGAATATCCGTTAGTTGGTCTTCGGACTTCACGAATGGAAACCAAATTATTTTAGCTTCGAGATTCTCTTTGATAAAATGTCTGTCAACCTCCACGTATTTGGTACGATCATGCTGGATCGGATTGTGAGCAATGGTAATAGCTGCCTTGTTATCACAAAAGAGATCCATCTCGAATGTAGGAGCAAACCCAATTTCAATTAGAAGTCTTTTGAGCCACAGGAGTTTACAAAGTCTTTTAGCCAATCCATGGAACTCTGCTTCAGCACTTGATAATGCCACCACTTTTTGCTTCTTACTTCTCCATGTAACAAGATTTCGTCCAACAAACATGAAGTATCCTGAGGTGAATCTTCTGTCTGTGGTATTTTTCACCCAATCTGTGTTTATATAACCATTAACTCTGAGATAGTTATTTTTCGAAAATATAAGCCCTTTTTTCGGAGAAGATTTTAAGAATCGTAAAATCCGGATCACCACCTTCATATGATCCTTACTAGGTTGATTCATGAATTGACTTACTATACTCACTGTGTAGGCAATATCTGGACGAGTATGGGAGAGGTAAATAAGTTTACCAACTAATCTCTAGTACCTTCCTGTGTCCGTTGGCATTTGGTTTGGATATTCTCCGAGCTTGTGGTTCTGAATGATTGGAGTGTCTGTTAGCTTACAATCCAACATTCCAACCTCACATAGTAAGTCTAATATATATTTTCTCTAAAAAAGAAATATACCTCACATTGATTTAGCAACCTCTATTCCCAGGAAATATTTGAGTCCTTCAAGATTTTTCATCTCAAACTCAGCCGCCAATTGTTTCTGAAGCTTCGTGATTTCCTCCTTATCATCCCTTGTGATGATCATATCACCGACATATACAATTAAAGCTATTACCTTGCCCCGTTGGTGCTTCAGAAATAATATAAGATTTGAATTACTTTGGTGGAAGCCATATTTCTTCATTGCCAGACTGAACCTCCCAAACCATGCTCGAGGAGATTGTTTTAATCCATACAGTGCTCGTTGCAATTTGCACACAACTTGAGCTTTTGAAGATGCTGTGTAGCCTGGAGGAGTATCTATGTAAACTTCCTCTTCAAAATCACCATGGAGAAATGCGTTCTTTACATCAAACTAGTGCAATGGCCAGTCCAAGTTGGCTGCGAGAGATAACAGGACCTTGACTGTATTTAACTTGGCTACCGGCGAAAAGGTTTCTTAATAATCTATGACATATGTATGAGTGTATCCCTTTGCGACTAGCCTTGCTTTGTATCGTTCTATAGATCCATCTGCCTTGTGTTTAATAGAGAAGACCCATTTGCACCCGACTGTTTTTTTTTTCTTTGGGCAATGGAACCAAGGTCCATGTTTGATTCTTTAGTAGTGCTCCCATTTCTTCCTCTATTGCCTGTGTCCACTTGGGATCAGCTAAAGCATCCTTAACTGTAGTGGGAATATGACATGCGGATAGCTCGTGTGAGAATGTCTTGAGAGGTTCATGTAGCTTTTCGATGGAAACATAGTTGGCAATTGGATACCTCTACTTTCTTTCTTCAATGTTTAGAAAGTATTTATTTGGTGGCTTACCACGGTTATGCCTGAAAGGTAAGGTATACCCAGCAGACTTATCTATGTTATTCATAAATGAGGGTATAATGAAATTGCTTACCTCAGGAATATTTTCAGGAGATGGGTCGTCAGGCACTGAGAGATAGGGGGATTATGGTTCTTCTCCTGATGATGTGAGCTTAGTTACCGAAAGCCTTCTAGATTCAGAGGATATGTTAGGCCCTGAAGATATATTTGTCGATTCCTCGTCAATCATTGGTGTGTCATTCCGATCTTCAAGCTAGTCAAAACTCAGCCAATTCAACTCTTCATCTAGTGTCTCCCCCTGAAGAGAAGAAGTAGATGCTAAAGAAGGATAGAACGGTTCGAATTCTAGAAATGTGACATCCATAGTCACACAGGTATGCTTAGTAGCAGGATCATAGCAGCAGTAGCCTTTTTAATGAGTAGCATAGCCCAAGAAGAGGCACCGAAGGGCACACGAGTCAAGTTTGGTGCGCTGGTTCTTAGGGAGGTGCACATATGCCGCACACCAAAATATGCAGGAGGGAGCATTAGGGCCATAGATAGAGAGACCAAGGCTGAAAGAGACTATAATGGGGTCTTAAAATTTAATATTTTGGAAGGAATGCGATTAATTAAATGTACGGCAATGGTAATAGTATCGGGCCAATGTCGTGTGGGAACATGAGCGCCTAGAAGGAAAGCCCGGGAAGTCTCAAGAATATGTTGATTCTTCCGTTCAGCGATTCCATTTTGCTGAGGAGTCTGAGGACATGAGATCTCATGAATAAGACCATGTTGTTGACAATAGGAATGAAAGTGGTGATTAACATATTCACCACCATTGTCAGAGCGGGGAATCCAAATATGAGCGAAAAACTGAGTCTGAACCATAATATGAAATGACTGAAAGATACGAAATACTTCATTCTTATGTTTCATCAAATATAGTCAGGTCATCCGGGTGCAATCATCAACAAATATCACAAACCAGCGTACACCAGATATAGTAGATAAAAGGAGAGAGTCCCCATACATCAGAATGAATTAAAGCAAAAGGTGTATCACTTTTATTCATACTTAATGGATAAATAGCACGATGACTTTTGGATAAAATACAAATATCACAGTGAAATTTAGAAGTCTCCACATTAGAAAATAAATTAGGAAATAAATGTCATAAATACCCAAATGACAGATGTCCCAAACGACGATGCCACAACCAAATCTGTCGAGCCTTAGAACCAACTGTAGAAGACATGTGATGTGCACGACCCTAACTAAAATCTTCCATGTAGTATAATTCCCCCTCTTAGTACCACGCCCAATTATCTCCTTGGTGATAATATCCTGAATAAGATAAAAATCGAAAAATATTAGCACCGCACAATTTAGATCTATAGTAACTTGGCTAATAGATAATAGTTTGTGAGATAAAGAGGGAACAAACAGAGTGTTGGGTAAATGAAGGGATGGTGATAGGGTTACAGATCCGGCTCTTGTAACAGGTGAGGTCACTCTATTAGCATTCGTAATGCTGATGCACCTTAGAGGTGAGTGATGGGAGAAATCTGTGGGATCAAACGTCATATGATCCGTGGCCCCAGAGTCGAGGAGCCAATCACTACTATCCACATTATGACGACGACTAAGTAAGGCATGACAGATGTTACCTATATCCGCAAGAGAGAAATCCGATTTAGGTGAGGTAGTGGGCGGAATGAGAGAGAGATAAGGTTCAGATGCTGCCATAGCAGCCTTTCCCGTACCTTCAGTCGTACTGTCTCGTTTTTTTTTGGCTTGAAGCTCGTGCCACCAATCGAGGTACTCATGCAACTGGAAGCAGTTTTCACATGTGTGCTTCATATTGCTAAAATGAGAACATTTAAAAGCATCAGATGAGGTACGGGCTTTAGAAGAAGATTTCCTAGTATGTTGAGAAGTCGATCCAGACAGTCCAAGCTTTAGGCCTTTCGAAGCAAGCACCACCCTTGGAGGCGGTTCGTGGTCGCCAACGTTCATCACCACCTGGCGAAGAGCCTCCCTATGGACATGGGCATATGCTTGCTCCACGATGAGAAACGGGTGCATCTGCAACACGTCGCTACGAATATTGTCCAACCTGTCATCAAGACCATTCAAGAATACATAAACCCGATCTTCTTGGAAAAGATTATTATAACGTTCAATATCAGCAGGGCACTCCATCGGATTGAGACATCGAAAATCAATCTCACGCCAAAGGCCTTACAAATCGATATAGTATTTTTCCAGGGAGCCACCCACTTGGCGGAGACATGAGACGCGCCGCCGGAGATTATAGGCTTAAGAGGTATCGCCACCATCAAAATAGGTGGTAGCAACTGAATTCCAAACCATTTTGGCCGTAGGAAATCGAATGAAATTGCCAATTAACGCTAGATCCATGGAGTTAATCAGCTATTCTTTGACAATGGTGTTGTCAGTACACCATTTGCGAAAGGACAGATCGGTTGGAGATGGCGGAGGTAACTCGCCATTGATGTAGCTCAACTTGTCTTTGCTGAAGATGTATATCTCGACAACTTGGGACCATAAAGCATAATTGGAACCATCTAACTTGATGCCAATCGGGACAGCCGCAAGTTCAAAAAGCACGGTCGGGGCCTGAGCTTTGGACAGAGCTTTAGCTAATTTTGTAGTGAATATTTCAGAGAGGAGCGTATTATGGTCGATAGAGGAGTCACTGGACTTCGTCGAAGTTTCGGTGTCTCCCATATGTGAAGGTGGTGGCGGAAGAAAGCTATGAACAAGGGTTAGACGTAAACCAAGAGCCAGAAATCGACTGGCTCTGATACCATGTCAAATTTTCTATTATCGTATTTCTTTCATACTTTCTTTACAGAGATATTGTACAAATATATAGGGAGATTAGCAACCCCATTTTTGGCTATACATTGATATTGTACAATCAATTAATGAGTTGTACAATCACAAATATAATCTTTCTGATTCTCTCTTAATTGACAATTCATTGATTGATTTGACGACAACTCTAGCCAACAGTGACCTTCAAAGCCGATATAGAAAATTGAAGTGATGGGTAAGATTGTCTGATAGGCATGCTCTTTGAAATATCAGCCTTCCGTGATAGAGACCACTAGGTGGACAGAACGGCTTGATACATCACCCACCACGTGTACTATCGATGGATGGCTTGATCTCCATTTTAAAATTGGTTCTACCTTTTTACTTGGCCGGCAGTGGATGTATGAACCATCCATGCATGGTCCACCATGTGACTCAAGATACACCATCAGCTTGGGCCCACCTAACGATATCAACATGATCCAGACCGTTTATCAATTGAACCCAAATTGGGAAATTCCAGAGCTAAAAAAGCGAATCGATCCAATGTTTTCCGTTTAATTCAATTATTTGATTTGATTCTTATTAACTGTCCATCAACAGGCCACTATTCAATGATTAGGATCATCCAATGAGTGTGGCTTTTAGGCTCTGGATCCCATCATGGGACCCAGGAGAAATTCACTGGATGTAGCCCACAAGACGATTTCACGTTTAGCTTGCAATAGATAGTTATCCAAAGGCCCACAGTTTCCAACGAGCCGGATTTCTGGAGGCCTGTTTCACTCCTCATCTGGGTCGTCCAAACCGTTGCCACCCACGTAGAGGAAATCACACCTTTCAGTTCCCATTAGAAGAATTAATGATCTTAATCTGGAGCAATTGATGAAACTGAAAATGCTCGGGATATTCCCACGAAGATCTAGGTGGTTCACCAACTGGGTCCCACCAATAAGAAATGGCCAAAAGGATAGGCCACTAGCCCATGGCCAGTAGGCAGTGCTCTATTTGGACCACCATGATATATGTGTTTCATCCATGTCATTCATCCCTTTTTCATATCATTTTATGGTATGAATTAAAAAATGAGTTAGATCAAAATCTCAAGTGGACCACGCAGTGTTGATTAAATGCTCACAATTAAAAACTTTTGGAGGGCAGTAAAAGGTTTGGATTAGTTGATATTTGTTTTTTCCATTTATACAGGTTTGTATAACCTTATCAACAGTTGGATGTCAAATAAACATTACAATGAGCCTAAGAGGTTTTTAATAATGGATGTTCAATTACAATTGTTGTCTCATGGGGCAGTCCACTTGAGATTTAGATCTGCCTAATTTTTTAGTTAAAGCCATTAAATATTTTATAAATAGAGCACTGACCACTAGCTACCTTGCTAGTGGCTGCGTCACTGGCTAAACCGCATCCACTCTTATCCAAGGGTTCAAAGAGTCCGGATCCTCTGCTTGTCACAAATAATTTTTTTTTATTTGTTATAATTTAATTGGGCCACATCACACATCGTTTTTAATGCAATAATGCTGACTACGGCGATGATAATGTGGACCAATCACTATAATGGAAAAACGAAAATCCCTCTTCGTGGCAAGCAGGAATTGGGTTCAAAATGTTTGGGAATCTTTTAAAAGGATGCCTCGAATGCTAAATTAACAATAAAAAGAGGAGTATTTTAACCAAATAAATTCTAATTTAAGCACCCATTTGAAAATTTTATACTGACGAGCATAACAGATTCCCTACGTGCAAACGTACCAAAATTACTGGTACGGTACCATCTTTTCGACCAACGCTCTGCTGGGGTAGGAAATCGGTGCCAGGAAAATGATAGGCCCCACCATGCAGATCACCCCAAAAGTCAGATTGATCAACGTACTAGATAGGCTTACACCTGTATGTTGAGCCAGACCGTTGGTTGTCCATTAATACTAATGTTATGGCCCACCTAATGAGCAGGTCTGCCTGATTTTCTGTGCCAGACGACCTTGGTCGCATGTTGATGGGATATATGGTACGCATCCAAGAAGTTCTATTTCAGGGCATGAGAAAAAAAAGAAAAAAAGAGGCAGATCTATTGCTCAAGTGGACCACCACTACATGAAACAGTGGGGATGGAATGCCTACTGTTGAAAACATGTCGGCAGGATAGAAATTTTAGATCAAGCAGCTATTTATGGTTTCCCTTTATCTAGCTCTGTCTGACATTATGAACTGGTTGGAGATAAATACCACGGTGGACCCTATAAAGGTTTTAACGGTGAGTGTCATTGTCACCGCTACTTCGTGTTGTGTGACCTACTCAAGCCTTCAATCTGCCTCCTTTTTGGGCTCATGCCATAAAATGATCAGTCAAAATGGATGGATAGCATGGATAAAACACCTACATCATGGTATGCACCACAGAGCCCCTGCCAGGACCATCCGTTAGGTCCAGGTGGGGGTAGCACCCAATTCACGCCCGGTGTTTGGGTCCATTGAAATTGAAAAGAGAAAAACTGATTTTTTTTTTTTTATTATTTTTTTTTTTGTCAAATCTCAAGGCTAATAGATCAGATCTCAGCCTAATTTTGGGGTCCACTAACTAATTGGCTGGCCAGGACCTTGCATGTGTCAAAAATCCTGTCTAAATCGACCCAAACTACCACTGGCTTAACATTTTTGCTGTGGCCTAGGCTGGCCTGAGCCTGATTTCATAGTACACGGCTTGGTCTGGGATTGGACTTGGACGTGGGCTTTTGTATTTAGTTCATGGGCTGGACTCATACATTCTTTGACTTGGACCTGCCCATCGGTCATCCAATCTTTGTCGATTTGGCTTCGACCCATCAAATTGCAATTTGTGAGAAATGCACGGTTGGATTGATATGTTAGGTTTACACTAATTTAAAATCATAATGACATTGATTTACTTACATCAATAGATTATTGCATCAGCCATTGTTGTCGGTGTTTAAGGTTATCAGAACATCCTATTCCTCTACAAGCGTTGCTGATAGGAGCTTATGCCTTTGGCTGACAAGCCAATGCCATTGTTTTGGCAATAATGAGCTAGCTAAGATAGTATTTGCACTAAATCTTCCCTTAAGTAGCCATGCATTATGATAAGAACTCCTAATTCTCAAAAAAACATGGGCCTATGATCATTTTACCACATGTAACTACACCACCATTCAAGTAATGTCCTTTGATTTCACCCGCTTTCCATTGTGTTTTATAAAATGCTTTAGAACATAAACATAAGTTCTCATCATCTCAATGAGAGATTACCATACTAATGCAATTTATCTCTCAATTTGAATATGCATGGAGCAACCTTTGGAAGGTCTGGATATGATTGCGGTATTTTATAACAGTAATATTGGTAGTCATAACAGCTACCATCATTACCGTCATGATACAGGATGTTACAACAATGCTACATTCATTCTCTCTCTCTCCCTCTCTCTCAATAAAAAATATATATATCACTCCATAATAAATCGCTATAATATTGTTATGGCAGGAGGTGTGACAGTCCATTATGAGAACTGTGACAGCTGTTATAGCCGTTATAATTCTATAACATGTAACGGATGCAATGGGTCCATATTAATATAGTGATGTCTATGGATATTTGGTTGATAATCACATTGGTCCCATAATCATCCCAGCATGGTCAATTCTCTGCTCGGGCGGCAAGTAAATAAGAAGTTGGGTTGTACACGGGGTGTGGTTGGGTGTTGATTTAGTTTTCTAGTTAATTCTTCTTGGACCCTTGAGTACCTATATAAAAGACAAAGCAAGGAAGATCCTACCTAGCACAGGGGACCCTCCGATGCCAAGGTCAGGAATTTAGGTATGGTAGAAGTGGTTTAAAGGTAGAGACAGTATGTGTGCGTACCTTTTACCATCGGGAATCTCCCTATTTATAGTTGATGAGGAATAGTAACATAGAGAGACCCTCCTAGTTTAATAGGTGTGTGTTGCAAATGAATTAGCGCTCATAATACTTGGGATTCTCCCGAGATTCTCAGCGGATATTTTGGGATCCAGAGTAACCATGAATTACGTCCATGATCCTTGGAGAGAATCTCGGACCGTTCCCCTGGATAAGGTCGATCTGCGGACGCGGATAAGGTCGGGTGTCAGTCGGATGTCAAGGCGGATGGGTCAGCCTTCGGATAAGGTTGGATGAGCTCTTCCCCCGCTGCCGACCTATCATTTCAATTAGAAAGAACATCTTTATAAAACATCCGTATGATATATAATTTCTGTCGCCTTTTACTTATTCATGAGTTCTGATAACCTGTTTAATTGTTCTTTGGAGAGTTCATTTTGGATCATGTCAACCTCTAGGCTGACCTTGATCATGCCGACCTATGTCGTCATTAGCCCATTGGGTCATGCTAGGTCCCGGTCTGACCTACTCCTGTGAATAATCGGACTACTTTTACCCATGACACTAGGTATAGTGAAAGCTATATCCACCGGTTATATCAGGAAGTGACTGGCACATCAGGTTACCTTTACACGTCGAAGATATGATGAAGTATGTATTGAGCTCATAAGGACTTGTAACGGATATACATTTTCACAATAGTTGCAATCATGTACTGGAACTTTTTTCAAAAGGTCCCAAAGATGAATTGCATGAGCAGTATATTATTTTTCTTCTTCAAAGATGAACTCAATGCTTACTTAGGTGGAACCTTAAGTGAAAGGAGTCATCTTAGCTTTCATATGGAAGACGTGGGAAGATGAACGCTCCCAATTCACTCATGAATCGTGGGTCCCTCTAAAAGCAACGGGTCCCACCTTATTAACACATTGCCTTTATGTGAATGATGGGTTCCTTAAAGAGGAACCAGGAAAAGGGAAAGGATGGGAGCGTTGCACATACATCAACTTACCTGGCTACTAACCTTCCAGGTAAATAGGACGCGACTATCTGATCTATGGTAACCCTGGTAGGTGGGCCACAAAACTGAAAAACCCAAGCCATTGGACTATCCTAACCGTCCAAGTAATGGGCATTTGCTTGGTGATTAAATGTTTAGAAATATTTTATTGTTAACTGCAATTTAATGGGTATATAACAGATGGTTTTAAACCTAGAATGGTTGTTTGGTGTGATTTTCAAATTAGGCTGTCGAACTTGGAATCCGCAATTTGGACGGTTGTGATGCATGCATGCAGTGGGTAGAAGTAGGTACACGCGTCTGTATACAGTATGCTATAGTCTGGTAAAAGAAAAGATCTCTTTTCTCAATACATTTTCAAGGATAGAATCTGAACGGTTTGGATATAATATACAAGCATTCCACGTGTGCAGTATGCGCATGCATGTGTGGCCCATGCAAGTGGAGTACACAATTTGAACGGCCTGGATTGAAGTGCATGCATACAATGCATGCAGTGGGTGCATGGATGTGTATCGTATGCCATAGTCTGGCAGAGTATCTTATAATTTCCCTAGAGATCAGATCCTCTGCAACTTTTGATGGGAAGCCCAAAAAATCAGGTGATCCAACTATCTTTGGGGCCACCACATTAATTGGACTACATGAAACTAACACAGTAGGCCACCAAACAATGAACCACAGTCAAAAACCTCAAATTCACGTGGTGGCCCAAGATGGTTTGGTTACTCTTCTGGACGGTTTGGATGCAATGAAAACATCGTGGACCCACACACACAACAGTTGTAAATTAAGCAAATTCTACACACTATGTGGATGATCGACTTCTCAATATATTCAATGAGAAATTAATGGGTCCTGTAGGACGTGACGTGTGCCCTAATGCACTCAACTCAACCACTAAGTGTAGCATTCGGTGATCAAGACCGTCCATCCAAGCCATCTGTATGTTTTCATAGAAGTCTATTTCAGGGAATGATTAAAGGGTTAGAATGTCCCAATCTTGAACAGCTTCTGAGCATATAATCAGATCGACGGTCTGGATCATCAAACTGTAGGTACGGCTAGTAGAGAATGTCCCAACTCCCAATAACCCTACACTTATGCATCAGAACCCATAGTTCAACGTGGACTCGAATTTCCTACAACTTGCTGCAGTGGTGAGTGACATCTACTCCGTCCATCATTTTCCTAGGATCATGTTGCATCATCAATCCAACAATCAGGCTGACCCAAGACTCAAGTGGGCCACATGATCGGAAAAAGTGAATGGGGACGCCTACCATTGAAACCTTCCTCTGCCCACCTTGAGTACTATCTAATCCATTCATAAGATGAGTTCCATCAGGATGAAATTAAAAAAAAACTAAATATCAGCCTAATTCAAAACTTCAGTGGGTCCCAGTAAGGTTTCAATTGTAGACGCCATCATCCTCACTTTTCATCATGGTGTGGCCCACTTGAGTTTTTCCTCAGCCCTAACTTTTGGGCTCACATTACAACATGAGCTGGTGCAAATGATGGATGGAGTGGATGTCTCACACACATCAATGTGGGACCCAGAGCCTTTTATTGCCCGGACTCCCTACAACGGTTGTTGTATTAAATTCGCGTGCGTTCCTCATTATTCCTGTGGGGCCCTTATAGCATGTGACCCCAGCAGCGAGCCTGCAAGTGGTAATAAAAATTTCCAAAGATGCGCGCCAATCTAAACTGTCCAGTCTGCGGGCCTGGTTGTAATTAACGTCGTGCTTCGAGTGAGATTCGGTCGGCGAAATCGAACGGTTAAGATTGTCAGTTTAGTACGATTAACGGAGAAGATCAGCAGTTAAAAACATGCCAATTACTTTTTTCTGGCCACGCACAGTCAGGATGTATGAATTTCCAGATATGCCCATCGATTTATTTAATGAATATTTTACCATTTTAAGGATGATATTGGAAAGTAAATTTTGGACCACTTTCCAACCCACATGCAGGAGTACAAATCATTTCCTACCCTCGTAAACTCCCTCTGTCCGCAGAAATGGAGTGCTTGCACGAGATTCGGTCCGATCATCAAGTGGGCCCCACTGCTTAGATGTTGTGCTTCTATCGTGTTGTGAAATATGTTTGGAAATACTGAAAAAATAAAAAATAATTAAATAATAATTATTATTATTATTTTTAATCACCGATCTTAATCGTTTTTTATGTTGTACTTAAAGCCTGATTTGTAACATTGAACTGAAATGATCCAATCTATATAAGCAACAGTGCACTGTTGCTAGATGGCCATCATTTGTTTAAAATATTTTTCAAACGCTTATAATCGATAATCATTAACTTGTTTTCGGACTGTTTTCTATAGTTTATAAAACTTAAGTTCACATCAGAGTACTTGCACCGTCTCACGGTGGTTCACGTACAGTTGCAAGGAGCAATCATCCCACAGCTACACTACCTACATCCTCTCCTGTGCCCGAGTGTGCGTAACTCAAGCATATCAAGCTACAAGAGTCCAGGTAAAAATACTCTACACACCTTCACTTATAAATCTCAAAATTTATTTTCTCATTTATAATGTAGGGATAAATAAAAAACTGTACCTTTTTATTTGAAAATTTTAATATTATTTTTCCACGAAACAACAGTTTTAAAATTTTTAAATCTTTAAAACCATAATTTCAACCCATGAAAAAGCCACCGAGTCTATCTAAGCTGGGGACATTACATCGAATCAGTACAGTAAGTTAGCAGTTCCTTTGGAGGGTTTCTATACGCATGAAAAATCATTTTAGCCTCTTCTTGTGTGCGTTGCACGTGCCATCCACTAATAGAGTATGATACGAACCGTGTAGGGAGTTCATGGTGACACAATTCAAGATTAATCATCATGTTCTGACCCCACTTTTTGTACGGGTAGGATATTCTATGTACACTGCAAGTAACAAGTTGGCGGGGGAAAATGGCTGTATCACATGTTATAATATAGCTGATCATATCTCTTTGGTATAGAATACGAAATGGCACGTTTCATCCAGCATACACATTAAATACAGCACATCAATCACGACCGTCCGAATGGTGTCCCTTATGGATGGAGGACGACTCGAATTTCACAATTATTTAACATCTGACCACTAATTTTAACTGTCAATTCGATGGCAACAGAATTGATGGTTAGGATCATTCGATCAGTTTCGATCAACAACAGGGCATGAGTTGAATGGATGAGATTAAGATGGATTTATGCAATTGCCACTGTACCAAGAATAAGAAGATTCCAGAAACTCCAAGTAATGATGATATACGGCCCGAAAGCAGGGAAAGGAAATGAAAGTTATATAATACTCAGGTGGTGTATGATGCTTTATATACGTTAACTCAGAAATTGTGAACTAAGCAGAAATTAACTGAAGATAAACCGAACTCCTCAGAGACTTCTCGAATCCACGAGGAAAGAAAGCAGAAAATAGAAATAAATTCTAATAAATTCGAAATTGATTGATGAATGATTAAAAACGAGTTTACAACCCTTTAAATAAGGGTATCAAGCAATGGAAAAGAAATCATAATCAAAATACAACTCAAACTCCTAGAATCCGCGACTTACTATAAATAGTAAACTTACTATTTATAGACAGTCGTGATGTTTACTAGTGCGCAAGGTTTTCGGCCAAAAATAGTAAGTGTCCTATTTGTCTTCATCAAACCGTTCCCCTAATTATTCTAAGTTCTTTTCACGTTGGGCGCAACTCCTAAAGCCCAATGGATGAAGAGTTATAATCAAACTAAAACTTACTATTTATAGTAATATCGGAATTAAAATAGCAAACGACTGTCGATTCAGGAGTATTTTGCAAATCTGGCTTACGCAGCCCAGGTAGGTGGGTTGGTTGGCTAAAGTGGCTCATTCTACCCCAAAATCATATATTTTACGTCAGCTAACTCATTCCGGATTGCGAGATACGCCCGATCTAAGGTCCGATGGTCCTGATCACTTCCGCTTTCGACCGGGCCTTTTTGATCCATCTTGGCCATGAAAGCCCGCGACCCGCTCTACATCAGTCCCCTCCACTTCAAAAGAACTCGTCTTCTAGTTCTCGTCACGCTGGTTCATGATACTCAAACAAGTCCACGACGTTGAAAGTCCGTGAGATCGCCATGTCATCTCGGAAGATCAACAACATAAGCATTGTCATTGATCTTTCTGATGATTGGTACCCGTCCAATCTTTTTATTCTTCAACTTGTTGTACGTTCGGTCGGAAATCGTTCTTTGCTGTGGAGATGGACCATTACTTGGTCACCCACCTCGAACACTTTTTGTCGCCGATGCTTGTCGGCTTGCTCCTTGTATTTTTCGTTCGAGGCATGTAACTTGGTTTGTACTTCCGCATGAATGCCCATGATCTTGTCAGCCATATGTTCCGCTGCAATGCTCATGCCTAGGAGCTTGGGCAGAGGGACCAAGTCTAGTGTGTGGCGAGGGACTCGTCCATAAATAACTTGGAACGGGGATTTTCCTGTCGAGCGGTTCACCATGTTGTTGAATGCAAACTCCGCTTGAGACAAAGCCAAATCCCACTGCTTCGGTTTTTCTCCTGAAATACATCGAAGGAGGTTTCCCAATGTGCGATTCACAACCTCAGTTTGACCGTCAGTCTGTGGGTGGTAGGCGCTGCTGAACTGAAGTCGTGTATCGAATCGAGTCCACAAAGTTCGCCAAAAGTGGCTTATGAACTTCGTGTCACGGTCAGAAGTAATAGTCTTAGGAACCCCATGTAGCCGCACAATTTCTCTGAAGAATAGATTCGCCACGTGTGTTGCATCGAGAGTCTTCTTGCATGGAATAAAGTGTGCCATCTTGGAGAAACGATCTACTACCACGAACACCGAATCCATGCCGCGTTGTGTTCGTGGGAGACCAAGCACGAAGTCCATAGATAAATCCTCCCAAGGGCCGTCAGGCACGGGTAACGGAGTGTAAAGGCCTGTATTATGAGATTGCCCCTTAGAGGTCTGACAAATATAACAACGTTGGACTGCCTTTCCCACATCACGTACCAATTGCGGCCAGTAATACCGTTCTTCCACAAGAGCTCGCGTCTTGTCTCGCCCAAGGTGTCCACTGAGGCCACCTCCATGTAGCTCTTGGATTATCTGTTCCCTTAGCGAACTGTTTGGGATGCACAATCGATTTCCCTTGAAAAGGAACCCGTCTTGCATATGTAAGTCATCGGGGTGACCTTCTTGGCATCTAACCCATGCGTCCTTGAAGTCGTCGTCATCGGCATATATGTCTTTGAGGCGCTCGAACCCGACAACCTCATTGCTCATGGTGACTAACAAAGTTGCGCGGCGACTCAGTGCATCAGCTACCTTGTTCTGTTGCCCTGACTTATGTTTTAGTACGAACGTGAATTCTTGCAAAAACGAGATCCACCTAGCATGCACACGGTTAATGTTAGCTTGACTATTAATGAATTTGAGAGCTTGATGGTCCGTGTAAAGTATGAATTCCCTTTGAATCAAATAATGTCGCCAGTGCCGCAGTGACTGGACCACCGCTTATAACTCGATCTCATATGTAGACCTCTTCTTACGTGCATCGCTAAGTTTCTCATTGTAGAAGGCTACCGGCCTACCTTCTTGAGACAAAACTCCCTAATTTCGACATATGAGGCATCACATTAGACTTCAAACAATTTATCGAAGTTGAGAAGTACAAGAACTAGGGTCGTAGATAATCTGCGCTTGATTTCGGCAAAGCTCCTATCGGCTTCGTCAGTACACTGAAACTGCCCTTTCTTCATGCAATATATGACTGGTGACACAATGGTACTGAAATTTTTCATGAACCGACGATAGAATGTCGCCATCCATGAAAACTTCGCACTTCGTGAATATTTGTAGGAACCGGCCATTCTCTCGATTGCCTTCACCTTTTCCTCATCCACCCGAATGCCCGTGGATGTGACGACAAAACCGAAGAACAATAGGCTATCAGTCATAAAGCTGCACTTTTTAAATTAAGGTACAGTTTATTTTTAGTAAGCACTTGAAGGACCTTCTTGAGGTGTTCCATATGGGTGGTTTCGTCTTGATTGTATATCAAAATATCATCAAAGTAAACCACAACGAACCACCCAATGAAAGGTTTCAGAACTTGGTTCATCAATCTCATAAATGTGCTAGGCGTATTCGAAAGACCGAAGGGCATGACCATTCATTCGTATAATCCTTCCTTGGTCTTAAAGGCCGTTTTCCACTCATCACCCGACCGTATTCGAATCTGATGGTAACCGCTCCTTAAGTCCAATTTAGAGAATATTTTTACACCCTTCAGTATGTCTAACATATTGTCCAACCGTGGTATAGGAAACTGTATTTTATGGTGATTTTGTTGATGGCTCTACTGTCGACACACATGCGCCAACTCCCATCTTTCTTTGGAGTTAATAGAGTTCAGTACGGCACATGGACTCATGCTCTCCCGAATAAGACCCTTATGGATCAACTCCTCTACTTGTCCTGCAGAATCTCGCACTCATTCGAACTCATTCGATAATGGGGACGATTCGGTAAACCGGACCCAGGGACAAAGTCGAGATGGTGTTGGATATCCCGCATGGGGGTAACCCATCGGGAAGGTCATCGGGCGATTTCTTTGAATTCATGTAGCAGGGCCTTAGTATTTCGGGGATGTTGGTAGGCTCGAGTTCTTCCCCTTTTACAATTAATGCATAAGTCTGTCCCTATTTCCTTTGATTCTTCCACGAAGTCCCTTATGGTTAAGAGAAAACGGCCCTCCACTTTAGAAGTTTCAGGTGGTCCTCTGGATCCATAGGGGCCAATATGGTCTTTCGGCCGTCCTTGACGAAGATATATATATTATCTCGCCCTTTATGAGTAGCATCACGGTCGGATCCATGGCCGACCGAGTAGTATGTGACATGCTTCCATGTCGACCACATCGCATACTACTTCATCCTTATAATGTTTGCCAATTGAAAAGGATATGGTGCACCGATCAGTTACCTTTATTTCATTGACCTTCTTAATCCAACCGATTGTATATGGAGAGGGATGACGCTCCGTTTTCAATTGTAATTTTTCCACCATGACCTTGGAGACGATGTTCTCGCTACTCCCACTATCAATGATCACGTCGCAAACCTTTCGATTCACCGTACACCTAGTGCGGAAGATGTTATGCCGCTATGGATGCACTTCTTTTCTTGGCGCATATAATAGTCGCCTCACGACAAGCGACTCGCCGTGATCTTGCTGAATCCAACCTGAATCATCTACCTCGTCCTCGGTGGTATGCTCTTGTTCTTCAATATCTGGATCTTCATAAGCGTTATCAGCACTACCATCATTGATGGCAAGGTTTGCCACTTTTCGCTGGGGACAAGTATTTGATAGGTGGCCCGGTTGGCCACAACGATAGCAGTTATCGGGTCTTGGCCGAGCATAGGAGTTCGGGATTCTACTTGGACCAACAAGGAGTCGATACGCCCCTTTGGGGTCTAGCTTGCCCACTTCCCCGATCTCGGTTCTCAAACGTAGGAGGTTGAGTGCGTGCTCCTACGGGCTCCTTCCCCTTAGGCGGTGCAGTTCCCTGGAACTTGCCACAGGGATCCTCGCAGTAGGATAGGTCCGTGTGTTAGACGTTCAAGTTGCGCTTACGCACGAGTAGCCAACTTGATCGCATCATTCATCGTCCAGACGGACCGCATCTGGACCCGATCCTGGATAGCCATACGCAATCCACCGTTGAATCGGGCGACTTGGTGCTATTCGGTCTCGACCAAATCGTTACGCGCCGCCAAAGCAGTAAAATTCTTCTGCGTATTCTCTCACCGACCGACTACCCCGGGTCGACAATTTTGGTATTGTTGGAATAATACCCGATCGTAATCGTTAGGGAGGAATCGGGCACGTAGCAGCTTCCGTTGCCAGTGCGGATTGGTGCTTTCATCCCTGCTGGTTCGCGCGAGTTGCAGCTGTTCCCACCAAGCTGAAGCTCCTCCTTTCAACTTGTAGGCAACAAGCTTGACCTTCTTTACTTCGTGGATGTCCATATAGTCAAAAAATCGCTCAACTTCAGAAAGCCAATCGAGGAAATCCTCAATGTGTAATTGGCCATTGAAGCTAGGAACATCAACCCTCATCTTGAATTCTCGATCCGCTCGATCTACTCGATCGCCGCCATGTCCGGGGTGTTGGAAGAGTATGTCGTCGATTTCCTCCTCACCGGAGCCCCCTTGGGAATGACCCTTGGATGCACCGTCCGGTACTATCCTGCGATCGGGGCGATTAATTGGGGGTGGAGGATTGACACCGGAACACGGAGTTGCCTTAGGTTTTCACAAGAGATCCGCTATGCGGTCGATGGAAGCTTGCAGCCTTGCATGGCTTGCCGATTTTCTCGCTGCGCTGTTTCGAAAGCCGCCGCCGTTAAAGGTAAATTCCTGGAGCACCGCCCATGGGATTGTTGCCGACCCGTAGTTAGAAGCCATCAATCGAGGAGAAACCTCGCTTTGATACCAAACCGACGCAGGGGAGGACGTGAGGTCGAGCACCGTCTTCCTCAAGAGGATAACTATTCGAATCCACGGAACTTCTCTGGACTCCTCACGAGACTTCTCGAATCCACGAGGAAAGAAAGAAAATAGAAATAAATTCTAATAAATTCGAAATTGATTGATGAATGATTAAAATCGAGTTCACAACCCTTTAAATAAGGGTATCAAGCAATGGGAAAGAAATCATAATCAAACTACAACTCAAACTCCTAGAATCATGACTTACTATAAATCGTAAACTTACTATTTATAGGCGGTCGTGATGTCTACTAGTGCGCAAGGTTTTCGGCCAAAAATAGTAAGTGTCCTATTTGGCTTCACCAAACCGTTCCCCTAATTATTCTAAGCTCTTTTCACGTTGGGCGCAACTCCTAAAGCCCAACGGATGAAGAGTTATAATCAAACTAAAACTTACTATTTATAGTAAAAACGAAATTAAAACAGGAAACGACTGTCGATCGAGAGGTTTTTCATAATTCCGGGCGACGCAACCCGGCGTAGCGGGTAGGTTGGCTAAAGTAGCTCGATCAACCCCAAAAACATATATTTAACGACAGATAACTAATTACGGATTGCAAGAGACGCCCGAACTAAGGTCCGATGGTCAGGAACACTACTGTCGTCGACCGGGCCTTTTCTGATCCATAAAGGAAATGAAAGTTATATAATACTCAGGTGGTGTATGATGCTTTATATACGTTAACTCAGAACTTGTGAACTAAGCAGAAATTAACTGAAGATAAACCGACTAAATTGTGGAACCCACTGTCAGTAATTCACAGACCAAAAATTAGAATGGTTGATAGATCCTAACCTCTGATTTCTAGACACTTGTTAATTGAAATAGGACCATTGGATATATTTCATTTTTAACCATCCAATAAATATCGACCCATCCTATAGTCAGATAATCAAATAAGCTCATGATGTATCTAAGCTTGGTTCCATAGTTTGGACGGTTTGATTTTTGTACTCCACGTATGCAATTTTCTAAGTAAATTTTAAGTTCCTGCATATCGAGAGCGGGTGCTATCCGGTTAGCACGTGTGGGTATCACGCCGACCGTATTCACCATCTTGATTAATATATTCTATATCTACACCGTCCATCCATTTTTCCATCTCATTTTGAGAATTGATCCCAAAATTTCAGCAGATTCACATCTCAGTTGAACCACACCATTAGAAAAGGTGGTGATTGATTAAAAACTTATTGTAAGCCATAAAAGTTTTGGATTAAGCTGATATTTGCATTTTCCCTTCATCCAGGTCTGTTTTAATTTATCAAAAGGTTTGGATTGGATGAAAAATAAGCATTACAGTGGGACTTAAGTAGTTTTCAATGGTGGGCATTAAATCACCGGTGTTTCCTGTGATGTGTTCGGCCTGGTATTTGGATCTGCTTAATTTTTGGTACTATGTTCTAAAATAATCTGGAAGAACGAACGGACGGAGTGGATATTGAACACATTCATCAAGGTCGACCCCATGGTCAGGGAATACCCACAAACGTGTTACCCGGGTAATACCTAATCCGCTCTCATTTCCATGAAATCGGATTACTCAGCACGCTTTATCGTACAGAGTAAACTCTGTTGGGCCCAACGTTAATGCATGTGGTTTATCCACGCCGTCCATCTGTTTTTCCAGCTCATTTTAGTGGTTGAGCCCAAAATCGAAGAATAAACAATGCTCAGTTATACTACACTAAGGGAAACAGTGGGAATAATGATTTCCACCATTGAAACCTTCCTAGAGCCCATGTTTATTTGTAATCCAACCTGTTCAAAAGATCACATAGACATGGATGAAGGGAAAACAGAAATATCATTTTGATATAAAACTTCTGTGGCCCACAAGAAATTTTCAATAATAGATGTTCAATTCATACTGTTTCCTGCGATGTGGTCGACTTGAGCTTCAGATATGCTTCATTTGTAGAAAAAAGCATAAAATTATCTAATAAAGTGAATGGACGGAGAGATTAAATACATAAATCACGATGGGCACAATAAAGTTCACTCATTAAACAATCCACTTCCCATATACATCACACCTTGCCAGAGTCTTAAAGATTTTCTGAGGAAAAGCTATAGACAGGTGGGCCCTAAGCAGTGACAGGATCTAATTTAATGGCGTGGAGATCAGTCTCATTTTAATGCCTTTCCATTTGTTTTGTCTACAAAAAAAGTACAAAAAGACACGTGGGACAGGCATGTTTGATTTTTACTCTATCAATCAACACCGGCCATGTTAAGAACAAGAGAGGACCCATGTGGGAGCCCTGTCCATCCAGACGCCTGCACACGTGCCACTATGGAACACGTGTTATTGTTCAGATTTTTCCATCAGACAGGATGCTTTTTTCCTAAAAATAGCCCATTGTCACTGGTGGGCCATGACATACAAAACAAATAGAGAAATTAGATAAGTTGGTTTTAACTGTTGATTCTCTTCATATATTGTGGTATACCTGAGCAGTAAAACGGCGTGATTTTTTAACAAGATTATCTAAGTGATATTTAGAACGACATGGAACGCTCAGATCATGTACATTTGCGTGTGATTGGTAAGAGTAAGACGCATGATACTCCAGGAGTTGGATGACGCGCTAGCGGAGCATGACGTTCCATACGCTGGTTGCAGGGACTTGAAAATCGTATACATGGCATACATTAAATGCATACCATTAAAAGGAAAACGTTCAATGCCGGCAGCTAACTCCACAAATACGTTGACAGAGTAATCGTTCATGAGTTGAACCCCGGGCGAAGTGCCCATGCTCCGTGGGGCCCACCTTCATGGGATCTTAAGGTTGGTAACAAGGTTTTTGGATTAATGAGAGGGGTGGGTAAGGGGTCGTTTGGATGCTGTAAATTAGGTTAATATTAAATAATTGGATGCTACAAAATACTTGTAAATCATTTACAATTTAATGGCTATAAATAAAAAGATTAGATCTTCATTTACATAATTTAAATAATTTACACGCTATGCAAACATAGATAATCATTTATTTGTAAATCATTTATAATTTATAGTTAGATAAAACATTATATAAATGATGTACGTATAATATAAATACTTAAACTATCGCGTGTTTGGTTCTCGGTATGGAATTACATTAGATGGTATTAGCATCATTATCACACAATAATTGTATGTCTGGAAATATCATGATATTTTGACTGTTTGATCCTATATTTGAGACTAAATCTGCTTTTGAAAAAAAAATATTGTATCGAGTAAAACACGTGTTTGGTAGATTTGGAATTGTAATCAATAAACCAAATTTATATTATAATTAATATTAGTCACCTATATACATATATAACTTGAATGTCATGTATAAGAGCAACATATGAATGGACACCAAGGATAAAACACATGCTTCAATGTGGGGCCCACATATTTAGTGGGTTTTGAAATCCACCAAAAGTCCCATTATATTTACTTTTGGCTCTGACTGATGTGAT
Organism: Magnolia sinica; assembly: GCF_029962835.1. Classification (NCBI taxonomy): domain Eukaryota; kingdom Viridiplantae; phylum Streptophyta; class Magnoliopsida; order Magnoliales; family Magnoliaceae; genus Magnolia; species Magnolia sinica. Next base: position 11,340,653 of record NC_080591.1, on the reverse strand, counting down.
CGACGCTAGATTAATCCAATCATTCCCGTCATTTGCAAGTGCGGATGGAATTTGCATGGGACCAAATGCAATTCCACACCACCCAATCCCACTTAATCCCTCGTCCCTATCAGGTCAAGCTAGTTACAGGCATTTAAATTACTCCTAAGGGCTTGTTTGGCCAGCTACATTAGGATGGATTAGATGGGATAGACTTTCTAATTCCACATTCTAATCCTACAATTGTGTTTGGTTGGGGCGATCAATCAATGACCAATTGAAGCTTTGGAAATTATGCCCTCATGATGATGATTTAAGATGAATATGACACATTCATCTTGGATTTGCAACATCTACAACACATCCCATGATAGTCATACATTTTGAAATTTTTGATGATTTATTAGTTGGTGTTACACCATAATGTATCTGTTATATCCACACCGTCTATCTATTTTATGAGATCATTTTAACACATGGACTCAAAAAAGAGATAGATATGATGTTTAAGTGGACTGCACCACAAAAGGCAGTGGAGATCAGATGTTTACCATTGAAAACATCTTAAGTTCCACTGTAGTTTTGGACCAATTTGATATTTGTTTTTTCCATTCATCCATATCCACGTGACCTCATGGACAAGTTGGATGACAAATTAATAAACATCATGGTGGGCCCTATTATGGTTTTGATGATATGAAACATTGTTCCCACCATTTTTTGTGGTGTGGTCCACTTAAGCTTTGGATTTGTCTCATTTTTTGTTCTCATGACTTAAATTGATCTCGCCAAATTAATGAACGGTGTAGATATAACACTTACATCATGGTGAGGCCCATAGAAATTGGTGACGTAAATACACCAGTGGTGTGCGACACTCCATGCAATCCGCTTCCAAAAATTCTTCGTAACATCCAAACGTGTCTATGTAGTAACCCCGGATTAGGGTGCAGAACCGTACATCCCAAATAAGAAAACAAAATTAGTGTGTTACTATTTAATCCACCGATAATCCCTGGCATCCATATTTATTACCTACATTACAATTCCATCCCACATAATCCTCCTCAATGCAGCTGGCGAAACAGGCCCTAATATTGTCATTTAAAAAAGAAAAGATTTTGCTAAGCTGATCATGGTTAGTTTTTCACCCAAAAGCCTAATGGTACGGTGATTTTCCACATGTCCAGAAAAAAATAAATAAATAAAGGTGTTATTTGTCCATGCGTCAAAAGGGTAGGTGGTACATGTTAAAACCTCTTGTTTGATTAAAAACTACAGAAAAAGACAAAATAGCCCCCTCCAAGGAAGTTGATTTCTAATTTTTTATAAGCCAAGGTATTACTATGGAACGTGTTCATGTGCTCCAATTTCGAAACTGCTGCTACCGTTGATTTTAGAATTCACGTCCCTAGCAAGCGGAAGGAAGCCTAGATGGATGGTACATTGAGACGCGGCCTATCTGAAACTGTCATTCATTTGGCTACGCCCACTTACTTGGTGCTAATCCAACCGAGACCGTTCATCAAATGGGCCTGTGATAGATGGACCGTCATTGACAAAAGGCAAAAAAAAAAATCACTTCTTTGGATGATTATGAACGGTGAGTGATCTCATTTAAAGCCGACCGTTTGTAAGGCAACAGATATATGGCCCAGTTAAATCCATGAGAAGTTACTATTAATGGGCAATTATCCATCCATGGCAAAACCCACTTGATGAACGGTCTTGATCAAGCGTCCCTTGCCAGTGGACCATCAACAAATGGATCTGAGAGTATCTTTTATAACTTTCACATCCATGTACCATTAGACGTGAGCTAATTATATGGGAGGACCCCAACACAAAAACAATTGGAAAATTTCAGCCACTTGATTTGACTTTTTAGATGCACCCATCAAGTGGGACCCACTTCCCATCATGGTCTGACCTTAATTTGATGGTGTTAAGAGCAACGCATGGACAATCTTTGAGAAATGCTCAGATATAGTGGGCCACACCATCATGATCACTCTTTGGGAAGGTCACACAGTAGACTGAATCGTACCATTGGTTGTATATCGATGTAACAGCCTGTTTTTCACACCAGGTTATCATCATGGTGTGCCAACCTTCTGCACGTGCGGAACACACGTGGTATGTTGGCCAGAAAAAAATGGTTGCATCATAATTTTTGATACAACCCTGTCTGATATTTTTTATTTCAAATTTTCGCTTGTGTGCAAGAAATGATTAGGGATGCGAATGGGTCAGGTTGGGTTAGAATTTTAGGCGCAATCTTAACCGTTGAAATTCGGATCTGGTCTAGGTGAGGTCCAAAGTAAAAACTGGCTAACCCGTTACTTAATGAATTGGGTTCGGCATGCCCCATTCATCACACTTGTGGTCAAAGCTTGGTGCTTTTGGACAAGTTAGTTTACGTATCACCTGATTAATGGTGGATATTAATTTTGAATGGCTACAAGTAAAATGACCTGGGGCACATTTTTGCAGGTAAAATCAAATGGTTAGGATATTTCAATTACTGCGATTTTTTTTATTTATATTTTTTGCATTCCAAATGAGGCCATGATTTGCATAGTCGAAATAGTTAGTTTGGGTTAAGCTTAAGTTGAGTTGTTTTAGTATGACTCAGGCTCTTGTGGCTAGAAGCTACGTGTGGTTGTAGATATTTCTCTCCTAAGTTTAATATGCCATTAGTTTTTAAAAATTATAATAGAATAGGAGCCTAAAAATCGAGTAAATTCAAAAGTGAGCCACAATATATGAAAAAGTCCACCAATGAAAACTTTTTGCATATCGCATAATTTCAGTATTAGGATGATATTTGTGCATATAATTTATCTAAATGGTTATAACCCCACGAACGGTATGGATGGTGTATAAATATCATGGCTTGATCTAGGAAGGTTTCAACTGTGGATGTTTCTGTTATTACTGTTTTGTGTGTGGCCTATTGAGTTTTACATCTGCCTGGTTTATTGACTCTTTTCCTACCGTAGCCTTTATAAACCGATGAAAGGAGTGGATTTGCAACTACATCTCTATAAGTCCCACCAAACTTCTGACCACAGGAACTTCTCGTGGTGGTGGGGGAATAGTCAATTTGCGTCCAACCACCATAGGTGTGGAATGGGTACTACCCCACTAAGGGCTAGGTAGAGACGGACCATCACCGTGATGTATATGCTTTATCACTATGGTCCATTTATTCTGAAAGGTCATTTTAAATTATGAGTTGCCTATTTATTCTGATAGATTATTTTAAACTATGAGTGACGCAGGGGAGGACGTGAGGTCGAGCACCGTCTTCCTCAAGAGGATAACTATTCCGAATCCACGGAACTTCTCTGGACTCCTCACAGAGACTTCTTGAATCCAGAAGACAAGAAAGCAGAAAATAGAAATAAATTTTAATAAATTCGAAATTGATTGATGAATGCTTAAAAACGAGTTCACAACCCTTTAAATAAGGGTACCAAGCGATGAGAAAGAAATTAGAATCAAACTACAACTCAAACTCCTAGAATACGCGACTTACTATAAATAATAAACTTACTATTTATAGACGGTCGTGATGTCTACTAGTGCGCAAGGTTTTTGGCCAAAAATAGTAAGTGTCCTATTTGGCTTCACCAAACCGTTCTCCTAATTATTCTAAGCTCTTTTCATGTTGGGCGCAACTCCTAAAGCCCGACGGATGAAGAGTTATAATCAAACTAAAACTTATTATTTATAGTAAAAACAAAATTAAAACAGGGAAACGACAATTGATTAAGAGGTTTTTCGCAATTCTGGGCTGCGCAACCCCGCGTAGCTGGGTTGGTTGGCTAAAGTAGCTCGTTCTACCCCAAAATCATATATTTTACGTCAGATAACTCATCCTGGATTGCAAGATATGCCCGATCTAAGGTCCGATGGTCCGGATCACTTCTGTCGTCGACCGGGCCTTTTCTGATTCATCTTAGCCATGAAACTGTTTGCGACCCGCTCTACATCAATGGGCCTAAAAAGGAAGCAAAATGAATGCTCTAGCAAACCACACCACAAGAAGCAATATGATTAAATTCCTACCATTGAAAACTTTCCAAGGCCCGTTACCATGTTTTTTTAACATTCAACCTTTTCCTGAGGTCGCAAACAAATGCAAGAAAGGAAAACATAAATACCATCTTAACAAAAACTTATAGCCTTAAAAGATAGTTTTCAATGATAAGCTTTTAATCCTCACTGCTTCCTACCGTGTGGTCCACTTAATCATTCAATCTGCCTCTTTTTTTAGGCACAACGCCCAAAATGATCGGTCAAAATGGATGTACGGCATAGATCTAGCTAGGTCCCGGTGCGGGTAGTACCCAATCCCGCCCGATCACCTGGATGGGCCCCACCACATAAATGGGTAGGATCAGGATCCAACTCAACGTGCATATTTCATTTATCTTTTCTCATTAATAAATAAGTTTATCTAGTAAAGCACTACAGCTCACCCAAATCTGCTCGGCCCTTCTGCCGCACCGAGTGCTGAGATAGACCTTTCATTTTTAGAACTTTCAATATACTGTCAGTGTAAAGAATCCCACTGATTTGAGATCACAACCGTTCACCTGCAGTTGAGTGAGAAACTGCTTTCCTGCAACGTTGATTGTACGTTCATTTAGATGGATAATGAAGAATCTCACGAACTCGATTCACACGAACCATCTACCGTGGTGACTTCGAGATGAACGGTCTCGATCATCGAATGGGTAGACAAAAAGTGCTAGACGATAAAGAAAAAAAAAAGAATAAAAAGAACCGGAATGGAAAAAAAAAAGGTTATTTTGGTCATTTGAGAATTAAATATCTTCAAATCAGTCATTAGTCCGACATTAATCTCTATTAATTAAGCATTGAAGGTAATTAATGTAACTTTAGAAGCACGCGTGTCAGAGGATCATGTACGGAAAATCATCTCCTACAAGACAAGTCATCTCTATCTCCAGGAATTCCAAACCGCTCCCGTTTAATGGCCAAATTACCCCTGTCATTCACTAATACGCCCTTTCGCTTTTCGCAGTAAAAGCAGGCGGTACGTCCTGACTTCAGGAGTATTATTTGTGCCGGAAGACTGTGACTATCTGTACGTGTGCACAAAGTCGACGTACACGTGTCAAACAGATACTAAAATCCAAACCGTTAAAATGGAGAGAAATGAAGGTACGATTTCTAAAAAGAAATGATGCAGAAATAATGATCCAATAGATCGGTTAATACTCATCAATTTGGACCGTTAAAATTAAGCAATGCTAACGGCTTAATTCAAGAAACAAGTGTGCAATAATCAGTGGTTGGATTTGCCTAATCAATCTGATTTCGGCGATACCATCAATAAACAACGGATAAGATATGGCTTGTTTGGATTCAAGAATTCAAGTGCATGAGCATAAATGTTCATACTCTGCCAGGGCATCGACGTTTTATCCGTAGTTGCTTTACTGATCGTACCGATACCCTGAAAGATCATCTCATTCGTTACTTTTGCCACGTGCCAGCTGCTCTCCACAGATAAAGCAAATGGGCCACTTTTGCTATCAGTGGTCCTGCTGGACCATATAGAATGGTGGAACACAGCACCACCGTGTTTCTCGCCGCATACGCGGGTAATTTGCACCGACCCATCACAGTAGCGCTTTTGGCGATTTCTTCAATGGTAGGAACGGAATAGGGAAATCGTCTATAACACCCGCGCATAAAACATACCAATCTTTCGGGTCCACCATGTTGTTTATGTGAAATCTACTCCGTCCATCAGGTTCTGTCATTGATGCTAGGCTCTGGGACAAAAAATCAGCCATTTTCACATGCCATGTGGGACACACCATTGAGAATAGTGGAGATGAGACCTTAACAATAGGCTTGTGTATGGGACCACCATGGTGTGTATCTTTCATCAAATCTGTTCGTCAGTTTAATAAATATGTATCTGATGGATGGAGCGGATATCATATCTACAATATGTTGGGCCCACCATTTTGTTTGTATATGTATATGGGGTTGGGTGTTTTACGCGCTGCGTAAAACAGGTGTTGGAGTCAATTCCGGTCTGGCCATCCACCAGCAGCGTACAGTTCCTCCTGTCCAGACGAATGGGTCGGTGGGCCCATTGTGCTGGAGCGTAGCCCAAAAGGATGGCAACGGATGATACTTGCCGTCCAATTTGCTGACACCAAATGGACGGTTAAGACAAATATTATTCATGGCCCATAAATGGTTAAGACAGAATGGTAGGCTTTCAATGACCACTGTTTCTTGTGGTGTGGTCCAACTGAGATTTGTATCTTCTCCATTTTTAGGACAATGCCCTAAAATGAGCTGGAAAAACGGATGGACGGTGTGGATATACAACAGATACACTAAGGTAGGCCCCATGGTCAGGGACTGCCATGAAAGTGTACTATTTTAATTAACGGTGGCACAACCACACTGTAGCGTTCGCACTAACTATTGCGCAATCGCCTTACCTGAGGCTCTGCACCAAGGACGCGGATTGCGTCCTACCCCTATCCGACTCTAGCCCCGAACGGGCAGTTTTGTAGGCGGGCCCACTGTTTTGTATCCATTTATCCAAGCTGTTCATCCCTTTTCTTGTATCATTTTAAAAATAAACACAAAAATAAGGCAGATTCAATGCACAAATGGACTACATCAAGGATGACTCTTGCATCTAATGTTTTGTGCATTTAATACAACCAAGCTTATTATTATTTGGTGTGGTCCACTTGAGCATTGAATCTGCCTTATTTTTGTGTTCATGCTATTAGAAAAGAGATGGACGGCTTGGATAAATAAATACAACACGGTGGCCCACCCACAGAACTGCCGGTTCGGGGCTAGAGACAGGCGGGGGTAGGACGCAATCCGCGTCGCTGCACAAAATAGTTAGGTTTTCGGATCTGTGAAGTGGGGCCCACATATCGTTGATCCATGCCATTGATCCATTGCCTCACCAAAAGACTCTACAACAGTAATCATAACCTCTTGATCTTTTTTCTGGCCCTGCAATTTATGGCCACCAAAATGGATGGTTAGGATCATTTACAAAGTGCATTTGCCAGCTGTGAGAGTCCCCATGACTGTTATTGAGTCCCCTTTTCACGCTACATCCAACCATCTGATAGCACCGTTGAATATGATTATTTCACGATAATTATATTTGTGAGGTGATGGATGTACGGTTTTTCACCGTGGAACTGCCTCTTTAGAAGACAGCCTTGGGATTGCCTGTGCCTGGGACTGTGTGGGGCCCATGGAGATGTTCCTGACAAATCCACTCTGTCCAACTGTTTTAAAAGACCACAATAAGACAGGATTCTAAAAATCAAGCAGATCCAAAACTCATGTGGGCCATACCACATGAAACGGTGGTGATTGAACGCCTGGGGTGAAAGAAGTTTTGAACGAGGATAATGTTTGTTCCTATATTTTATCTAAGTGATAATAACCCTATGAATGGTTTGGATTTCATATAAACATCATGGTCATCTCCAAGAGGTTTCAACGGTGGATGTTTCTGTTCCCAGTGTTTAATTAGTGTAGCCCACCTGAGTTTTGGATCTGCTTAATTTTTATAATCCTATCTATTATGATCTTTCAAAACAGATGGACGGAGTGGATTTATCATGAACAGCTCTGTTAGCCCCACACAGCCCCAGGCACATGTATATATCTCTGAGCTAGGGTCACAGATTCTCATATCCAAATCTGTTTGAGAGTAGTTCCAAATTTAAGATATGCCCCACCCATAGCTGATTCATCATTTGGACGGTCTAGATTTTCATGTAACTTATACATGTTTACAATTCATGAAGTGCAATTCCATCAGGCATCACACACTACCACATACCCGACTCTCTCTCTCTCACATCTTCCGTGGAAACATGAAGGTGGTGCCTATGATTGATGTGGAGGAAGTGAATATGAGCATGAGATCCACCTTGTCCCTTGGATGTGCTACTCCATGCTCCTAAAAGTCAGACATTGTAAAATCATGCATAAGGCTTTTAAATTCATGATTGAGTTTAATATTCATATGTTACGTCCCAGTTTCAAATGGCCTAATTTTTAAAGGTCCCATGAACCCCAGAGAGCTGCCAAGAGCCTTTGGCCTTTCCAACCAGGTTTTTTACATGGGGTAGTAGGGTATATTACCTCACTGCTTTGTTTCTTCAACACAGGTCAGGTGGTCCTTTGTCACAAAGGGACCTTGACAATGTGAACTTTCCATGGTCCATGTACTCTACTGTATGAGATCTAGATTATCAGTTTTCTGCCATTGTATTCTAATTATTAGTTTTCTCAACGAAGTATGCACCTTAAAGCTCATTTTGATGCCTATAAATCTTTTAAGTGGTAAAATATTTTTAGGTATAAATCATTTACAATCTATTTTTATTTGGAATTTTACATTAGACTTTATGTGCATGTACCCCACAATAAAATGGAGTGGCTTAAAGAAAAAAAATCAACATTTGTTGGAGGTGGCTAGATCTTTACTCACTCATATACACGTTCTCAAACGCTTTTGGGGGCATGCCATTTTCACTGCTTGTCATCTCATCAATTGGATGCCTTTCGAAGTGTTATTATTATTTTTTTTTAAAATGTCTTTTTCTACCTAGCTTTCCCACTTGAAACATTTTCTTTTACTTGCTCATGTATTTGGATGCATTTACTTAATTTGTTCATTAGTTTGGACCTGACAATGACGAACTTGATACCAGAGGAGTAAAGTATGTATTTTTTGGAAACTCTTATATACAAGAAGGGTATATGTGTTTTGATCTCATTGCTTGCCATCTATATGTGAGTGCTAATGTCACATTCTTTGAAGACTTAGCATTCTACCCTTCTTGATTGTAGGGGGGAGCTGCCCTCCATGGTGTTTCATCTGTCGTCCATCGCACGATGGTTGATCTTTTTGGACCTACTGACTCTTTTATTATATAGTTTGAATTTGATAAAGAAGTTGCCCCTCTTGATTCAGGCACCATTCAATCCCCACCTTGTGGGTCAATCCTCTACTCAAGTTGATATGGATCTATCCATTGTGTTTCGAAAATATATTTGATCTTGTGCTCACCATCCTATCTCTCACTTCATTTCTTATCATCGCTTAAGCTTTTACTTTCATGCATCTACTTTGACTATGTGACATGCATATGTACCCTCAATTACCATGATGCCTCGGCGCATCATGGTTGGCATAAGGCTATGGAAGATGATAAGAATATTATGTATCAAACCTATATATGGGAGTTGGCCAATTTACCTGCTAAAAAAAGAGTCATAGGTTGTCAATTGATTTACACCATCAAGTATCCCCCAGATGGATCCATTAAGTGGTTAAAAGCCCGTCTAGTAGCCAAGGGATACACACAAACTCAATGTCTTGATTATGAGAGCACATTTTCTCCTTTGGCAAAATTCAACTTTGTTCGCATCTTGATTTCTATTACATTTACCAAGAACTAGCCTCTCTATCAGCTAGATGTTAAGAATGCATTCCTTCATGGCAACTTAGCTGAAGAAGTGTACATGGAGCAATGACCTGGTTTCATTGTTTAGGAGAAGACTATAAAAATATGTAAACTTTGGAAAGTGATATATGGCTTAAAATAGCCTTTAAGGGCATAGTTTGACAAGTTTAATAAGGTGTTACCAACTTATGGTTTCTATAGAAGGAAAGTTGATCACTCAATCTTCATGAAGTACAATGATAAGGGTATGAGAGCATTAGTCGTGTATGTTGGTGATATTGTTATTACAGGGAGCGATCGGCATCTTAAGCTTAATAAACATTTTCATAAAAAAGGATATGGGATTGCTTCACTATTTCTTGGGTACTGAGGTCGTTGGATTAAAGTTGGGGATTAATCTTTTCCAAATAAAGTATGTTCTTGATTATTTTTGAAGGAGACCAACATGCTTGGGTGTAGACTAGTCGATACACCTATGGAGATTAATGAGAAGTTATTCGATGACCAAGAGAATTGTTTGATGACTCCGATAGATATACAATGATGGTTGTCAAGTTAATATATCATACATTACTCGACTAGATATTGCGGTCATCGTCAGCATTGTGAGTAAATACATGTATTAACTGAGAGTTCTACATTGTGAGGCAGTTATCAAGATTCTTAGATATATGAAGAAAGCACCTAGACAGGGCATCTTATATTGGGCCAATAATCATCTTTAGATAGAGGCATTTGCTGATACTAACTGGGTAGGTTTCAAAATAGATATGGGATCCACCTCCGAATATTATACTTTTGCTAGAAGAAATTTGATCCCATTAAAGAATAAGAAGTATAATGTGGTGACTCGTTCCAGCCCACAAGCAAAATATAAATCCATGGTTCATGCAGTTTGTGAGTTTTTATGGCTCAAATCCCTATAACAGGAGCTGCAATTGTTTTAGAGTGATCCTATGGTGCTTTATTGTAATAATCAAGTAGTACACCACATTATAAATAATCCAGTCTTTCTTAACAGGACTAAGCATATAGAAGTTGATTATCATTTCATTCGCAAGAAGATCACTTCCAAAGAGATTACCACAACCTATATTTAGTTTAAATTATGGGTTGCATGTATCCTCACAAAGGCGTTACCATATGCACAATTTTCTTTACTATGTTTCAAGCTAGGCTTACAAAAATCGATACTCTAGCTTGAGGAGTGTTAAAGTGGGAACATTGTATTTTAAGTAGTCTCATGAACTATCATATGTTTCTTTTTCGATAATATAAATTGGAGAGAGGGATGCGTTGTGCCCTAATCTCAATTAGCCTTAAACAATAATGTTGTAGTTAATTTATAGGTAAATCATTTACAGCTTGTCTTAATTGAGTTTTTGCCGTATTTTATTTACTAGTGTAAATTATTTATAGCCTGTCTTGATTGGCTTTATGTCGTAGTCTATTTATATGTAAATACTTGTTTGTGTTTGGATGGTGTATAAATTATTTTAAGCAATTTTATTTATACATAAAAGTTTAAAATTATAGTAATCAAGTTGGTAATGATTTGCAGGTAAATAAAATTACAACTTTTCAAAGGAATTTCATTTACAACAAAAATTTAAAAATAATTTATAGACAATTTTCAGCATTCGAACACTATTTGTAAATCATTTACCTGTATTTCATTTATAACTACTTTAATTTATAGGCTAATAGATCAAGTTAGATGAATGGATTAGATGATATATTAATGCAGCGAAGGGTGTGATGAGAAAGATCACCGTCTACCTTGAGTGTGTAAAATCGTGAATCCACAAGGTTATTCTTGAATCCACTAGGAAAATAGGAAATTCGAAATTTTATTAATCAATCATGCTCATACTTTTCAAGAAAAACAAAACCCTAATTAAGAGACTTAATTCGGCTAAACTAAAATTTACTCAAAATAGTAAAATTTACTAAAATAGAATGTCCTAGTTTAATCTTACCAGATGATTCCTCACATGATTAGAAGCAAATCCCAAAAAGACCGCATATACTAAAACTCTAAGATTAATGAGATATGTTCACACTAAAATTTACAAAAAATAGTTAGTTTTATTTTCTAAAACTACGATTTTGAATAAGAAGGAAACGTCTTCTTGCGAAATGAATCAATATGACCTACTTATAAGGGTTGGTTGACCCCGGATGACATGTTATAGTTAAAATTCATAGGTCACGCATCCCGTAATGATACCTAGATCAAAAGTTATGGTCGATTAATGGTTCGCATTTTGAATGTCAAGTTCTCCATATTTAGAATAAATTTATTCGTTCCGAACATTGCTGGGGCCCAGTTACATCATGCCCTATATAGGACTATGGCTCACATATGACAAACTACATCTACTTCTGTTTGAGCTTCTTTCGGTTTAGTTGTACCAAGAATAAGGTTTGCAATATACTCTACATCACATATACACACTATGCTAGACCCCATACACAACTAATGGTGGGCATCCTCGTCCCAATTGCTCCATATGGTGCTATCTGATTAGATTGGCCCAAATCATACCCATGAGATTTAAATGTTTTTTTTAAAAAAAAAAAAAAAACACTCAAGGTAATGGTGGAATCAAACTAAGATGTATCATATAAATAACCTAAGCTAATATATGATTTTATCTTGTCAATTGGTGGACATTCATTCAATCAAGGGTTAACAAAAAAACTATTAAGTTCTATAATTTTCACAAACACATATCCACTAATCGAAAGTTATAACTTCTTAATGGATCATATATATATATATATTGTGATGACCCACTCATTCATATGGTCCTTTTGAGTCAATACACAGTACCGACACTAGCATCTCATGTATGTGTTGTATATCCATGCCATTCATCAGTTTTTCAGCTAATTTTAGGGCATGTTCTAAAAAAAAAAAAAAAAAAGCAAATCCAAATTCGAGTAGACCATATTATGGAAACAGTGGTCATTCAACGTCTACAGTTAAAATATTCCTAGGGCCCACCACAACATTTATTTTATTTTCCATTCAACTTGTTAACAACGTCACAACTTATTCATAAGGAAACAGTGGTCATTCAACGTCTACAGTTAAAATATTCCTAGGGCCCACCACAACATTTATTTTATTTTCCATTCAACTTGTTAACAACGTCACAACTTATTCATAAGGTGACTCACACTTGTTTGAATGGAAAATGCAAATATCAGCTTTATCAAGACTTCTGTACCCCCAAGAAGTTTTTAAAGGTGCACATTTAGTCCGTACTGTGTGGTCCACTTGAGATATGAATCTACTTCATTTTTAGGGTCACGACTAATAATAAGCTGTAAAAACTGAAGGACAGAGTCGATACAACGTGAGCCCCACGGTCAGGGCCTCACCCACCAAGCTATGAGGCTATGACCTCGGCCTCACCCCCCTCCACTCCCATAAAGGAGAGGATTAGTCAACACCGATTTTCTCGCTTCAAAAGGAAAGAGGCTACGGGAAAGTTGCAAGGGCATGGAAAAACAATTTATCCTACAGATGATCTCAACCGTTGGATGAAAATTATTTCGAAACAAAACCTTGTGGTGCGGCCTGAGGGCGTGTCATATGGTGGGGCCTGCACCGTTTCCATTTCTCTGTGTATTACCTCAATCACGTGAAATTGATGCTCCTGCGGTGCACCAGTTTTTTCTTGTTTCGAAGATCCAAGGACTTCAACTCTCTTTAACCAGCGACTCCTTTCCATCTCAGCATTTCACATGCCTTTCACCGCTCTCAGGGGCAGTTTTGTCATTTCACGCAGGCATATTCCCAAAAACAGTCCCTTCGTACTCGGATGCTGAGGGCGCTTGATACGCAGGGAGAAATTGTAAATTGGTTATTATGAACACAAATAGAACCTGACAGACTACGGGAGCCATCGTAGCCTCCGATTGGTGGACATTTGTTGTCGGAGATTTTCATCTAACACTTTTTTGTTGCTGGATATTTTTGGAGGCGGCGCCCGTCCTATTTCCTCCAGACAGGCTGAGATTTTGAGGGGCCACCGTGATCAATGGGTTTTATCCGCACCGTCCATGCAATTTTTCTTATCATTTTAGGGTATAGGCCCAAAATTAAGCTTTTAGGATATAAGCCCAAAATTAGAGAGATGATTAAATGACTACCGTTGAAAACTCCTCAGGGGTTTTGGATAATGCTGATATATTTGTGTTTTCCCTAAATCCTTTCACCTCGCGACCAGGGGTTTTTTTTTTTTGGCCACCCTTACCGTGGGTCGATACCGGGAACCGAAGGGGTCTTTGGCGCATGGCATTGGGAAGGATCAGGTGAGATGAGATTAAAAAAAATATAATTATTATATACGGTACCCTGTCACCATGGGATAAACTTAATTCCATGCTATGATAATTCAGTGGTACATTGAATGGATATGCTCACCATCATTTGAAAATATTAAGAATAACACGTGTTATATCCATATTGTTCATCTGTTTTGTGACCTCATTTTATGGCATGGGCCTAAAAATTAGATAGATTCCAAACTTATGTGACCCCAAAGAAGTATTCAACGGTGAGTATTCAATCCTCACTGCTTTCTATGGTGGGGTCTACTTGAGCTTTAGATGTACCTGATTTTTTGGCCCATGCTCTAAAATAATCTCAAAAAGTCAATGGACGGTATGGACATATCCCACACATCATGGTGGGACCTATGCAACTTACTAACATTGAGTGGAATGGGCAAGGACTAATGCAGTTCCTTCTGATCTAATTCTAAGCTTTTCCATTCTTCTCATCTAATCTCATCTAATACGGGACTAAATGCAATTCCATTCTACCTAATCTCATCTAATATCATGCGTAAATGAGATATTTTAACTCAGTCTACCAGTTGAGCTATGACCTAGTTGTGACCTTGTAAGTAGGTTGAATGGCTAATAAACATCAGCACCAAAGTGGCCGCAGGAAGGTTTTAAAGTGGGGCGTCATTATCAATGTTACTTTATGTGGAGTGGTCCACCCAAGCTTTGTATCTGCCTCATTTTTTAAAACTTCTATGGTAAAATGTTATGTTTGCCTCATTTTTTGAACTTTTATAGTAAAATGATGGTGTGGATAAAATGTATCACAGTGGCCCTTCAGGGCTTGTTTGGCAGGACCGATCTCACGGTATTAGGAGGGATGGGATCGCGATATCCAAGGATATGTATGACAAGCCAAATAGACCTAGTGAACTTGTCCCAAATATAAGCAATCCCATGGATCTTAAAACAATCCAATGACATCACCATCATTACCTTAAAATTGATCTCATCCCTTGGTTGGACGATTGGAACTTAAAATCCTGAAATATGCCAAGCATACCAAATAAACCCAGTGAACTTGCCCTGGGATATAGCAATCCCATAATCTTTTTTCAATCTATCGTTACCTTAAAATCCATCCCATCCCTCCTAATCCCATGGGATTCGCCTGGCCAAACAGGCCCTCACAGCCCCAGTCTGTCCCGAGCTCGGTACTGGTAGGGTAGTACGTAATCCGCCTCCGATGTTTTCATCTGAACCGTTCATGGATGTGCATCCATTGGATATTCACTGATCAAATAATTGTATGTTTGGCTGATGATACATCTAAACTGGGGCCCACAATTTAGACAGTTTAATTTGAATTATATTCTTAATACGCAATTTATGAGTAATTTAGCGTGCGTATCATGGACCACACTCTGCCAGAGTATCAAACAGTTATTCTTTACTTCCTACAATTAATGGCCTTTATGATCTAATTCCCATTTTATCCCTTCTCATCTCAGTAATTGCAACGAGAGCAGAGTCGTGTCATGGCCATGGCTACTCGCGGGAGCAGACGTTCTTCATACACGTGCCACGTCTACAAAACTGTAAAGATCGGGGCCGTTCATCATGCAGGAAAAATACTCATCCTAATTGAGAGAAAATGGATGGTTATTTTTTACTCAATAAAACGTATGATAACAGGTGGACGGTTAAAAAAATTCAGACCAAATAAACATGAAATGTAAATATGTGAAGTATATGACAAATGAATGGGCCCGACTACTAACTCTACGAATCTTCTCCGTAGATCGTACCTGATGAAAGGTCCCGATCTTAAACACGTGAGTTAATTTTACTGAGGTGACGCGAGGAAAACCGTTAATCTCACGCTAGGGTAGCGTAAGACTTACTTCTTTTGAAACGGAGAATTGCTAGTCTCGAGAAAAAACTAAAAAGACGAAGCTAATTTTATCCGTCGCGTTGAATAAGATATGTTGCAATCATCTACTAGCTGAAACTTCGCAGGCGGGGATTTAGATTTGAACGGTCCATTCTAATTTCCCATTTTCACAGACAACGTTCGTCTGAAAAAGAACCCAATTAGGTGATCCAAGATTCATTTCCAACCGTAAATTTTATTATTCAAACAATACGCAATGGGAATCGTCCATTAGATGGTACTTTAAATCAGAAGCAATCTATAAAGACAATACACTATACGAACAGTACTGATCAACCTTTCACTTCGGTACCTATCATCCATACGGAGACGAACGTATTTTACTAATCCAACGCGCTATACAAAACACCTCCTCATAAAAGCCCCTAGACCCTCCCCCTCCAGGTTCTTCAGATATCTCTCTTGCTTTGCTTTCTCCAAACCAAACAATCCAAAACAATGGAGAAGAAGAAGAAACTCTCGCTTCTTCCTTTCTCTCCATTTCTCCATTTCCTTCTCATCCTGGCCGCCCACCACTCCCTCATCGATGCTTCCACGAATCCCGACGCGGAATCCCTCCTCGCCTTCAAAGCCGGGTCCGACGCCTCCAACAAGCTCTCCTCCTGGAACGGGACTGCCGATCCGTGCGTCTCCTGGTACGGCGTCTCGTGCTACCAGAACCGTGTATCGCGTCTGGTCCTCGAGGGGCTTGACCTTAACGGCACCGTCCAGCCGTTAACGGCGTTAAGCGGGCTCCGTGTCCTCAGCCTCAAGAAGAACCAGTTCTCCGGACCCATCCCCGACCTCTCCAACCTAACGGCGTTAAAGCTCCTCTTCCTCTCCTACAACGATTTCTCAGGCGATTTCCCGATGTCCGTACTGTCTCTCGTCCGCCTTTACAGGCTCGATCTCTCCCACAACAACCTGTCCGGTCAGATTCCGGCGAACATCAACCTTCTGTCCCACATCCTCACACTCCGGCTTGAGGAGAACCGGTTCACCGGCTCGATTTCCGGTTTAAACCTCCCGAACCTCCAAGACTTCAATGTCTCGGGAAACCGGCTTACCGGCTCCATCCCTAAATCCCTATCTGGTTTTCCGGAAACTGTCTTTGGTAGAAACTCGGTTTTGTGCGGTCCTCCGCTACCCCCCTGCCGGACCGTCGTCAGCGACCCGAGCCGGCCGGATAACGGCGTTAAGACGCCGCCAAGTCCGTTATACGGAGCCTCCCCGACGGTCGTTTCCTCCACCCCGAGCTCAAAGCCCGAGGTAACGACAGCAGCGCCGGGGACCCACCGGGTCGGGGGCGGCAAGATGAGTCGACTCGCCCTGATCGCCATCGTTGTGGGCGATCTGTTCGTGCTCGTGCTGGTCTCCGGCCTCCTCTTCTGCTGCTTCTGGAAGGGTTTCAGGAAGCCGAGGAGCGGCGGGAAGGGGTCGTCGAGGATTCTAGAAGGGGAGAAGATCGTGTACTCCTCGAGCCCGTACCCGCCATCGCAGGGCGGTTTTGAGAGGGGGAAGATGATTTTTTTCGACGTGTCGAAGCGGTTTGAGCTGGAGGATCTTCTCAGGGCGTCGGCCGAGATGCTTGGGAAAGGCGGTTTTGGGACGGCTTACAAGGCGATTTTAGAGGACGGCAATGTGGTGGCGGTGAAGAGGCTGAAGGAGGTGGCGTTGTGCGGGAAGAGGGAGTTCGAGCAGCAGATGGAGCTTTTGGGGAGGCTGAAGCACCCGAACATCGTAGGACTGAAGGCTTTTTACTATGCTCGGGACGAGAAGCTGCTGGTGTACGAGTATATGCCGAACGGGAGTTTGTTCTCTCTGCTGCACGGTACGTATGGGCGGGTGTGTGGTAGCTTGAGAGGAGTGGTATACAATGCTTTGGCCCATGGCCCATGGTTCGATGATCCAAGCCGTTAATATGATTGTCCTAGGTTGGAAAATCATATTAAGGGAGTATTCGGCCTTTTTTTGGTACATGGGCCATCTACAGTGGGTCCAATCAAATTAAGGGTTTGGATCACGGAACCATTGGTCACAGATTGTATGAATTGAAAACTAGATATTACTGCAGTACTTGTCGAGCCCATGGGCTCATGGTTCGGTGATCCGAGCCGTTAATATGATTGCCCTAGGTTGGAAGATCCTAGATGTGGAGTCTGGGTCCTTTTTTCGGTGCGTGCGCCTTGGGTAGTGTGGGTTGACTCAAATTAACGGCTTGGATCACGGATCTATTGGTCACCGCTTGTAGAAATTGAAAACTAGACAGCGCTGCAGGAATCATAGGACCCGAGCATTGTACATTTTCTCAGGCGCGAAAATGCTGCGGAAATCGTGGTTTTTTTGGTCGGGAAGCGGTTTTCCGCCGTAGCAAAACCGCTTCTTAGATCCCAGGTTGGGATCGGGAAACCAGGGTTTGGATATGGTGGTTTTGTCAGAGGAGTTTCTACTTGGAAATAATATTTGCACCAGCTCAAATGATAGCTACACCCATCTTTCTCTACTTTTGGTATTGAATATTTTCATATTTGGACTGTTGCGCCGCGAAAGGTCGAAAGAAATGGTGCGTCTTTCCTTGAGGTTGGTGCAAGTAAGACAGCAACTAATGCGTATAAAGCTTGATACTCGGTCTGCGTATGACATTTGATGCGCAGGCACTCGGAATTGTACACTTGGCACACCATTTACACAAGTCAGACCGAATAAATTGTGGAACCCACTGTCGTAGATAACTACCCAACATCAGACTGGTCGAATAATCGTAACCTCTTATTGGTAGACAGTTGTTTGTGGAAGTAGGAACGTTCATGTTTTTCATGTTAACCGTCCAATAAATGTCCACCAACTCGACAGTTAATGATACACTGAAACTGTAGCCATAATACTGACGATTTAATGTGAAATATTTAAATGCTAAGTATGCGATTTCCAAGTGCCTGTGTATCATCCATCACACTGCCCGAGTATCAAAGCATTTTTTTTTTCCTTTAGACAGGTGGTGTCGCGTCCTGATAAAAGGTCAGATTTGGTCGTATGCCGGACCGTCGTTATCTAATGCTCTCGATTCCGTTGGAATGGGTCCTGTCGTTCTGGCCGGAGCGCCTCCATTCGTGCGAGTAGGATATTAATCCCACCCGTGAGTTGGGAGTGCTCTCCGTGCATAAGTGTGTAGTGTGAGAGCTGGGCCATCGATCTTGCAGAGCCAAACCACGCAAATGACCTGATCATAATTTAGAGGGGCAGATGGGACAACTGTAAAAAAATGGACGGTTAGATTGACTTACATTCCTTGAGCATAGGTGGGGCGCTCGAGCATAATTATCCTGAATTCTAGCAAACATCTGTTGGCTAGGGGACGGTGCTCTGGGGGCCCCACCATGATGTATGTACTTTATCTATGCTGTCCATCCATTTTCTCAGCTCATTTCAGGACCTGGGCCCAAAAAATGAGGGAGATCCAAGTCTCGGGTGGACCACACCACATGAAAACAGTGGTGAATGAATAGCCCACTATTAAAAACTAGGGCCCACTGTGATGTTGATCTGCCATCCAACTTGTTGAAGGAGAAAGCATAAACATCAGCTGGAACCGAGACTTTTGTGGCACCCAAGAAGTCTTTAATGGTGGGAGCGTTGTGGTCCACTGGAGATATGGATCTGCCACAATTTTGGGCTCTTGCCCCAGAATGAGCTGGCAAAATGGATGGACGGCGTGGATAGAATACACACATTATGGTGGTGTCCACATCAGTTTGCAATCCGCTCGGTACTTTTAGCCTTAGGATCAGGTTCATCTTTTGATGATCCAGACCGTTTATCCTGTGAGGATTGACCGAAAATCTAATTAAAATAACTTAGATTAGAATATTTCAATTCCTTGAATGCTCGACTCTTTTTGTTTGCATATGTGGAAAACCCTGATTTTTTGCCAGGGCTACATAGCGGTCCAAAATCGGACTGTTTTGGGCCGACACAACTTTATCATTTTGCGGGATGTCATACGTAATTACGTATCAAGGGGTAAATACATACACTTCGCAAAATTCTAGGAAAAATTGGAAAAGTGGGATTAGATGCCACATGGCATACACTCATCGGTGATTTTTAGTTCAACTGGCTCTAAAGCGTCATTTGCAGAAATCCACAACGTTCAAAACGTTGACCCAATCCCTGATAGAGCATAACCCAAAAATTTCGACGAGCGGGTGATATTAATGGGTTGATTTTCACATGGAGTTTGGACCATTTACAATGTTATTCATTAGCTATCCATTTATAGCCATGGATGGCTATGATCACTTGATAAGTGTGATTTTTGGAGACATGCTGCGTTCAAAAGATATGCCCAAAGTTGAACGGTTCTGAATATACCACACGTGAGAAGATTAGTCGTGTTGAACTCAGATCCGTACGAAAGGTTGGGCCCACCAGTAAGATAGCCTAGCATAAAAATCAGGTTGGTCCTCTCATCACGAGGGCCTCATGTGTACATTGTATCAGACCATAGACAGGTTTGATGCGAGCCGTATATCGTTTTGTGCAATTTGGTCAGGATGAATCGTGGCTTTTGTGCGGTTAGGATATCCTACACATGACACGTCCCCACCTGTGTTAGGGTGCGGACGCAGTGCATCGGATCATATCATCCATTCTCTCATTTACACCCACGGACAGCAAAAATGGATCTCCATTGTCCACCGTTGATTCTCGTGCTACCTGTTAGATAGGATGTGATTCTCATCCTTTATGAAAGCTGACTAGTGATAAAAAAAAAAGAACGGGATGTCGGGTTTGGTGGTCCCACTGACTACTGATTTTAGGTGGTCCCCTCTGTTCTCAGTGGCAGAATCTAACTAGACCCGTCATTCGTCCCTCTCTCCGATAAAGAGTACCGTGCTTTTTAATGAAATTGAAACTGCCCAGCTTCCTTTCCATCTTTTTAAGTTTTTGAAATTGAAAACCCTAAGATGAAGGGCACCCTAGTAAGAAAAAGCGACATAGGTGCCATCCGTCCTCGTGGATGCTCAGATACTGTGCACTTGGTATATAGGTTCCATAATCTGAACCGTCCAAATCGCAGGACCAACAATGGATGCGTCACAGCCGGAAAGCTGGTTTATTAGATGGTCTTAGTGTCCGGTTGATGGGTATTTGTTGGGACCATCTGTCTAGCTGCAACAATGTGACGGTTGGGATCGTATAAAAAACATATATTACAGTTGGGCCCCACAGTGCCCCTGACAGGACCGTCCGTCTCTAGCAAGGTCCTGGTGGGGGTAGTACCCAGTCCGACTCCATTCAATGGGGGCATTTGGTTTTTACTACTGATCAACAATGGGCCCAGCATTTGGACGGCTCCTATCAATGCACACTCATGCAGCAGATGCATGCATGACTGTGGGCAGTCAGCTCCAAAATAAGTTGCTGTTTCTGAAATGCGAAGAGGCTGTTCACTTTTCCGGTTTTAGCCCTCAAACAAGCATTTTTCTATTCCCGGCTGTCTCCACGCTCCAGGCTGTTTGCTTGAGCTATGTCGCCATCCAGGATTCCCTCGGTAACTTGCAGCAGTGTCATTTTCGTATTTTTAAAATCAGAGGGGAATTTCTTTGTTTCTGGTATCCATATCCAGTGGCATTTTCGTAATTTCGTTATTGGTAATTTCTCGTGAATTCCTCTTTGCAGGCAACAGAGGTCCTGGCCGGACTCCGTTGGATTGGACCACCAGGATGAAGATTGCAGCTGGTGCGGCCCGTGGGGTCGCCTTCATCCACAATGCCTGCCGTGCGCCCAAGCTCTCCCACGGCAACATCAAATCCACCAATGTCCTCCTTGACAAGGCCGGCAATGCACGCGTCTCCGACTTCGGACTCTCTGCCTTCTCTGCCATGGTGCCAAAATCCAACGGTTACCGTGCACCAGAAATATCTGATGGCCGGAAGTTCTCTCAGAAGGCTGATGTGTATGCCTTCGGCGTGCTGCTGCTTGAGCTGCTGACAGGCAAGTGCCCGTCCTCGCCGGACAACACTAGCGGCGGTACCATTTTGGACCTTCCAAGGTGGGTCCAGTCGGTGGTGAGGGAGGAATGGACGGCGGAGGTGTTTGATCTGGAGCTCATGAGGTACAAGGACATTGAGGAAGAGATGGTAGGGATGCTGCAGATTGGGATGGCGTGCACTTCGTTGGCGCCGGATCAACGGCCCAGGATGGGCCAAGTAGTGAAGATGATTGAAGAGATACGTGGGGGTGGAGGGGACCTGTCCCCATCCCATGATTCGTTCGACTCGGTGTCTGACTCGCCGTCCGTGTCGGAAGATGCCGGTGGGGTGAGCCAGTGATGGTGTGGAACTTCAGTGCCACCTGATCAACGGCGCAGGATGTGCCACGTGGTGAGTGAAGAGATCAGCGGCTGGGTCCGTGACTCGTTTGACTCGGTGTCCGACTCGCCACCTGGGTTAGAAGAAACTGGTGGTGGTTGTCAGTGATCAAAAATGGAAGAGAAGGTGAGATTTTCTATTTAAAATGGTTAACTTTGGAAGTGAGGGTGTAAAGATTTGTTAGGAAAGGTGTGTTTGGTTGATGTTGGTGTGCCATGGAAAGCTTTGAGGTGAAGATTTTATACATATCTCGATGTCCAAACGCATTTTGTCTTGATATCTGGATAATTGATGCCCTTCATCCGTACTCTCATTCGATTCCTGCACTGATCTTTTCTAGGAGTTATATTTGATACTCTGGCAGAGTGTGATGCTCCGTAGGCATGCATCCGTCTGCACATGACCGGATCCAATTTATATACTAATGTCTATATACTAATGTCTATACTGCACATGATCGATGTTGGACAAGTTAAACTCATAAAAGAAACGGGCTGGAGAGATGGTTAAAATTGTTTAGAGATATAGATATTCGTGTAGTTTGACAAAATGTTTATTCCATTGGTAGTTATGAATTGTTCTTTCTACAACAAAAAAAAAGAAAAGAAATATAAGTGAACAACAATCTAATTTTCTTTTTCACTGAAACAAATAAATAAATAAATAAAAATATAAGACTTAACCTTATCTCTTGGCTGGTTTAATTTTTTAAATCTTCAATAAATATGCAATTATTATGGTATTTTTATGTTGAAAATCAGTCTAAAAAGATTGATTTAAATTTGTGGGCCCCACCTGGATATATGTGACATATCCTTGCCATCCATTCTTTTTACCCTGACGCTTTGAAGTATTAGCTGAAAAATAAGGTAAATCAAACATTTAGGTGGCCCACACCAAAGGAAACAGTGGCCCGAGGTTTACTTTATCTTTGGAACTACCTCATTTTTTGGTTCATGCCTTAAATTCAGCCGTCATAATTGATAAAATATGTGAATAAGTCACATACGTCATGGTGGGCTACACATATTTTGCACTTCACGAGTTTCGGTGTTGAAAAAGTATGGCATGCCAAGTCAAGTATGGGCAACCATGCAGCAATTATTTAAATAAATAATCATTACTCATTTACAAGGTAATTATTAGTTATTTAGAAAATTAAAGTGGACTTTAGTGTACAAGATCTTGGGAAGAAATATTTCAAAAGATGAATGCATGAATACGTTTTAATTTCTACATATAGGGGAAGGAGAAATTGATTTAGGGCGTGTTTGGACGGGCAGCGTGCATTGGAGTAGCCCGTATTAGGTTGGATTGGGTACTCCAATCCTACAGCATTAGAGCAGCAGTCTGTTTGGACGGGCGGTGGATTCAAGCCTCGAGAGAAAATCCCCTGGATTGCGAGGGATTCGTCGCTGGATTCGAAGGGTTATCGCCCGTACGGCGCAATCCCGCGGGATTCGACGCTGGACAGAGGTTTTTTCTCCCCGCCTTTCTCCTTCTCGATGTCCATCGTACAGCTGAAATCCGGATGGGTTTCAAGTGCTGGGATTTGGCGGGAGGGTCAGGAGGAAATACACCTCTTCAGATCGGCAACAGGCGGGAGTTCAACGGCCTTCCATTGTTGTTGATGACCAGAGATGCAGCAGTGTTTCGGCGGCTGGTAGATGCAGTGTATTGGCGATGGTGATAGGTTTGAATGACGGTAATGGTGGACGCACAAGGGTCTTGATTTGGGAATTTGGTTTTTTTCACATAGGGACAAGGTCTGTAATGGTGCAGATGCAATGGGAAAGGGTTGGTTTGCCGAAGACGGGAGTTTGGACGGATATGTTGCTGAGGGAGAGATGTTGCTGAGGGAGAGGGACAGAGACACATGACCCAGGGCAGAGAGATATCTTTCTGCTCGGGGCTGTATGGGGTCCACTGAGATGACCGCGACGAATCTACTCCGTCCATCTATTTTTAAAGACAACAATAGGTCAGGAGTCCGAAAATCAGGAAGATCTAAAACTTAGGTCGGACACACCAACAAAACAGTGAGAATAATAACGTCCGCCGTTAAAACCTTCTATGAGCCCACAGGTTTTAAAACGGTTTAATGTGTTTCTTCCTTTCCGTTCATACATTTTTACCGATCATTTTATGCCCCAGATGAATGGAAAAAACAAAAATGAGCTTGATACAAAACTATTATGGCCTGAAATTGTATTTTAATTGTCGACACTCATTGAAAACTGTTTCCTGTAATGTGGTCCATTTAACATTGGGACATAAGAATATTTTTTTTCTCCAATCTTAAAATGATATGTTAAATTAGATGGACGGCATGGATGAGACATATACATCATGGTGGGTCCCACAGAGCAGCGACCACCAGCCAAAGGCCGCTATCAGGGGAGTACCCAATCCGTTTTCCTGACATCGTACCGCTGTAGTAGAAGCGCTTGGATGGCAAGCAATCCTACGCCAGTCCAAACACGCCCTCACTCAACCCACTTCCATCCAGGCCACCCGTCTAAACACGCCATGGCTGGGACGCTGGATACAACAATCCAGTGGGATTGCATGCAATCCACTGACACCTCATCGGAAGGAGTGCAATCCACCCTAATACAACTCAATCCCATCCAACGTGCCCGTCCAAACACGCCCTTAAGTTGAGCCAATAACCTTGCCAATGCATATATATTTAAAAAACCAAGGACTTTAAGGGTATGTTTGTTTTTCCTATTTAACATTTTAAATGGTAGTAAATAGGTAATTATAACCTATTTCTATTGTTACGAAGAAATGGAATACAAAGGGTAATTACCCATCAATATTTGGAAATTACTTTTTGAAAAAATGGATGGGAATGACTGAGTGAAATTTGTGGATCTCACTATGATGTATGTGATCAATCCACGCCGTGTATCTATTTTATCAAATTATTTTAGGGTTTGCGCCAAAAAAATAGGTAGATTATAAGCTCAAGTGGACCACCGTGACAAACAAGGAGATATTGACATCCATCGTTAAAATGTGAAGCCATCCGTGGGTCCCACATTGATTTGTTTCTATGATTCAACTTGTTCATATGATCACACAGACACGGATGAAGGGAAAACACAAATATCTACTAGATACAAAACTCCTATGGCCCACAAGAAGTTTTCAATGGTGTGTGTTTAATCCCCATGTTTCTTGTGTTGTGATCCGCTTACACTTTGGATTTTCCTCGATTTTCGGTTTATGCCTTAAAACGAGCTATTACAATGAATGGACGGCTTGGATCAGACACATATATCATGGCAAGCTTGATAAATTTTGAAAATTTTTCTTGATATTAGTGTCAAGTCAAATCAAATGTCACTATGTATGGGCGGTTACTGTGTATTTCTTATGGGAAATAATAATTATTTATTTACTTTTATTTCCATCCATAAATAAGAAAACAAACACTCCCTAAGTAACATATATTTCTTATGGGAAATAATAATTATTTATTTACTTTTATTTCCATCCATAAATAAGAAAACAAACACTCCCTAAGTAGCATATATCTCTAAATGGGACTTGTAGTGTAAGCTCTCAACAATATACATTGAAAATTCCTATTTGCTTGGGACAATGGACTTAGAAAGTATTATTTATATAAACTTCCAATAGCCTCAATTAAATTAGACTCTTTAAAAATTGATCATGAATATCTCAACGACTTAACCATGTGACTTGTAATATTTGAGTTTGATGTTATGACTTTTTATGATTTCCTGGATGAAGTGTTAATGAATATCATTATGCTTTTCTATGGGACATCAAGTTCTTTGCAAAGAGATAGCTATCCCATTATCACAATACGTTGTTGTGGGAATCCTGAAGATCATGCATCTTTTCAAACATTTCTCTAAACTATATTTACACTCATTTTCAGTGCCCTTACGTGGACTAATAAGAATATGCATTGTGGAAACCTGCATGTTTAGTAAACTCACAATCATACTCGCACTTTGAGAAAATATGCGTTCGATCTTCCTTCAACATTATGCATTCTGTCACTGTTACAACGATACAGACCCTTACCATGCCCTTTAAGGGGACGAATCGTCGCATGCCACATGGCACGATTAACATGCCCATTAAATGAGGAATGTGCCTGGCACAGGTATAAAAGATCTACTAAATGAGTATATTTTATTTCACAACTAGATGTGATTTCATATGCAAGATTGCCTTTTACAATCTTTCCAAAATGAAAAATTTTTCTAGAGACATTCAGAGAACTACTAGTAATTCAGAAGATTTCGAAGACCAAGGGGATTAATCGACATCCAAGCCAACCTCGACAAAGTCCCAGGCCCGAATCATAAAGAGATGGTTGAACCTATATCAGGTTTCGTTCTACATAATGATTGGAATTAAGAGAATGAGAGGTTCGGTCTGTCTAAATGATAGATCAGTATAAGGTGATTAAATGAAGGACATGATTTGACTCGGATCATCTAACACCTTGAAGTTGACAAGGTGGGCAATTAAGAGACGTCGGGTGGTATGTTCAATAGAGATCAACCCTTGAGGTCCCTAGACTTTGGTCTGCTTGTATTCGTCAAAGGAACTTGGGCGGTTCCAAGCAAGATCTTTAGTGGGCCACAAAGATCTCCATAAAGGATTGGCTATGGAAAGAAGACCAGAAAAGCTAACGAGTTCAAAATCCTTTCTTTCCAAAGCTAGCCCCGAGTGACTAAGAAACAAATTACATGTCAGGAAAGCCCGTACAAAGGATCCTGAAGCCCAACGAGAAGCTTTCACTGCCTCAAGAAAGCTATAAAAGGAAATACCTAAAATAGAGCTCAATGTCCCACACTACACACAGCTATTTACATGTGTACTTTATATTTATGTCTATTTTACTTTTCTTAACTTAGTTCATTATTGGCAAATGGCTCCTGTTGCAATATATTAAATATTTGCAACCTTAAGTTACTAAATCCCCATGTTCATTTGAATTTCGATTCGGTTGTTCATACACTAATCATATCTTGTTGACCATATGCCTCAATCGTCTGTTTTAATAGGCGCAACAGGTATTTGTCTTACTTCTCGTTTCAATTAGATTGAAAAGCACATCGGTTGTAACATGACCAATACATTAACAATGATCGTTCATGTTTATGCTACTATTTATTTTGTTATGTACAAATCTTCTACTCTGGTCAATGAATGCCAAGCTAAAGCACTGGTGAAATAGAAAGTTTTTAAATTGGAGGATTTCGTAATCACTGGTACAAGGTAAAAAGAATTCATTTGTGAGGTCTAAGTCCTTTTTTTGCTCAAATCACTCAAGTATGATGTATATTAAATTAATCAGTCAATGCTCGAGAGGACTTTAAGTTCAGATCCAGTCTCAAATCTATCCATCTTAACATAGGGGTACTAACCAATTCAATCAATATCCTTAAGTCGAGCGCAGACCCTGGCACACCTATGCAATCATATACACGCACACGTACTTTCAATACAGGCCTTCGGTTGCACGAGTAGCCTTGACTAGCTAAATTGAAAACAACAACCTAAACGTCTTGGCTCGTACAAGGTTCCACTGCAATATAATTCACTTCAACCATTGAGATCGTAACCGCGTTTTGCATCCTAAACATTGTATAAATGCACCACAACACCATTTTACTCCCTGAAGACTGTGTAAAGATCTACTGTGATAGAAGGAAAATAAAGAAACAACTATCTAAAATGCAACTCAGTGCGAACCAACTGAATCGAGTGACCCATGGTTACTAGCACTTGTTTGTTAAAGTAGAATTATTAGATATTTTTAATCTTTAACTAATAAATAAATGCCCACCAATCCGACAATCAAATAATTTAGTAATCCCAACTTTTGGTTCTTGATACATCTAAATGATTTTTGTAATTTGAACTATTTAATTTAACTTATTTTTGTATCATATATGTGACTTCTAAGTTCTTCCAAGTCATCAATATATCACACTATCCCAGAGTGTTAAAGTTTTTCTCAACAATCAATACCAACTATCCTGAATTACATTGATGTCGGAGGAATTATAAATGCTCTCTCTAAAGTCTAGGCCTATATGAATGAGCCTTGTGTCACATGCCATGGACCAATCATTACAATGGGCTTAAATCATGGACTTGGTCAATTTTTCATTAATCTAGTCTGTTAGAGAGGTTTTGTTATAAGTGTAGAGAACTTTAAAATAAAATAAAAGTTTTAGAAAGTTCTAGAGTTGGGTAGAAATCTTTGAAAGTCTTCCTAACTTTATTTAGGTTGCAAGGATTAATAAAGGACAACTCCATAAAGGACTACCATTGCACATATTTAGGATAGAGGAACCGAGATCGGATAAAATTAGTCTGAAAATGTATTATAGCTTTTGAGGGCCATAGCTTTGTGATGGGTTATCTGTTTGCATATAGATTATACTGTTAGGAAACTATCAACGAGCACTAACCCTAACTAATCACTTAAGGTTTATTGGCTCCCAAATGGCGTTGCAAAATTCAAATGTTTGGGAGGTACTACAGTTTTAAGTTGAGACTTATTATTTTAAATAAATTCCTTGTTCTTGCTATTTTTATGTTTTTAAGAGTCAAATTATAGTTTAGAATTTTTATTTTATTCATTTAAGAATTGTTTGCAAGTTTTGATAGGATTAAATGTCTTTTACTATTTTAAATAGTTTTTTTTTTTTTTTAAAAATAAATTATTATTATTTTGAGTTGAATTAGAATTTTTCTTTCTGTTTTTTTCCCCCCTTATATACTAAGCAATCAAATACCTTGTAATAGGCATTTTTTTGTCAACACCATAAGTTATCTCATTTTTAGAGATTTTTCTATATCTAGATTTGTGTAGTATTCTTGAAAAGTCAGAAGATAATCTTTTCTTTTTATCTACACACCTGAGGAGGTTTTCACTTGTAAAACATCTCAGATAAGCTATAGTGTTGAGAACTCCAGTAAAATAAAAATTAAGTGTGTGTGTGTGTGTGTATATATAAGTGTGTGTGTGTGTATATATATATTTCATATATCTCATATCTCTTACATTCTATGATGCTTTACATGTGGGGTCTACGGAACTGTTAGACAAGCGCCAAATGATCCACGCTGGGGGAGCACTTCAGCTGTCACACTCAAACCCAAAATTCAGTCCTTTCCTCTCTTCAGGTGGGCCATGCCAGTAAAGAAAACTAGATTTGGAAGGTTAGCATTCGACAAAAGTGTGGCCCACATTACGTGGACCGTCCATGGGAGACTACTACTGTATAAACGTGTCAGATTTGCATACAATAGCCACGTTGACACGCGTTCCTGAAACTGAAACATGCAGTCTCAAAGCACATGACTAGGGAGGCCAAGTACACCTGCCAAAACGGCATCGATATCCCAGCTTTTCATCAGGTGGGCCACGCTGTTTGGAAACTCTGATGTACAAAACAAACGAGTCTAACACAACTTTCTGGGCCGAGCATAACCCTGGCACGATTATTTTCATATTGGGCTAGGACCTAGTTTCTTTTAGTTCGGCCTGGACTACCGTCCGTTCTAATCAACCGTTGCAAAAAACATGCATCTTGCATGCAGACCACTGGTTTTGATTTTTATTTTTAAGTTTTCGAAATGTCATATGCATGTGTTGGGTTACTTGATTAATAGATAGATTAGGATCATGTTTAAAAGACTCAGCAACTAGGACTGATTATTCATTGGTCCCGAGCCAAGTTGTAACTTGCCAGAGTCAGGGTTTATCAGCCACCCCACTCAGACGGGCCTGACCTTGTCCGAGTCGACTCGGAGTGCAACTGGAGCCTTCAAACCATAACTAATAAACCTTCCAAAATAGCTATTTGATCAATTCTTAAGTGGGGTTAACATTTCAAAACATATCATTTGGATTATACCGTATTTCCAACATTTTATCAACATTTCAAAACATACCAAAAGGGTGTATTTTAAAATTTTCTGATTCTATTTACCTCCAAATCCAGGTCTAACAAACACAAAGAGTAGTTACCGAGATTTAAAATACACCGATATACTTCCAAAGCCAAGGTGCCAAAGTACCCTCAATGGAGTATTTGAAATATCTCCTAATGCAAAATCTAAGGCTGTCTTCTAAAATCCCACAAAAACTAAAGAAAAGGCATTCTTTTTTCGGAAGACACCGGGTATCCCCACCTCTTTTTGGAAGTAAGACTAATCCCGTGGATACACGCAATCACCCACAACCACGTATATTGAATAAAGATAAGGAGGGAAATCAAACCTTCACCTATATAAAGCAAACCTACTGCAAAGACCATTCTCTATTATTATTTATTCTCAAAAGGAAAGCATTCCAAAGACTCCCCTTCCATATAGATCGTCGTGGCAAGGCAAAAATAGATACTTGAATTTGATATACACTTATTTACTTTTAAATCCAAGTAAATCCTAAATCCTAAATCCTAAACCCTATACCCTTAAAGTGTTATCAGACACATTGATGACCGTGAAAAGGAAGCTAAGTGGGGCTATCAAGATATTTGTGAGAAATCCACACCGTCCATCCATTTTGCCAACTAATGCTTAGGACATGAGAGCAAAAGTAAGGCAGATGCCAAACTCAAAGTGGGCCACACGATAAGAAACAGTGGGGATTGAATACCTGCCGTTGAAACATTCAAATGTTCACGGAAGTTTTCTACCAAGCAAATATTTTTGTATTTTCAGCAGTTTGGATGGCACGTAAACATCGAGTGGGCTCTGCATTCTCCAGACTTGCCGTGTGGCCCACTTGAGTTTTGGATTCACTATATTTTTGGGCTCATTTCCTTAAGACAAGTTCGGAAAATGAATGGACGGAAATGATTTCTCACAAACAACACAGTGGGTCCCACCTATCTAGTTCCTGCGGTCAGTTGTAGCAGGCAATCGGCGTCAGATAGAATAATACTCATGAAATCCACGTTGACAATACCATGTGATCCATGTTGCCACGTGTCAGTAAATTTAACGGAGTGGACCACTCCAGGCACGGTCTCCGTGGGGATCACCGTGATGTATGGTTCATCCATGCCGTATATCCATTTTGAAATATCATTTTAGATTATGACCCCAAAAATGGGGCTGATCCAAGGCTCAAGTGGACCACACAGTAGGGATTGAAATTCTACCATTAAAAATTTCCTGAGAGCCGCAGGAGTTTTAATCACACTCATATTTGTGTTTTCTATTCATCCAGGTCTTTATGACCTTATGAACAGGTTGGATGGCAAACAAACATAACGGTGGGCCCTAGGAAGGTTTCAATGGTGGAAGTCATTATCACCACTACTTCATGTGATGTGGTTCACTTGAGCCTTTGTTCTGCCTCATTTTTGGGCTCATGCATTAAGATGATCGACAAAAATGGATGGACAGCGTAGATAAAATGCATACATCACGGTGGGCCCCACAGAAGCAATCCGCTTCCTAAATTTAAAATGTCTCTGGTTTGGTTGACATGTGCGGGACCATATGCGTTATGTTTTAAGTTAGCTTAAATGCATGTGCCACTGCCACGTACTGATGTTTCCTCCAGAGTCCTACATCCACAGGCAAGTCACACGTGCCAATAGCCACACATGTGCGAGACAAGAACTTTTCATCAGGTGGGACACATGATTAGATCTTCTTGCTAAAATCAAATTAAGCTGTTTCCCCTTTCATGTGGGCCACCATCTACAAAACAAACAGACGGTCTAATCAGGGTGGCCCACCTGATGGAAGCTTGGATCTCATACACGTGTCTCATCGGTACCTGTGCTTGCGTGTGGATGGGGAGAATCGCTTGCAATTGAAGTTGTTGAAGCACATGGCATGTTCTGCATTAAACTCAGGAACCTTTCAGATGTCGATTCCATGTTTGTCCAAACACCTATGTTTTGTCCTTCTTATAGGTATTTTGTACATTTGGGTTCCATTGTTTAGTAATCAGAACCGTTAATCTAATGGGCCCTGCTATGGATGGTTGATGCCTTCGAGATCTCTCAGATTGGAATGACCTAGTGCGTTTGGCTTTTTCTTTTTGAAGAGAACCGTTGATGTACTTTTCTACTTTAGGGACTATTTGTAGGGCACCATATAAAATGCTTAGAATCTTCCAATTAGGCAGTATTTTTTTTTCCTGATAATATTAGAGGTGGGGTCCATTGAATCAATGGTTTGGATCACTTGACCATGTACCTAACAAGCATGCATAGTGACAAATCTCGTTCTCGGCAGGTAAATTTCTCGGGAGATTTTCAAGGATATTATCAAGAAAATCTTTCAACATTCGTGAATCACGATAATATTATAAAATCCTTCGATATTTTGAAAATATCACGATATTTGTAACATTGATCTCTTGTTATGATGAGCTGGACGCTTTAATACGAGTAGATATGAGGTTGGGGACATGCGGTTTTGGTGATCTGGATCGTTGGTGTAATGGGCCTCGTTGTGGATGAGGGATGCTCCCAAAATCGCCTAGACTGGAAGATCCTGGCCCTTTGATCGGTGACCTACTAACAGACGGACGAGAAAAACTAGAGCAATTGCTCATACTTACTGGATAGGCCGAAGAAACAAAGGCTTAGGATCTTCTCGGCTGGGAGATCCTTGGGGCACCCTGTCCATCGATGGGTTGGATCACCCAGCTGTGAGCCCCAATCCTAGAAATTCCTATGCCCAGCTAACTATACAGTTGTTGTGGATTGGGTCTCCCATTTAAGGCCTGAATGCAAGTCTTCATCTGCTGCCAACTTAATTTAGTCTAATAGAGTCTGAATTTTCAGAGGTGATAGATAAAATCTTTAAGTCACTAGTATGGTTAGTATATGGAACTGCACATGATATTTGCTTTATGAAAAATCATTAGAAGTGTGTAACACATAAGGTGCTTAACACATAAGGTGTTTGTCGAAAATTGAATGCCCAAAGCATATGTAGACCACAACCTAATTAATCATCACTGATGATAGATCTTTAAGTGCTCTGCATTTCAATCGTCCTTTTAAGTCTTTTACCCAGTGTGTCCCTAGTTACACTATACTGGTGGATTTGTAAGGTCCTTCCCAGCTCAATCCTAAAGCTCTCGAGCCGGGATTTTTGGTGTTTATAGAGACTTCTCAAAGCACCAAGTCCTTCAATCGAAAGCCTCTTTACTTCACTCTTGAATTGTACTACCGAGCAACTCTTTACTGATAGGCAGCAACCTTCACTCGTGCACTGCATCTAAGTTCTTCGAACAAGTCAAGACTTAGCAACATTTGGCCTTCACTTTCTTCTAGCGAGAACAATTCGGTTCAGCACGAGCGCATTCCAACCTTTACTGGAATCACTGCCTTAAGACCAGTGAGAAGATCATTTTTCTGGTAGTTGTTCGAGCTGTAGTTCAATACGCCCATAGAAAGTGTAATAATTCTTTTGCCTATGTCCCATTGAACCTCTCGAGCTTAGTCTTGAGGCAGCACTTGATGATTTTGTTGACTGCTTCCACCTAACCGTTGGTTTGAGGGTGCCGAGATAAGACAAAGATATTGCGACTGCCGAGCTACTTGCACAGACCTTAAAATATGGCATTATCAACTATTTGTCATTGTCAGACATAATAGTGTGGGGTATGCCAAATCTACAGATGATGGATTTCCAAATGAAGTATGTTGTCTTCTACTCAGTGATTCAAGTTAAGGGTTCAACCTAGACCCACTTTATGAAGTAGTCGACAACAACAGTGTCAAACTTGCTCTGCCCTTACTTTTGAGCAAGGGTCTGATGATGTCGACCCCCACTGAGCAAATGGCAAAGAATTGCTCATTGGAGTCAGCTGCATGGGTGGCTATCATGGCATTACCATGAACCACTAACACTTGTCGCATTTTTCGCCAATTGATTGGTATCCTCATGCATGGTGGGCCAGTAGTACCCTTGCCAAACTATTTTGCGTGGCAATATTCTCCATCTTGAGTGATTTCTACAAACTCCGTCTTAGATTTCTCCCAGGACGTATTCGGCTTCTTCTGGTCGTATCTACTTCAAATGGGTAACCGAGAACCCTTTCTTGTATATGACGTCTCTTAATATGGTGATTGCATTTGAAGTTGCTAGGAATGGACAGCCTAAAATGATGGGAACTTGAGCGCTAGAGTTTACACATGGTTCAGCGTCTAGTACAATAAAATTCACAGGGAAGTAGAATTTCTCCACTTAGACTAGCACGTCCTCTAAAATTCTCCTTGATACCTTAATGAAGCAGTCAGTGAGTTGGAGTGTAATGGTGGTTAGTTTAAGCTCACCTAACCCCATTTGTTTGTAAAATGAATAAGGTACTAAGTTGACATTTGCATCCAAATCTTGCAAAGCATGCTCAATTTGAAAATTTTTAATAATAAAAGGAATAGTGAGACTTCTCAGGGTCATTGTATTTAGGTACGGCCCTTTATTGAATAATAACGCTCACTTTCTCAGTAAGGAAGGTCTTTACGTGCACATATAATTTCCTCTTTACAGTGCACAAGTCCTTGAGATATTTAGCATATGATGGAATTTGTCTAATGGCATCAAGCGGAGGAATATTGATAGTAACATTTTGGAGCACATCCAACATTTCTTGATATTTCATGGGGACAGTTGGATTTCGAAGTCTAGATAAGAACGGAACTGGAGGCTTATATGACTTAGTCTCTTTATCCTTTTGTTGTTGCGGCTCTTGAACTATAGCGAGTTTATCATTCTCTTGAGACGGTGGCTCATCTTCCGGTATTTCTACCAGTTATATTATCTTGTTATCGACCTCTTTTCCACTTCTCAAGGTAATGATGGTCTTAGCTTATTTATGATTTAGCTCACTTGGATTTGAGTCTCCAATGAAATGTGTGTTTCTAGGGTTTGACACAGGTTAAGAAGAAGGGTTCCTTTTTTCCTAGCATTTAGTTGAGTCTCAATCCTAGCCACGGCCGTTTTTAATTCCTGATTTGATTAGATTAGAGACTGATTCATTTGAGCTTGAGAGTTCATGAATGCAGTCAATGCATCCTCCACAGATGATCGCTTTGGTGGGGGCACATATGGTGCATTGTTAGGTGCCCCAAAGAAGTTGTTTTGTAGAGGCATTTGAGGTGCATTAGGCGCATTAATTTGTGGTCCATTCCTCCAACTAAGATTAGGACGGTTATACTAATTTGGATTATGTGTTTCCCATTGGTTGCGTAACTGACCTTTGGTAATTATTTATAGCATTTGCTTACTCATGCTCATGCGTGATATTTTGTACAACTGAGATTATTAGATAATCCTTTGTGTCATGGTCTATACCACCACAAATGCTTCAAAAATTACTTAAGGAAGTGTTTGCTTTAATTATATCAACCTTCATAATTTCTAAGACTTCGATCTTTCTAGCCAATGTAGCGAATTTTGCATTAAGATCATATTCCTCTCTTAGGACATACATCCTCACTTTCTCTCTAGGAACGGATCTAGTTTGGTTTGGTTTAGCAGAGAGATCCTATGTTTACGTATTCTCTGCTAACATATCTAGAAAATCCCAAGCCTCATTATGATCCTTGTTAAGAAAGGTTCCACCACACATCATCTCTATGAACTGATAGGTATTCATGGTGAGCCCCTTTCGGAATGCATCAATCACGTGCCATGGTTCATAACCATGATGTGGACAAGTAATTAGAAGGTCTTTGAAGCACTCCCAAGCTTGAAAAAATAGTTCATTCCCCTTTTGGGAGAATGACATTATTTCTTATTTTAGTGCATTTGTTTTGTGCTTGGGAAATTTTTTTTTCAAAAACTCTATACTTAAGACTCACCATGTAGTGATGGAATTAGGTCTTAAAGAGTTGAGTCATGCTTTGGCCCGATCCTTTAGAGAAAATGAGAATAACCTAAGCTTAAGTACATCTCTATTGCCATTGTTTACTTGTAATGTTGCAATTACTTTTTTAAAGTCCTTGAGGTGCAAATAGGGGCTTTCATAATCCAAGCCATGAAATTTAGGAATCAATTGAATCATACCTGGTTTAAAATCAATGTTCCCTGTGTGAGTAGGGAACACTATGCAAGATGGTAAAGTTGATCTCTCAGGGTGTAAATGTTCACGTAAAGTCCGTGGTTAATTTAACACATTCTTATGAACTTCATTTTCATCCTCAAGAGGAGGATTAGGTTGATTTTTATTTTTATTTTTATTTATAGTTGGATCTTGCAGATTTGGAATTAGATTATCAACTGGTCTTCTATGAAATCCAAGTGATGTTGAGTGCCTCTTCTAAGTGAATGATCAAGGCTTGGAAATAGTCCACCTTCGAAGGAGAGTCGATTGTTTTGATCCCTACTCCAACGGGACATAAACCATCCACACCACACAACAAATACCACTAATTCAAATAACAAGTATGATGCTTAAAATAAAAATAAAAACTTAACCAACAACCCAGGCGACAGGGCTGACCATGAGCGTTCAATCCACAAAGCAAAATAAATCAATAACCCAAGCAGTAGGGCCGACCATGAGGGTTCAATCCACAAAGCAAAAATAAATCAACAGCCCAGGCGCAGGGCCGACCATGAGGCTTAAATCCACAAAACAAAAATAAATCAACAACCCAGGTGTAAGGGCTGACCATGAGGATTCAATCCACAAAGCAAAATATATCAACAACCCAGGCGACGGGGCCAACCATGAGGCTTCAATCCACAAAGCAAAAATAAAAAATAAATCAACAAAAGTAAAACTAATACAGAAATTAAACTATGCTAATCTGAAAAATAGATTCAACGGATAATCTTTGTGATCAAACAGCAACTGTAGGACAACCATAGCACTTGGGTGATAAAATCTCAAGCAGGGCAACCTTATGTCATAGTTAGTGTTGAAAGATCCAACTGAATTTACTTTCAAAGAAAAATAGAAAATTTATAGAAATTTTGGAGGGTTTAGAAGAGAATTTACCTTAGAAAAGAACTTACCTTATCTATCTTGCACAGATCTAATTTCTCTCAGTCTCTCCCCGACAACTGCGCCAAGAACTTAATTGCTCGCCTTCAAGTGCAGAGGTTCGTAAGTAATATCCCGTGAATACAGGATCGATCTCACAGGGAGATGAATTGTGAAAATGAGAAAATCAAATGCAAAATAAACTAAGTAATGAAAAAAATTAAACTGATGATTTGATTTTAGGAGTTTTGAATGGATGTAATTCAATTGAATTAAAACAACACCCAAGCTTCAAAGTTTCACATATAGGTTAATGTTCCAAAATCATGATGACTTGGATAACACAACTAGGATCTGAGCACTATGGTAAGCCTAAACGAAAAATAAAATAATTTAAACATTTTAAATAAATGATATAAAATATTAGAAAATCATGGATTTGCACCATTGATATATATTCTCAAGCGCTGGTGATTTTAAGAATTCAATGTCAATAGATAATGAACATCAAAAAAATATAACAAGTTGAGAACCTCTCCTATCTAGGAAATCTAATTGATTTAGGGTAAATCTATCCATCGATCTGGATCTCATATAATGGAAACATATGAACTCATATGAAGATCAAAAACCTAAACCTTAACAATAGATAACATGCATACACCATTCTTCTCATCATTAAAATAATAAATCATCATAACTTAAAGAATTATTAAACCCATGTGCTTCCCTTCTAGCTTGGGCTAGAGAAAACTTAAAAAAACATAATTAGAATAGAGAAATAAAGCAACAAGAAAGAAATAAATACAAATAAAAAATATCTAAAAGGAAAAAACAACTTATAAAACTTTAATAAAATTGAAAACCCTCTAAAAACCCTAAATCTTGCTCTTGAATGCTTTTAATGATGCTTATGAATGCCTTGGAAGCCCTATTTATAGGTAGGGAACTCCAATTTTCGTACAAAGTTGGAAAACTCTAGAAACTGGCTCAAATTTACGCAGTTTTCTAAAATAAACTTCTCGCTGCATAGTTTGTTAAAACAAACTTCACTCTGCGTAGTTTCTTAAACTAGACTTCAGAGTTTTAGAATACATTTTTTTAGGACAATTTCAGGATTCTTCACTTCAAATCTTCGATTCTCTTCATTCCTAACTTGGTTTTCTTGGATCATTGGCATGCGAATTCTTCAATCTTGGTCTCTTAAGATCCATCCCTTGCCTTGGTGATTTTTGAGCATCAAATTCATACTTTTAGTACCCTTTTTAATCACAGCTCTTAAATTCACCTTAAAACACATACATGAGTAAAATAGATCATTAAGCTGATTCATGTTCATAAAACCAAGATATAAATGGGGAAAATTATGCAATATTTGAGTCTCAACATATGGTATACCGAATAAACTAGTATTCGATTTTTTGTGCTTTGAGCTTGTCCTCCAGCAGCTCGCCCTGTTGCCAGCAAAAGGTGATCGGGTCCATCCAGCTCGGCCCGTTGCTGACTAGGAGGGTCTTTTTCAGCTCGAGCTAAGTCATGCTCAATTCTAATAAGAACTCTATTAGAACAGTTCTTGCGAGGTTGGTATTGAGGGTTGAGGCCAACCTGGCTAGGTAATATGGGTTTGCATTCTTGGATCTTGGGACTTGTACAATATCGTATCCTACGAATTTCTCAAGCACGTTGGGGACTATGCTCAGGTAAGCGATCATCTTATTGTATTTGGATTAGTATTCAGTGGTCACTTGGTTGACCACTAACTGTGAGTGACTGTACATTTTTAGCTTATGTGCTCCCATTGCCTTGGCTAGTCATAGGCCTTCTCAGAGTGACTCGTACTTAGCCTCGTTATTGGAAGCTCGAAAGTTGAATCGCAACGCATACTCAATCTTGATTTGGTCGGCGAAGGTCAAAATTAACCCCGCCATGCTCCCTATACACTTAAGGACCCATCTACATAGTGGGTTTACATAAGACTTATCATGCTTTATGTCATGCCCTAAACTCGGAAACCGGACTCACAAAATTCTGAATTGCGGAATCCGGTGCCGACAGCCTCCGTAGTACCTCATTCTTGGCTCCCAACGCCCATATGCCAGATTCCGATCCTAGGATCGTACAAGGAGGATTTTTCAACGTACATTTAATTGGTAAAGAGCATAACCACAAGTTTACCCAAATCACAAAGACAACATCATCATCATATATCCACTAATATAAATATTTGAATACAATATTGAAAGGGAAATACATATGTCGAAAATCAAAACTCCAGTAGACAACTGTACGTTCCAAGCTCAACGCTGCTGCAACTTAACGCCACCTGCACGCATCTATCATGCATAAGCTTATAGAAAGCTTAGAGGGTGGTTTAAGTGTGTGCGCAAGGTAAGTGCCAAGTATGTAATATTAGAGCAATGCAGAAACATGCTGGAAGTCTATAAATACCATCAGCCTTACCCAGGCTATGCGATGTACAAAAAATATAAAAAATCAATATTATATATTGAGAAAACAATGTAGATTAACTATGCAATGCAGAGACATAGTAAGCCAAATATCATATACTAAAGATGCAATGCAATAAGCAAATCTTAACGAGTCCACGAATACCGTCAACCACATATAGGCCATATAAATGCAGAAACATAGCAACTCAAAATGGTATATGCCGTGGATGTAATGCAATATGAGGTGCGAATGAAATGACCAAGCTAGAGTGTGAAGTCGGGATGATAGTACGTAGCATCGCAAGTTGTGGGGTTCATCATAAGGGACTTTTATCCAAACTAATCTCATACCTAAATTTGGATAGCTAGACTTAATGTGGTAAACTCCTGATCTCAGATTAGTCGCACGGCCCAACCAAAATCCTAGCCATTGCGAAGGAACATATAAAAATTAGTTGCGCACCACTAGCCCGAGTGGATAGTGAATGAATGAGCGAAATACTGAGTACGCAACTCCTACTCAGTAAGTCCTCATATTAGTATTGTATATCTCTGGGATCATCACAGGGGTCTAATATACTCAACGCCACCTGCCGCCCCATCAAGCGCACAACTGAGTAAGTGGAAAAGACTTCACTATCCACCTAGCCAGTAGTCAGCCAATATCTACGCAGCACGTCGATAGCGGACTCATTTATGAGTTGGTCAAACTCACCCTAATTATGCCTACTCTCTCAGGCGGGTAAGGCCACACCCCCTTCCAACCGACCACGACACAGTGGGAGATGCGACCTACTGGTATTCAGCACTCGGGTGCTCATATATCCACTTGGTTTAGACGTTAGAGCGTCCTCTGGTACCAAGAGGGTTTGGAAACTTTCACCCAGGGACATCTATGGCACCCCATGTAGAAAAGATTTTCAGTGTCTATCTGACCACCCACGATATGCCTGTGGCAGTTACGGCCCTGATGTCGCTAGGGCAGTCATGCATCAAACCTGCAAGTACCATGCACTCATGTGGGGCAACTCCGTCTCTCAGGGAGTCCCATAAACAATCAGCCCAATAACACATGTTGTGCTCAATCACTCTTCATAACAAGCATACCGATGATGCGTATGGGCATGTATCATGATATAATACTATACATGTTCTCAATGTGTCCTACTAGACTATGTATACTTAGCATGATTATTAGATAAGGCGGACAATAATAAATCATGATCGGCATTCACTAGTATATCACATACCAAGATTATGAACTAAACAACATGCTTCTTCTATAACTTTAGGAGTTCATGCGGCATGGCCCCCGTTAGCCTTCTAAGGTACTGATATATCATATATTCCAAGACGCGGTCCACTGGAAGGACGACGGATCTTGCCCATACATCGAGATAGGCTCTACACAGAGGATATACTAAATCTGATACCACATATTCTTCCATATATGACAATATGTAATGGTGTATTGGCATCAAGGATAAGCCTCACACTTGTCCCGAAGAAGTAAATGGACGGTGTGACGATATATACGTAATACTGAGGTCCTAGCAACTGGATACAAGGATAAGATATGTCCCATGGGGCGAGTCAAGTGGGGTATAGACAAGTGGGCTTCCTCACTTCTTTTATCATGACAACTGAGATTTCCTATGAGGGCATGATACAAATATAAGGTGGCCCTTGGTAGGATCCACACATCCAGGACTACGTAACCCTACAAACGGTCCTGCTCATCATCTAAGTGGGCCTCGGGTTTATGTCATTAAGCTTGGACAAACACATGCATCTAGGTGGGCCATATTCCTTATGGAAAGCTCGGTACAAACACAGGATGGGATCTAAGGCTTGAGTGGTCCTATAGGGTATGGTGAAAAATATCTTTATCAAATGAGGGTCCAAAGGGGGGTCCAACAGTTTGGGTTAGCCCATTAAGGGGAGATGAGGATGGGCCTAATAACGGGCCCTAGGAAGAGTTACAATGTGGACATTTAACCATTATTGCTCTCAAGGCATGACCCATTTATATCAACTAGGAACATGGATGGGCATCATAAACATCATTGCATACATCCTGGTGGAATCACACATCGCAATGGGCCTCATATATATCACCTTGGGCCTCACACAAGGGCTTTATATACATTGCATTGAGCCTCACTCATGGGCCTCATATAGATCACATTGGGCCTCATACTTGGACCTCAAATATATGTGCCTAATACTCATCACAATGGGCCGCATCACATGTGCCTAATACACATCACAATGGGCTGCATCACATGACCTTAATATAGATCACAATGGGCCACATCACATGGACCTAATACACATCACAATGGGCCGCATCGCATGGGTCGCATCACATGGGCCTCACTCATGGGCCACATATACATCATAATGGGCCTCATATACATCACAATGGGCCCCAACACATGGGCGGGGCATACATCACATTGGGCCTTAAACATGGGTCTCATATACATCACAATGGGCCCCAACACATGGGCGGGGCATACATCACATTGGGCCTCAAACATGGGTCTCATATACATCACAATGGGCTTTAAAGACGGGCCGCATGCTCATTATGATGGGCCTCATATACATCACAATGGGCCCCAACACATGGGACAAGTAT
This sequence comes from Magnolia sinica, assembly GCF_029962835.1. Classification (NCBI taxonomy): domain Eukaryota; kingdom Viridiplantae; phylum Streptophyta; class Magnoliopsida; order Magnoliales; family Magnoliaceae; genus Magnolia; species Magnolia sinica. The sequence goes on along the minus strand of NC_080591.1, from coordinate 11,298,479 downwards.
ACATCATATTGGGCCTCATCACATGGGCCGCACCAATGGGCCTCATATACATCAAGATGGGTCGCATCAATGGGCCGCACCAATGGGCCTCAAATACATCAAGATGGGCCGCATCAATGGACCGCACCAATGGGCCTTACATACATCAAGATGGGTCGCATCAATGGGCTGCACCAATGGGCCATCGATACATTACATTGGGCCATACCACCTAGGCCTCAAATACATCACAATAGGCCTTATTACTTGGGCCGCGTATACATCATAATGGGCCTCATCATATGAACCATAATTACATCATAGTTGGGCCTCACGTATAGGCCTTGCATGTCGAAATGGGCCTTATCAACTGAGCCTCAAGCACATCAAGATGGGCCGCAATACATGGGCCACACCATAAATAGCCGTGGACATAATGATCAAAAGATCATCTAGATCATACCACAAATAGCAGTGGTGATAATGATCTCCACCGTTAAAACTCCACAGGGCCCACTATAGCGTTTATTTTCCATCCAATCTGTTCATACGGTCATAAGGACCTGGTTTAAGAGGAAAAACAAATAACATTTTGATCTAAAACTTTCTGCGACCACCAAACGGCTTCAATGGTGGATGTTCAATCTCCACTGATTTTTGCAGTGTGGTCCACCTAATAGATCTACCTCATTTTTAGTCTCAGGCCTTAAGATGAGCTGGCCAATTGGATGGATGGTTTAAATAAAACACTGCCTGATGATCAGGCCCACAAAATTTACAGGCCTCAATACATCAGCTATATAGCTAGTGTACGGGGTCCACATAGACAGATGGATGGTGTGGATATGCCTCACATACATGAAGTGGGACCTACAAAACTTGCTGATGAAATGCAGCAATTATATAGTTAGTGCGGTACACTAGCTAGGCCGATCCCCACCTTCTAAGCTCTGGACGGTGTGGACGTAAAACAGATGAATGGCGTGGAAGTAAAATACATACATCAAGGTCTGTCCCACCGTCTGGCCATCTGGATGGTGGGGACTACAAGACATACATCATGGCGTGGCCCACGAAGTTTGCTGCTGCAAGTACAGTAGCTATATAGCTGGGGTCCCACCGTCCAAATGGACGGTTGGGATTTAACATATACCTCGTGATTAGGGCCACATGTAGCCCACCAGAAGGACGTCCTGGATTTAAAGCGTACACAGTAGTCGGGACCCACAGAACTTGCTGTTGTGAAGACAGCAGCTATCTGCTACTGGCGTGGGTGCTCCAGCCATTTAACCACAATAGGTGGGTCCCACCATAACATAATATTATATATATTATATATATTATTTAAATATCATTTCTCTTATATATATATATATATATATATAGCTGTTTGTTGTGTTTTCCCTTACACAGTCTAGCAACAGAGACTGCTAGACGTCCAATGTATAGATGGAATACATTCATCAAGGTGGGATCCACGTACACGTGGCCCACCAACCACATATATTGAGGTGGCCCCACTTATACGTGGTCCTCAGATGGAAGGTGTGGATCTAATCCATTCATCACGAGGGGTCCATACATCCCAAAATGGACGGTATGGATATAATACATACGTCATAAGTGGGTCACTCACATCATTATCATCACCAAAAGAAGAGAGAGAGAGAGAGAGAGAGGGAGAGAGAGGCTGTTGCGATAGAGGGACCCCAGCACTATAGGCCCTCCCTTCCGTGGATTACAACATACATCAAGTGAGTCCCATTACATGTGGGCTCACCAATCCAAATCAGCAGTGGGGATCCCTTCTCCACCAAAATGCAAGGTCTAAATGACCCTTTACATATTAGGAAAATAAACATCATGATGGGGTCCATGGAGAATGACCCCATCATGGAATGAACATATGAGTCATGGTGGGCCATCGGCCACACCTAGGGTCCAAAGTGAGATCCATACCATCGATCGATTGGCCCCACTTGGCCCACCATAAAAAATACAAAACTAATCCTATAAACACCCACCGTTGGATTTTCTTGGTCCGATGGAATGTCAAACTCCTTGGCTCTTTCTTTGATAGAGGTTGTGTAAGAAGGATGGGATGAGAGGAATGGGTACTGTAAGAGAGGGATGGGTGTGTGTAAGAGAGAATTGACTTATGGAGGTGAAGTGGCATGGGGTATGGGTTGCTTGTCTTTGTTGGTAAGAAAGGGATGGGAGAGGCATGAGTTGTGTACTTGACTTGTGATTGATTAATTGATGTGATGAGTTGTAAAGATTTTCTCAAAATTTACAATGCACGACGTTTCTTAGAAATATTCGCGGGCCCACATCTCCTAACCTGGGTATCGCATTGGTGCGCAAGACACGGCGTCGGAACCACGTCGATGGCACGGTCGGTAGGGTACAGGTTTCGAGTCAATCCGACTCAGATCTACGGGGCGCGATTGAGGGTCACACGCAAATGTCGATTACAAGTCGCGGGTTGCCGAAATTCGATGGGGAGGATCGCGAGAGTCTACGGAACTGTACGTACTAGGATACGGGCCTTACACATTACTCTTTCCCCTTATTTCTGAGGTAATATTTGAAGAGTGGGTGAAATTTGCAATGAAGTCGGCGACAACCTGCCCCTTGACAGTCGTTCGAGGTCTATATCCTATGTTGAACTCACCAAGCTTGATCGCCCACTTGGTGAGCTGACCTGAAGCTTCTAGTTTCTATAACACTTGTTGAAGGGGCTAATTGGTCAGGACAATGATAGTGTGGGCTTGGAAGCAGGGCATGACACGTCGGGATGACATGACACTGAACGTCTCTCTCATTTTGGCTATGTGATTCGCGTCCTTAGCGTTTTTGAGAAGCATGTCATCAACGCAGACCTCTATAGTCTTTTCGATATACTTGGTAAACATCTTGTTCACCAATCTCTAATATGTTGTTCTGACATTCTTTAGGTCAAACAGCATAACCTAGTAGCAATATAGACCTCTGTCGATGATAAAAGCAGTCTTCTGCATATCATGCTTGTGCATGCTAATATGATTGTATCCTTAATATGCATCCATGAAACTGAGTAATGCGTACACAGCAGTGGCGTCCACCAGCTGGTCGATCCTTGGTAGAAGAAAATTGTCATTGGGGTAAGCTTTGCTTAGGTCGTTGTAGTTGATACTGACTCATCATTTCCCGTTGATCTTCTTCACTAGCACTACATTGGCAAGCCAATTGGGGTAGTGGATATCTTTAATGAAACTGACCTGAAGAAGCTTGCCGACCTCTTCATTGATTTTAGAATACCTTTCTACATCGAAAGCTCATCTCTTCTGCTGGATAGGCTTGTGGTCGGGATCCACATTTAAGAGGTGGACCATGATTCTCGAATCTATCCCAGTCATGTCTTGATTCTCGAAACTCTCAGAAGGTTCGTCATCTTAGCTCGGAGTTAGGAATCGAGTAGTGACTCGATCTGAACTGTCCTTGCTAGGTCTTTCTCGAAGAGTTATACAGGGACCGAATCTTCCATGGGCAATCCTCTTTCTGTACCTCCCTCCCTGGGATCTAGGGAGGTGATATGCATTGACTTGATCTGAACTGTCCATGATACGTCTTTCTCAAAGAGCTGTATAGGGACCATATCTTCCAAGGGCAATCCTCTTTTTGTACCTCCCTCCCTGAGATCTAGGGAGGTGATCTGTATTACCTGTTGTTGTCGTTCTCTCCTTCGGAGAGCTGTTGAGTAGCATTGTTGGGCATCATGTTGGTTGTCCCTGACTCTTATCTCTATCCATAATCCTTCTCCATTATATATATCTCTAACTCTCCCTGTATCTCTCAATCTCTCAAATGATCTTTTCTTTTAAGGAGTGTTGTAATAGGAGTTATACTCCAACTCAAATATTAACCACAAGGCATCCTATGACAATTGAGAAAGGGAGAGAGAGAGAGAGAGAGAGAGAGAGAGAGAGAGAGAAAGAGAGAGAGAGAGAGATTGCATTTTGGAGAGCTTAGATCTAGTAAGTTTATTATCATTCTTTTAGTATTTATTAAACATTTAATATAATTTGACTTGTTTATGTAATGAATGGTGTGGATCGGCCATACGTTCATTGCATTGATCTGTAGGTAGATACAATGAAAGTTAATGGAAGTCTAAAATTTCATGTGAAGTTTTTTTTTGTAGAGATTGATTGGTGTGCATTTGGTTGAATCAGATTAGATCTGTACGGATCATACGATCCCTACGGCCAAAATATACAATGGCCCTAACTTCTAAATCAATTTGACCATCGGATGGGCCACATTAGTTAGATTTGTAAGTGTTTAAATAGGAAAGCTCAGATTTTTATGCTAGTGTTGGAATCATTTGACGTATAAGATTAAGATGGGCTATCAATGTATGTATGGTTAGATCCACACCATTTATCTAATGTGTAGAGACAAAATATGTTATAACCTCAAGAATCTGGATGATCCAATCATCCGGTGGGCCACTTTGATCAATCATTTGCCATTCAATTCTAAAATTTTAAATAGAAAAAAATAAGAAATTTAAATTCTGACAATTGAATTTAATGAACATATTATATATAGAATTTCAATTATTTGGTCATTTAGGGTTTGGCCACCTAGGATGTCAATCAAAGGTGGGGCCCACCGTATAATATAACCGGATAACAATGTTGTGGATATAATTGATAAGATTTTTAAATTCAAACCAGCCTGATTACCTTATGGATTCTACATTACTAGACTCAGGTGAGTAACCTAACGTGTCTCGTAATTCATTAAAATTAAAATAAATTGTTTGTGATGGTTTGATTGATTGATGTGTTGATTGGAGTGTTTTGTTATGATGTTGTTGATTTAACTACTGTGAATGTATGATGCGATAAATCACATGCTAATCTGCGCCAAATTGTATGAATTGTGATAATTGTACATTAAATCACATGAATGTTCTAATTAAGACAAGTAACTATGACAGTTATAAAAATTATGTATTCATACATCATCCATCATACAAACACATTGCATTGTCGATCTTAGGGGTCATCCGTGAAAGAAATGCCAATTCTAGTAGAGCGTTACCAAATGTGGGATATGCCCAAGCCTACCGAAAAGTGGAAGCTCACCCAAAGGGTGAATGCAGGTTGAAAATCTCCAATCCAAGCAGATGGACAATCGTCCCATCTAATACATTCATATATCATTTACATCCATATAATTATGCATACTCTGTTTATATTATATCTGAATTTCAATAAGCATGAACCATGCTGAGTTTTCTCACTAAGCTTGGCCAGTTTATATTTTTATTGATGGAAAAATCATATAAAAGAGCAATTAGCTGATAAGTTGGCGTAGGAACAAGAAGTTGTGACTGAACTAGTGCACGACACACGTGAGACGTGATTATACCTATCAGAACAGGAACTAGCCGCATTTGAATTGTTCATAATTATTTAATTAGATTTTTATTTGTTAAGATGATCTGATTTATATATAATGAATGATGATATTAGTTGTAGGATTTTTAAGCATTTGATTGGTATTGTTTAATTGAATTGTTCTAAGTCTATAACATGTATTAATTGGTAAGTTGTACTGCTTGATGAATGATGTTTAATTTATGTTGATTGAATGTTTATGGATGTTGAAAATGGATAGATGTTGATGCTTAAATCATTTTGCGTAAATGATTGTGAATGGACCTAGTTGAAATGTAAAAATGAATATTAATTTTGCCTCTTAATAATTGTATAATGGAATAAAATTAGTACACTCTGTTTATGAATTATGACTCGAAACCTAGGTATGAGAGTGCACACTTTGTACTCGAATTTCGGGGCGTGACACCATCTCTCCATAGAGCATGTGGAATGTTAATGCATCAATCGAATCCATCCATCTAGTGGTACGTATTACAGATGTCTTATATTTCAAAGGTTGCATATATATATATATATATATATATATATATATATATATATATATATATATATATATATATATATTGCAATCTCAACCATTAAATTTTTTTTCATACTAGGTCTCTATCATGACCACTTCGTGAATGAGAAGTTATGGATGTTTATTTTGTACCATCTACCATCAGCAATAAGGGAATCTACATGGATGGATCCGATTTACACTGCCACACATGTGCGGAGGATGGCTCTACCTTATTTCGCTTCTACCGGCTTTACGGTTTCGTCTCCCATGCTAGGAAAGAACATATTTCAAGATGTGACCCACCATCGAATCTTGCAGTTGTTCCCTCTCTAGGAGACTTCATTCCTTGTCTATCTACTAGATTGCATTGGTCAACACACACACACACACACACACACACACACACACATATTGGCCCAGTCTAGTTCATCGAGCACTGGATCAGCTTAGGTTCATTGCCCGTCCACTGCATGCAAATGAGCGAGGAACCTCGAGCGTCCATTGGTGGGACTTAAAATTCATGGTCCACAGTTAATTAACCATGCCTATTGTGTTATTCTAGCTGTCAGATGTGACCTTCAAATAGATCAAGAGAAAACCCAAAATGAAAAAAAAAAAATTGAAAGTAAGAGATCTGCATTATAAAAAGACATTTTCAAAAAATTATATATATTGTTATAAGATACACATGGACTTTAGCCTTGCGTATTACAATGATCATTAATTTAACTATTTTTCATGAATTTAAATGATTTTCTTGGCCTTTCAATAATCAAAGGTTGAAATATTTAATAGAACGGTAACTTCCATTTTACGGTTAGCCCTGTTGGGGGCCGTTGGAAAAAACCTTAGGATCTATCCTCCCCAAAACACTAGAATTATAGGATAATAAAGCAATGAAATAAATCAAAGCATAAACCACATGACACAAGAGATTTTTACGTAGAAAACCCTCAAAAAGGTAAAAACCACGGGACCTCGTCCAGATCAACAATCCACTATGAAGTAAAATGTTACAACCAATCACAAGCACACACCGCTTGGATCAATCTTCTTCACTCATGCAGGAGTGGATAAACAATAAGAGAATAAAGGAAAAACGAAGAGATCTCACCGACTACGAAGATGTAGAAGCGCTGAGATATAGAGTGCACATTAGATCACCTATATAAGCATAACCTTCCTTCCACAAGCTTCCTCTTTCTCTCTTTCTCTCTCTTTCTCACACCTTTGATAGCCCTAAATCCTTTAGCAAATCCTTGTAAAGCTTTAGGAAACCTTTTTTGCATTACCTAGAAAGCCCTAGGTACCCCCTATTTATAGTTTAGGAAACTTCCTTTCGCATGGGTGCAAAAACTGCCTCAAATTTTCGAATCCCGCACAAAATTGGACTAGAATCTGCGTAAACTCGACTAGTCGAGTAGAGTCCTCGACTGGTCGAGCGGAGTCTCGATCGGTCGAGCAGCCCAGACGAATAAAAATAATTGGTCACTAGACTTTGAGTCGAGCCCCTCTCGACTGGTCGAGCGCCACCCTCGATCGGTCGAGTAGGACACTCGACCAGTCAAGCCTAAGGAGAAAAATCTCCATCAGGCCCTCCACATGCCATGCACTTGCAAACCTACAAGTAAAATACATAGAAAAATACTTCCAAAGAGATCAATAAAAGATTATATTTCATAAAATCTCACAATCATGCTTGTAACCAATCAATGTTACAAAAATTCTCGAATCCGGTGGAGTACCAAATTAAAAATTCACAAGGTGTGCTCCTTAAACATTACATGGACTCTTCTGATTTATGAAGTAATCAACGGCTATTGTGCCCTAACCTAAATTTAATACAATAACTATCGAACATCAACAATCAATGCCAGAGTACCGAATTATTTACTCCTGATCCAGACATCTGGTTTATTAGGCCCCAGTGCATGGATTCACCAAAATCAATCCATCTAATAGGACAACTTATCCATTCAACTTGCTGGCTACAATCAATGGTCTCGATCACTAAACCATGGGCCCCACTTTTACAAACTGAAAACCCGAGTATATTGTACATGTCCTCGGGCAGAGGAGTCTCTCATATTCAATGGATGCCCATAACTTTTGGTGCAAACCTCATCAACCGGTCCAATGCATTGGGCAAGAACTTCCTTGCAAACAAGAAGCAAACCCTAGTGCTCCTCCCATTGTACTTGCACTGGGCCCCACCCCTCAACCTCTCCAAAAGATCAATGGTCACCTCCCTCCTCCCAAACCTAGCTGGGTGGGGCCCACCCTTTGACCAGTCAACCCAAGTCAAACTTCTGTTTGAGTTCCTCCACCAGAACCTCACACTCACAAACGTTGGTATGTAGTGCTCATCCACATAGCATGAGGGCTTACAGTACCTCCCGAAGACTGGAAAGTACCGGCGGTCGGAGACGATCTCGACCGCTAGGCTGCGGTCCATCTCAAACCACTGCGAGCCCTTCCGCCATTGATCAAGCTTGACACGTGGCCTCATGCGGTTGCTATATCGACCGCGGCCGGTGGGGCCCGGATCATCGTAGGCCTCGACAAAGGTCTTGGTGGAGTTAGTGAGGTAGGAGTAGACTGTCGAGAAGTTGAAGAGGGGAATGCATGACTCAGAGAGGAGGATGAAACGTTCGTTGGAGAAGTCTAGTAGAGCATTGGCTAAGAGACGACGTTCAGCTTCAAGCATGTTAAGGTTTCCCCATTGCACCACCTGAATCAAAGAAAGAAGGCGAAGAACGTTATGCCCTAAAAAAAATTCTCTTAACATAATAATACTAGAATTCATTTGCCAGGCACCACCATGGACAGACATGCCCCAAAATTCAGCCAGGTTTGATGATATAGATATGGATTTGAGTACACTTGACCAGTGCAAATTGATGGTTAGGAGAAGAAATATACGGTCTATGGCCCATCAATGGAAATAGAGCTGCAACTTGGATTTGGGACCAAACCGAGTTTGGGCTGGGTTGGGTCAGGTCGGATTGTCAAGGTCCTCATATTGGAAAATGCTAACCCAATTTGAATTCATGATAGGTTTAGCAAATTCAACTCAGGTTAAGGTTGGGCTGGGAATAGTCATGTGAATTGGATTGGGTTGTGTTGGGCTGGTTGGAATTCAAATTGGGTTGGGTTGCGGGTCGGAAAATGCCAACCAGATCTGAATGTAAGGCCCCACAAATGGACTATCCAGATCCAGTACATAGGGTTGTACACAAGCCAGGCTAGCTCGAAAAGCTCACTCAGCTTGGTTCAATGTTGCTTGGCTTAACTTGGCTTGAATGACGACACGAGTCAAGTCGAACTTTATCTGACCCAGCTCATTTTGAAAACGAGCCGAGTTCGAGCATAGTATTGATTGACTCGACTCGAATATATATATAATTTTAAAATAAAAAAAGTAAAACTAAACACTTAAATAAAAAAAAAATTCCTACTCTACCCAGTCGTCCATCCCTTTCTTACCCTTTCCCTTTCCCTTACTAGACCTACTGCGCTCGATCTCCATAATCTCTCTCTCTCTCTCTCTCTCTCTCTCTCTCTCTCTCTCTCTCTCTCTCTCTGCCTGGCTCAACGTCAGCCCAACTTGTCTCAGCCACACGGCCTGCTCGGCCACTCACTCAAGCTAAGCACCCACAAAAAAGTACCATTATGACTCTATCTAATATATAATTTGGTGGTTGGGTCGGGTGCTGGATTGAGGTGGGAGCAAGCTTGACTTGACTCAAGGCAAGCTCGCCCCAACTCGATGCACTAGCTCGCTCCGACTCAATCCATTAGCTCGCCTCGAAAGGTTGGGCAAACAAGCCAAGCTCTAATGTTAATCTCGAGGGCGAGCTTGAGCTTAAGGAAAGCAGAGATGAGTCAAGCCAATTTTGGCCCACCTCAACTCAACTTGTTGTATAGCCCGCCAGTACATATGTGCCAATCCATCAAGATAATAGTGCTAATTTGTATCTAGTTTATGCACAAGCATATGAATTTATGACTTACCCCAAGACATGCCGATACGATAATATACATTCCGAAATTGTGGCTTCATATAAGAATGTATGCGGTACAAACGACACATTTTGATACCATCTCCATACCATAATATAGACATTTACAAGAAGGATGGCAGAAGAAACAAAAGAAAATAAAAGAATTCTTGCAAGAAACAGACCTTACTTGGGATTCTTCTTCCATGGAAAATGGATTCTTCAGGCACCGTTCCATTGAACGATGGATGTGAGTGGACGTAGATAGAGTACAGCCCGTCATTCCCTTTGAAGAACTTCTCCCACAGTGGGGCCAAACTCAATGGACCCCTAGTCAAGAACATGAAGGCCACCTTAGGAACCCGTCTGTACGGGGCTTTGCCGTCCCGCCGCGGGACCATTGACGCTCTCCATAGCAACTCCGGGTCGGACATATCATGCATGAGAGAATGTGGCTGCACATACTCCTTGAGTCCAATGCGACCAACATTGCGGAACCCATGTGGCCTATGTGATGTGGATGATGGTGATGGTGATGGTGATGGTGGTGGTGGTGGTGGTAAATATGAGAATTGGGCAGTTAGTAGATTGAAGGAGAGGTTTTTGAGATAGAAACTAGCTGTGATACCAAGGGTCAAACCAAAGCCAAAGATGAGGAAATAAAAGAGAAGGTTTAGAAGCTGTAAATGGGAGTTGAAGAGCCTGGCAATGGAAGGGTGTGGACGTTGTTGTTGCTGCTGTAGTTGATTCTCCATTGTGGTTTCTACTATTGTTCTTTTTCAGCTATGGTTGATGTATGTTTTTTAAAGCTGTGGATGTTATATGATGTTAAAGAGAGGGTTCTACTATTGTTCTTTTTCAGCTATGGTTGTTATATAAAGCTGTGGATGTTATATAATATTAGAGAGAGAGAGAGAGAGAGAGAGAGAGAGAGAGAGAGGCTACTCACACGAGTAGGATTCTCTCTGACACACATGTCAGCATGTCGTACGTGTAAGAGTTCCATGTCTTTCATCCAACCTTGTAAGTCCCCTAGCCAAAAGCAAGAAGGCTTGCCTTGTAATCAGATTCACCAAACATGTACATTGATTTTGGACCTTTGGTTAATTCTTTTAAGTTTTAGCCGTTCATTGTCTCACGAGTAGGTTCCAATTCAAACCGTTTGGTAAGAAAGTTACGGTCCACCCAGCTGATAATTTCCAATCTATTGAGTAGATACAAAATCAGATCCGTCCAGTAAGTTGACCCCATCATGAGGATCACCTTATTAAAAAATCAGCCATATTTACACGTCATGCATATCACACTTCTATATTGCTATTTATTAATAGCTAAATATTCTTTTCTATAGTGTGGCCCATATGATGAGTAGATAGAGCTTATTTTTCTACTATGTGATCCTCATGGTGGGACTAACCTAGTGAACGGATTGGATTTTGTATGCACTTAACGCGTTGGAAGTTATTACCGGGTGGACCGTAACTTGTTGTACAACCAGTTGGACTAGAGACCTTCTCATTGTACACATGTGGCCCAGTGAATGATTGGAATGGCACATAAATGTTTGTGCCCACCTGATGATGGTCTGGATTTCATACACGTGTGCCAGAATAGGATTCTTATCGTATTTACACGCGCGGCTTTTGGATCACACTCATGTAGCTTTTCTAGAAAGAGGATTCTGATTGGATTCTTAAACCCATACACGAATGCAAGGAAACGTGGGATCGCAGCTGTTCCCCCACGAAGAGACTTCATTCCTCAACTAACTCCTAGATTCCTTTTTCAAATGGAATTGTAGCTGTGGCCCTTTCTGATTCATCACGCAATGGACCACTCTAGGTTTGTCGTGACTCTCCTGTACACGTGGCCTACTTATGGTAAATCCAGACCGTTGAGTGTCACTAGTGGCACCGATTGTGCAATCCTAGCTGTCTATTTTTGGTTCTCCTGGACAAGTGGCCTACTTAATGGTAAATCCTGACCGTCCATATCTTCAGTGTTACTGGTGGCACCGAGTATGCAATCCTGTCTATTTTAGCTTTCCAATGGATAAAAACAAAGAGAAAAGCTTGGATACTATGGCAAAGTTTGAGGGATGATGCGCGTGCACGTGGAAATAGCTTCAAAATGACATACAAGCAATCTAAGTTAACTGTCCAATTTATAGGTTGTTGAAATTTTGGTTTTAAAAATCAATAAAATATTTTTAAAAATTTTGTTTTCCCTCGCAAAAAGATTTTAAAATTTTCAAGTTAAAAAATTGTTTTTTCTTTAGTCCCGTATTGAAAAGAGTGGAAGAAATGTCGTGGTTTATAAGTGGTTGATTATGTAGTCACTCCATTGTGACCCTACGCGAAATGGTGCGAGAGGTGTGAAATGAACATCGATTTTATAGGCTGCTGGAAACAGTCAAATCCATAGATCCAAAACCATCGATCATTTTGAGAACACCTAGTAGCCTTAATAGTCAAAACGGTCTGAAAATGGATGGATCTTGATGATGCAATAGTTAGATCATTTGATCCAACAATCTTAAAAGCT